>NW_024609868.1:57710230-58202730 GCF_016920785.2 Ixodes scapularis | reverse complement strand
TTGCTTCGACAAGTGGTGCTTTCTTAGCATTTGTGTCCTCGAACATCACCCGGATTTCTCATTTTGCGCATTTTATGCGTGTGCTCAAGTTCAAGATATTACTGGTGTGTACTGTATTTAAATACGTGCATGAAAAATGCGAATTTTGACGCGTCTTCATCACCTGAGAAAAGTGATTAGTGTCAGTTAGCATTCCTGAACTCCCGCAACGTCTATGTGATATAAAAATCGTATTTCTACGTTGCTATATCGCTACTAAGATTACATTGTCTTTTGCAATCGTGAAATGGCGTGTGGCAAGATTTGTACTATAGCTAAAGACTAAAGTCGTGTGTTAAAGTCGTAATCCTCCAAGATGGCATACTACATTTTTTTTTTTTTTTTTCATTTACTCGGCTTTGGCTGGAAGCCTATCCTGACAAAAAAAAAATTTATGAAACTTGAGCCTTTAAAAGAACTCTCCATTTTCTGCTACGCCAGTGAGTGGCAGCGCGTCCCCTCTTTTTAAAAGGCACCACGGAAACAGCTGACGGCGGCGGAGAAGCGGCCGTCGTGCTGACGACCGGCTGCGCTTGTTGCAGTGTTTGTGGGAGTGTGCACGCGCGGCGCAGAGCGGTTGTTCCGGTCGCTCCGGTCACAACGGACACACTCCTAGCTAACGCGCTAGTGGCAAATGCCCGAATTGCAGTTTGTGCAGTCCGGAGCTTAAAAAGAAACGGCTGCAGTCTCACCGCTTGCCACTGGAGGAACCACGTCGAAGCACTTGGTGCAGGCTTATCGGATTGAGGGTCCCCGGTCTAAGGTCATGCGTGTATACTCGCAACATTCCGTACATTGAAGTCACCACTCCTTCTCGTTCGATTCCGACGAAAAATGGAGCCTTCGCCGGAAGACTCGGCATTCTTTTCAACAGGCGTACCGACGTATGGGACTAGTTCATGCTGTCGCGGTGGAGCAACATATCTAATTGAATTTCGCTCAGCTGCGATGTTTTTATGGCTATCGCGGTGATGAGAGGCGCCGACTCAGAAAATATGGTGGTGGTATTGGTGCCATCAGCGCACTAAAACCTTGTGGTAAAGCCTGCCGGCACACCGCCAGCTCGCCGCTAAAGCGCCCATTCACCTACTGCCAACAGAACTTCCGGTCCCGGTGCCAGAGTACGTCACGGCCGTCAAAATTACGCCGCGGCTTGTTTTACGGTGAGTTGGAGAGAAAGAAAAACTCGATATTCCATTATATTTTCGTGTAGAAGTTAATAAACCGAAACGAAAATGGATGCCTGTTTTGCGTACAGTGAACAATACAGGTTTAATGTTAAAGTTATTTGACAAAAGTAAAAAGGTCATTTTATTGTCCCTTTAAGTTTCCCCGCTTCCTAGAGAAGACATCTCCGGCGACACCAAAGAGTCGTTCCACTCACGTGCTCGAAAAAACGGCAGCGTTGTGCTTCAAGAAGAGCTGGTGAATCTTCGGGAACTGAACCTTCATTCTGAACATCGGATACCCAACCGGCTGAAGGAGAAACCGAGAAACCAAATATACAAAACTGTTGTCTCATTCTGCTGGTTCTCCCTCTTGACGTCCCCTGGAGTATGCTCTACAGTATGGGATTCCTTTCTCTCTGCTGTTCTCTCTGCTTTTCCAATTCCAATTTGACAATGGGTTCAGTGTCTTGCCGTGTTGGCAAAAACCGGGTTTATATTTGTTCTGTACACGATTCGAGAAGGTTTAACCAACAAACCCTATTGTGTTCGCTGGGTGAAGGGCATTCCCCGCTGTGGAGTTCGACTGACGTGTTCAGCGATAAACATGGCTATACTCTCATACTCTTCAGTTGTTATTTGGGTTGTCCATCTGCCTTTGCCGCAATAGACGAATGCTCAGGTTAGAATTAGAGCGGAGCTGTTTAAACGGTGTCGTGCACGTTACCCCTCAAACGAAAAACGAAACACCGTTAATCGTTACATGGCCTTAAAAGTAACTAAGTACTCGTTCCTTTTCTAAAAATGTATCTAAATAGGTTACTCGTTACCGAAACAAAGTAACTAGGTAGAAGTAACTCGTTACTAGTAACGCGTTACGTATACATCTCTGTTTGTCTGTTTAAACATGTATGCTTAAGAAATGCAGGGCGTTGCTCATCATGTTGACGCTCCTTGCTCCGAGATTCGCGTCCTTCGGCGTTCTGATTGGCTCGGCCGCTTGGCTCCGCCATCTGTATGTATGTAGACAGTAGATACAAGTAAAATGACGACGTTTGATTTGACCTTGCTGGCTGCGAAGCGAAATAAAACGATCGAAACTCGCCACGCCTCGCGTTTCTATACGGCTTGCAAATTCGTCTGCTCTATGCGCACCTCGTGCGTTTGTTTACCTTCCAAACTCACCCGCATGTACCTCAACCAATGGCGGTGCGCGTTTGGCTGCCTCGTCATCGCGCGCTCACTGGGACTTCTCTGTGTTGCCCTTTGATTCACGTGCCTCCTTGCGTTCCGATGCGCCAAAGACGCATTTGGGAACACTTGCTCGCCGTATACACTAAAAGCAATTCTTCATTAGCGACTGTCTTTTTTTTTTTTTTTTTTTTTGCACTTTCTCGCCGTATCTATTGAAAGCAATTCTTCATTAGCGCCTCTCTTTTTTCTTTTTGTATCATTCTTGTGTTATTTTGAAACTTAGTTTGTTCTTTTGTGTGTGTTATTGTTGTTCTTGTTTTTGTGTGCGTGTGTTTTACTCCGCTTATTGTTGAATATTGTAAGGGCCCGAGGACTTGCCGAGCTCTACACTATGCAGCCTTTTCTCCTTGGGTCCGACAACATAATCAATTGATAATAAAATTCTTACTTTTATGATTAAAACGCAGAGCCATGGCGAATGAGTCTGTCGACAGCGAAACCCAAGAAGTACGATCGGCAACGTATCCGCGTCGCATAAGCCCATGTTTCCTCCATTTATTCTCGTTCGACGTCCCAACCGCGGCATCCATTTCGACTATTCGAGCCAACTCCCAAAAAGCCGGCTCATCTTTATAAAGGCAGGTAAGTGTAGAACTTGAGTACCAGCCGACGCTCTTTTATGTTGCCGACTACTCCGTCTGGTGCAGTCCCATAGCCTATGGCAGTTCATAACGACGCAAAAAGCTTCGGGCGAGCTGGGAAACGTTGCCTCCACGTATAGGAAATCGTAGAGCGAAAGTGCGTTAACATTTATTACTATTCGGTTTCGTGCCGACAGACAATCAAGGGAAATAGTCCAATAGAATTAGATTCACCTGCCACAAAAATGGAGCCCGAAATTTTGTTTTCTGTTCAGTATATTGCATCATTCACATTCGTGTAAATAAAACTACAGAGCACTCACTTTCTCTCTTTAGCTCTATTAGCGTAACATCGAACAAGCTAAACTTGATACCAGTATTCTGTAAACACCTCATTTTTGGCGGGTTTAAATTTCGCGATTTAGGTCAAAGCTGAAGTTTTGGAATAATTCGCCGGTTCCAATGTGTTTATATTTTACCGGAATTGATCGCGGGACTTATTTTTCGTGAATCGAAGGCGATTCGCGAAATTCGAGCAAATTAGGTCCTCGCGAAAATTCAGCCGTTTGCAGTATTCGGTACTTTGAACTTTGAACATTATTACAACATATTCATGCCGAAGACACACGACAAAAAGCTTCCAATTGGAAGCTTTACTGTAGGTCCGCAGACCCGGCACCATAGAGAAAACAATACAAAATTACAACAAAACAAGTGCACACTGTTTTTGACTTAAGCATTGAATATCAATGTGATGAAATACGAAGTTGTTAAGGAATATCAAAAAGTTATGGACAAGAAATCGAAGTGCATAATTAGTACAGAAATGGGGAACAATCAAGAATTCCCGGCGTCGGATACTGATTATAGATTCGCGTTCATTCAAGTTTGGAAGACGATACAAAAAGGCAGAACAACACAATACAATATATTTTTTTATGTGTGCTACATGTCTATAGCTCTGCATTTACAGAGTTTATTTAGGAGAGTTGGGGACTGTTTGCCGTGAACAAATACGTTTTGCTCGAGAAAGCGAAATATGAAAGAACCATGTGCGCTAAATATATGTAAATATATAGGTCATTTAACTCTTTTGTCATATAAGCATTACCAAATAGTCACGATCAGTTCGTGATCAAAGCAAAAATCTACAGCACCTGCTGGTCAAAATATTTAAAGAAAAAAATCTTGCTAATTTCACCGTCCTGAGCAACGACGGTGATAACACCGACATATTTTGACGCGCATCGCAAAAACAACACCAAGTTTTTTTTTGCTTTGTTTTTTTATTAACGCGAGGCTTGTCCCTATATCTCCTTTCGTCGAAGCCACTCAGCCATGTCACGTTCCTACCATAATCGCAGCTTTTCCAGTTAAGCCATCGATCACCCCGTGTCAGGCCCCGAATCCCGTTCGCGCGCGCACACGCACAAAGAAAAGAGGGCAAACCGGAGGGGTCGGTTTCCGAAGAATGAAACGCAATTCGCAGAAGCCCTAATTAAACAATTAATCCTAGCAACCTAGACCTTTATCGAACCCATTCTTCGATACAAAATGCATTAATTAATCAGGAAGCCAGCGCCGCGTGGCATCGGGGAGTTCAGAAGTTCACTTGCGCGTTATAACCGCCCTCTAACGGTCGTTAATTAGGGAGAATGGACGACGCTTGCTCTAATGAAAGCGGCGCCGAAGACTCTTCTTCGGGAACAAGTACGACGATGGATTCGGTCGCGGCGGTTCTTTTTGGACGGCGACGATCTTACACTCCCACCCGACGACCTCCCGCGCTCTTGCACTCGCGTTCAACGGGCGCTGCAATTCTTAAGCCATTCATTCTATCAGCTCGAGAGCGGATGTTTAAGCTGGTTGTATTGATTGTATTCTACGTAAGGGCGGATCATAGCTGACGCATCGAACGCGAGCTTTTAGCTTTTGAATGCGCCACTTCTGAGCAAAATAACAACGTTTGTGCAACTAGAGAACCAATTACTAGACTACAAACTCGCCCTTGTCTCTGGTATGGCCCACATTACGGTGACACAGGTGTGTGCAAGAAGCTATACACCTTTGCAAGTGGGATCTCGGCTTAACCTCGAACCGCGCAGCAAGGTGAGGCTGGCTTACTCTCCAACCAGGGCGGTCGCTGCATGTCGTACAATGTTGCACAGTGTCTCTTGCTGAAGCATGCGCCACTAAGCAGCGAGGGAGACTCAAACATTATTAATGCGAAAACATTAACTGTCCCATAAGCGAAGTCGGCGGTGTCTGTACCACCGAAAAACGGCACCTGAATTCCCATTTTCATATTGGCTGTGCGAAACGGCACCTAAAGGCCCATTGGCTGCGACGCGTCATATCAGATGCTTCGTCACGGAAGCCGGCGAGGACTGAATATCAAAGCGGACGCGCCTCAGAAATAAAACACAAAGAATAGCACAGCAACGCAGATGCATCGTCACGGAAGACGGCGGGACCCCTCAAGGTACAAAGCGGACGCGCCTCAGAAATAAAACACAAAGAAAAGCGCAGCAACGCAGATGCATCGTCACGGAAGACGGCGGGACCTCTCAAGGTACAAAGCGGACGCGCCTCTGAAATAAAACACAAAGAAAAGCACAGAAACGCAGATGCATCGTCACGGAAGACGGCGGGACCCCTCAAGGTACAAAGCGGACGCGCCTCAGAAATAAAACACAAAAAAAAGCACAGCAACGCATATGCATCGTCACGGAAGACGGCGGGACCCCTCAAGGTACAAAGCGGACGCGCCTCAGAAATAAAACACAAAGAAAAGCACAGCAACGCAGATGCATCGTCACGGAAGACGGCGGGACCCCTCAAGGTACAAAGCGGACGCGCCTCAGAAATAAAACACAAAGAAAAGCACAGCAACGCAGATACATCGTCACGGAAGACGGCGGGACCCCTCAAGGTACAAAGCGGACGCGCCTCGGAAATAAAACACAAAGAAAAGCACAGCAGCGCAGATGCGTCGTCACGGAAGACGGCGGGACCTCTCAAGGTACAAAGCGGACGCGCCTCAGAAATAAAACACAAAGAAAAGCACAGAAACGCAGATGCATCGTCACGGAAGACGGCGGGACCCCTCAAGGTACAAAGCCGACGCGCCTCAGAAATAAAACACAAAAAAAGCACAGCAACGCATATGCATCGTCACGGAAGACGGCGGGACCCCTCAAGGTACAAAGCGGACGCGCCTCAGAAATAAAACACAAAGAAAAGCACAGCAACGCAGATGCATCGTCACGGAAGACGGCGGGACCCCTCAAGGTACAAAGCGGACGCGCCTCAGAAATAAAACACAAAGAAAAGCACAGCAACGCAGATACATCGTCACGGAAGACGGCGGGACCCCTCAAGGTACAAAGCGGACGCGCCTCGGAAATAAAACACAAAGAAAAGCACAGCAACGCAGATGCGTCGTCACGGAAGACGGCGGGACCCCTCAAGGTACAAAGCGGACGTGCCTCAGAAATAAAACACAAAGAAAAGCACAGAAACGCAGATGCATCGTCACGGAAGACGGCGGGACGCCTCGAGGTACAAAGCGGACGCGCCTCAGAAATAAAACACAAAGAAAAGCACAGCAACGTAGATGCATCGTCACGGAAGACGGCGGAACCCCTCAAGGTACAAAGCGGACGCGCCTCAGAAATAAAACACAAAGAAAAGCACAGCAACGCAGATGCATCGTCACGGAAGACGGCGGGACCCCTCAAGGTACAAAGTGGACGCGCCTCAGAAATAAAACACAAAGAAAAGCACAGCAGCGCAGATGCATCGTCACGGAAGACGGCGGGACCTCTCAAGGTACAAAGCGGACGCGCCTCAGAAATAAAACCCAAAGAAAAGCACAGAAACGCAGATGCACCGTCACGGAAGACGGCGGGACCCCTCAAGGTACAAAGCGGACGCGCCTCAGAAATAAAACACAAAGAAAAGCACAGCAACACAGATGCATCGTCACGGAAGACGGCAGGACCTCTCAAGGTACAAAGCGGACGCGCCTCAGAAATAAAACACAAAGAAAAGCACAGCAACGCAGATGCATCGTCACGGAAGACGGCGGGACCTCTCAAGGTACAAAGCGGACGCGCCTCAGAAATAAAACACAAAGAAAAGCACAGAAACGCAGATGCATCGTCACGGAAGACGGCGGGACCCCTCAAGGTACAAAGCGGACGCGCCTCAGAAATAAAACACAAAAAAAGCACAGCAACGCATATGCATCGTCACGGAAGACGGCGGGACCCCTCAAGGTACAAAGCGGACGCGCCTCAGAAATAAAACACAAAGAAAAGCACAGCAACGCAGATACATCGTCACGGAAGACGGCGGGACCCCTCAAGGTACAAAGCGGACGCGCCTCGGAAATAAAACACAAAGAAAAGCACAGCAACGCAGATGCGTCGTCACGGAAGACGGCGGGACCCCTCAAGGTACAAAGCGGACGTGCCTCAGAAATAAAACACAAAGAAAAGCACAGAAACGCAGATGCATCGTCACGGAAGACGGTGGGACGCCTCGAAGTACAAAGCGGACGCGCCTCAGAAATAAAACACAAAGAAAAGCACAGCAACGAAGATGCATCGTCACGGAAGACGGCGGAACCCCTCAAGGTACAAAGCGGACGCGCCTCAGAAATAAAACACAAAGAAAAGCACAGCAACGCAGATGCATCGTCACGGAAGACGGCGGGACCCCTCAAGGTACAAAGCGGACGCGCCTCAGAAATAAAACACAAAGAAAAGCACAGCAACGCAGATGCATCGTCACGGAAGACGGCGGAACCCCTCAAGGTACAAAGCGGACGCGCCTCAGAAATAAAACACAAAGAAAAGCACAGCAACGCAGATGCATCGTCACGGAAGACGGCGGGACCCCTCAAGGTACAAAGCGGACGCGCCTCAGAAATAAAACACAAAGAAAAGCACAGCAACGCAGATACATCGTCACGGAAGACGGCGGGACCCCTCAAGGTACAAAGCGGACGTGCCTCAGAAATAAAACACAAAGAAAAGCACAGAAACGCAGATGCATCGTCACGGAAGACGGCGGGACGCCTCGAGGTACAAAGCGGACGCGCCTCAGAAATAAAACACAAAGAAAAGCACAGCAACGTAGATGCATCGTCACGGAAGACGGCGGAACCCCTCAAGGTACAAAGCGGACGCGCCTCAGAAATAAAACACAAAGAAAAGCACAGCAACGCAGATGCATCGTCACGGAAGACGGCGGGACCCCTCAAGGTACAAAGTGGACGCGCCTCAGAAATAAAACACAAAGAAAAGCACAGCAGCGCAGATGCATCGTCACGGAAGACGGCGGGACCTCTCAAGGCACAAAGCGGACGCGCCTCAGAAATAAAACCCAAAGAAAAGCACAGAAACGCAGATGCACCGTCACGGAAGACGGCGGGACCCCTCAAGGTACAAAGCGGACGCGCCTCAGAAATAAAACACAAAGAAAAGCACAGCAACACAGATGCATCGTCACGGAAGACGGCAGGACCTCTCAAGGTACAAAGCGGACGCGCCTCGGAAATAAAACACAAAGAAAAGCACAGCAACGCAGATGCGTCGTCACGGAAGACGGCGGGACCCCTCAAGGTACAAAGCGGACGTGCCTCAGAAATAAAACACAAAGAAAAGCACAGAAACGCAGATGCATCGTCACGGAAGACGGCGGGACCCCTCAAGGTACAAAGCGGACGCGCCTCAGAAAGAAAACACAAAAAAAGCACAGCAACGCATATGCATCGTCACGGAAGACGGCGGGACCCCTCAAGGTACAAAGCGGACGCGCCTCAGAAATAAAACACAAAGAAAAGCACAGCAACGCAGATACATCGTCACGGAAGACGGCGGGACCCCTCAAGGTACAAAGCGGACGCGCCTCGGAAATAAAACACAAAGAAAAGCACAGCAACGCAGATGCGTCGTCACGGAAGACGGCGGGACCCCTCAAGGTACAAAGCGGACGTGCCTCAGAAATAAAACACAAAGAAAAGCACAGAAACGCAGATGCATCGTCAAGGAAGACGGCGGGACGCCTCGAAGTACAAAGCGGACGCGCCTCAGAAATAAAACACAAAGAAAAGCACAGCAACGAAGATGCATCGTCACGGAAGACGGCGGAACCCCTCAAGGTACAAAGCGGACGCGCCTCAGAAATAAAACACAAAGAAAAGCACAGCAACGCAGATGCATCGTCACGGAAGACGGCGGGACCCCTCAAGGTACAAAGCGGACGCGCCTCAGAAATAAAACACAAAGAAAAGCACAGCAACGCAGATGCATCGTCACGGAAGACGGCGGGACCCCTCAAGGTACAAAGCGGACGCGCCTCAGAAATAAAACACAAAGAAAAGCACAGCAACGCAGATGCATCGTCACGGAAGACGGCGGGACCCCTCAAGGTACAAAGCGGACGCGCCTCAGAAATAAAACACAAAGAAAAGCACAGCAACGCAGATGCATCGTCACGGGAGCCATGGAGCCGGCGGGGTTCGCCGCGCCTGCGCAGTGGAGGAGCGTGATGTCACTGCCAGAGCACCGTGTGAGACGGAAGACGCGGTGCGCTGTTTGTAGGAATGCGCTGCGTGTAGGAATGCTTTCGTATTCCTACACGTGACTAGTCTCAATTGCCCTCCTGTAGTTTTCTTCTTAAACATACGGGTGCTGTCTTCGACCGCGAAAGAGCGCAGACAAATAAATAAAGCACCCAAACAAGTAACAAATTAAAAAGCTATAAAAAATACATATCTGAAGTCTCAAAGCGCATATCAGAATGTGCGAGAAGCTCCCTCACATCCTTATTGCCGCCAGCCAGTGTTCCTCGAAACGGCAAATAGTTCGCAACCAAGGTGCACATCGCGCTGACGTCTTTGGGAAACCGTGCATACATGCTTGCCCGAAAAACGTAGAAGACAGACTTCACACACATATAACACACCTTCATCCGAGCAAGCCGAGCAATCTACTGCCGGGCCCAGCCCTCGTGCGCCGTTTTGCCGCGTCAATATATTTCTCTTTCAAATGCCCACACGTCACAAATCTCGTCATAGATACTGTATTTCCTGATTGGTCCGTGCACTCCAGTGACGTGGCCCATAGCCAGTGTTGGCGGTAAAACGCGTTACAAGTAACGGCGTTGCCGGTAACGTGTTACTTTTTTATAACGTTGTGACGTACTCGTTACAATTTCAAAAGGGCAACGGGTAACGTACTTGCCTTGCTCGTTACATCTTCCCAAGATCTTAAAAAAGTGCACTAACATTTTTTTTCGCGTTTTTATACTTCATTTTACCTCAAGTCCACACGCAGCCGTCGCTACGAGCTGATGGGACCAATCAGACAGCGTCAAAAGCGAACCCTCATGACGTTCCTGATGTTTTTGTACGTGCTTTATCAACACTGAACCAATCTTAAACAAAAAAGGTCAAGTGATTTCCGCTTTTGACGCTCCTTGATTGGTCCCATTAGCTCGTATACATCGCCGGCTGCGTCTGGACTTGAGCTGAAACAAAGTAGAGGCGCCAAGTAATTAATTATTGCACTCATTTCACGTACCTTCAAACTTGTGCCTGTCTTTTCCCTACGCAAAAAAGTCCCACTATAGATAAACCCCAACGCTCACGCCCTTTGTCCTTGGCTCGAAAGGCGCTCTCGCCAAGAAAAAAACTCTGTTATCGTTAATTTATGAATAAAAAGTAACGCGAAAGTAATGTGCGGTACTCTTTATATCTAACGGCAATGGTAACGCTTTCCTTTTATATTGAGGTAACGTACGTCCGTAACGCTTTCCTTTATTTTGCAAGTGACGAGTAACGCATTTCGTTACTTTTTTCGGTAACGCCTACAACACTGCCCATAGCAGTCCCCAACATGGCGGAAACGTTACGCGGCGATCGCTCAAAATGGTAGTGCGCATGGGCCTTTCCTGCAAACGTGTATACAGGGGCAGAAATGACGGCATTCACCAGAAACACTGACCAGCGATTTCCGCTTTAGACCGTAGTTTGAAACGACAGGCATGTGAGCACCTTCATTTCGGTTATAGTAAATAAAAATAAACAGCTAGGTATTCAGGCACGGAAAGACGTGTGTGGAGCATTTGCAGGTGCAACTATATTAAAGATTATCTCGCTAGTTTCTAGTAGCAAGCGTGCAGACGTGATCTGTACCAATCTGGCTATAAATGGTTATTATTACCGTCTTTTCCATCTTAAGGTTGGAACCTTACGCGGCGCAGACTGTCGACAGGTGCGGCATACAAGAATTTGTTCTTTCTACATCGCACATTAGGACAAGACGTGACAAAATTTGTGAATGAAAGAATATTTTAATTATGATTTTTGATTGATGGAACCTTTTTTATGAGCTTAGAAAGCAGTCATTTGTGAAGGTGTGCTGTGGATAATGTTCGTAACGTCCCAACAGTGGCGTAACCAGAAAGGGGGGGGGGAGCTTATGGGGAAGCTTCAGCCCCCCCCCCCCTCACAACGAAATATCCAGCAGACCCTAAATATACACAAGTATTTAGACCCCCCCCCCCCCCCCACTATGCACCCCAAATCATGGACATCCCAGCCACCTCAGCACCCTCCCCCACGAAAAAACGTTCTGGATACGCCACTGCGTCAGAACTAGACATTGTGCGGACTATAGCCTGAAGAATACAGTGCGTAAGTGAAGGATTTTGTTCTATCGCGCATGCGCGAGAGCCTACTTGTACTTAACTCGGATGACATATTGTAACACACATCACCGACGGCTGAAATCAAAGCAAAATCAATACCCGAACGACAAGGCCGCATATACGTTTACAAGGCACGGTGCTCATCTGTTATTTGAGGATGTCGACTCAGACACTTTCGTTTCAGTTGGTTCATAAAAAGCGTCTAGCCGCTCGCGTTGCGAAATCTAATCAGGAGCCAATGATTTCCAAATTTGACCCGTTAGGCAACGCCGAAAGTGGAAGACAGTCAGCAAGGCAGACAGAGGGAGAAAGTGAGACAGGCAAGAGGTTCGCGTTAAGAGATCAGTTACCTTAGCTATTGTTTCTCTTGTTGCTCTTCTTTTTCTTTTTTCTTCTTTTCGTCTTTGGTGTCGCGGTAAAGGGGGGGGGGGGGGGGGGGGGAAGGGGAATTCGGCATGTGAGTGAGTTTGCGCATCCCAGCTCAGAGCACGCGGAGCGAAAGCTCGCGCTGCAGAACCCAGGGTACCGGGTTCAATCCCTGCCCGTTTCAATCTGGATGAGCGTCGTACCAGCTTGCGGTCGTGTATTACTACCACTTTGTTCACGTAAAAAGCCCAGGGTTGATAGCAGTGGTATTTCGCTGTCTGACTTGCTCTTTGCACAGCGGCGACATCTAACGCTCATTGAGGCTGATTAACCCGTCCCGCTGTTCATACACACACACAACACAATTTTTATCCTAGATGGCTTCGTGGCGTGGTGCGGTAACTTCTGAAGTTGCGCCGATGTACGCACGGGTCGTTCGGACCGACTGGAAAGGTACTCTCTCTCTCTCTCTCTCTCTCTCGTCCATCGTGAGTTCGAAAAACCAAACGAAATCGATACGTGCTCTGCCTTTTGTTATTGTTGTTGTTGTTGTCCTGCCTTCTTTGCTTTTTTTTTTTTTTTAATTGCAGAATAATAAAACGTAAACTTCTAATCATGGACATCATTTCACGTGCCGTACATCGGATTGCCGTACGGCATCCGCTATACGAAACGTGAGATAATTGTGTCATATTCTTCTCCATAACTAGTTGGGTGTTTCAGATAAGATCGACCAAAGGATGGCTAGTCGACATTTTCAAATCAACTGATGTTTTTATATGTTATTGTCTAGTGTCTGGTATGAACGAATCCAAACTTAGTTTTGACTACAAAAAATACTTGGGGACAGGAAAAATCGTAAGGCATGAGGTGGTGGACAGATGCATTAACGCGCACTGATGGAGGGGGCCCGTTTGAGAGTGAATAACTAAAGCGATAACATTAGGAGAACTCTAATACGTTTTAGGCGCAAACTATGGGTTTAGCTTGCTTGTAATATAAAGTAATCATATTTATTTAAAATTTATTTATTTTTCTAAAAATTGACAAACATGCCTGCTCGAACGACAAATGGCAAACTTTGGAGGTCTGTATCTCATGAAATAATTTAATCATTATGATATAATTTGCAGATATTATTCTACTAATATATAAATAATATTTAAAAAATAACTAAGGTATCTGTGTGATACAATAGTTAGGATATATTTAGTCAAACATGGAAAAAAAATCAAACAAAGAAAAATTCCGATGCGAATAAAAAAATAAACGCCACCCTCGATTTTTTTTAAATTTAGGTAACCTGTTATACTCTATTTCGGCATTCATTTCCATTAAAAACATGTTGCATCATTTTATTGAGAAAGAAGATACAACTCCCCAAAGTAGGGTCCTTTTTCAAAGCCTACATTTAGCAGTGTTTTATGCAAGAACTGACTCTGAGTTCCAGTTTCATGAAACCAACACACATCTTTTATATATTTTTATTCAGATGAGGCCAATGATAACTAAAGAAATCGTTCACACACTTAAATTAAGGAGAAACTACTGTGTACAAAGAGGTATCATATTACGGATTAGTGATCCGAGAAAAGATCATGCAGCCATCGGCCACTAGGAACTTTGTTTACTTTATTCTCCTGCGACACTATATGCTATTCGCTCTTCCGCTCTACCTTCATCTCTCTCTCTCTCTCTCTCTCATATATATCCCTGATATATATCCAGAACAAAAACATGTTCAAGCATTCCCTTTCTGCGTGGTAGTGTTCTGTGGCTAGCAAAAATCATTTCCTCGCTAAGCTCACGATTATGGCAAAATAGTTGCCGGAAACCGCAGACGACACTCGTCGCTAGTTCTGGCAAAACGGCCGATACAATCTTTTTTTCGCATTTCCCCGCTCGCTGTCAAGGACAAGGGGGTTCGCTTCAACCAGCAAAACATAGCCGCCGACGCCTGTTTACTGAGCAGTCATGCCTGTCGCCATCTCACTCGCTGGCGTCACGGGCGATAATATCAGGCACAAAGGGGCACACCAACCGGCAGCATTATCCCCAAATACTCGAGCCTCGCGTAAATACATAGAGTGTAAACGCTGTCGCCATGTTATCGTAGTAAGACCGCCCCCCCCCTCCCCCAACGGGGGACTGCAGTACGCGACGGCGTACTAACACAACGGCGACGATATCGACATCGCGGGCTCCGAATTTTCCCATAGTTCTACTCCACGGGCATTTCTCGAAACGCTTGATATTGTGTACGCCCGCCTGGAAGGATTTCAGGCGCGTAGTTAAGATAAGGCGGTTCTCCGCGGCAAAAGAAAACAATTTCACAAAAGCTTAAAAGCGGCGGCGACGCGTGTGCGGTGAACGCTTGTAGTTTTGGTGTAGACAGGGTGTGTGTGTTCTCGTTGTTGACACCAGCCGGCGATAAGGCACTGCAGGCGGTAGCTCAGTACAGCAAGGGCTAATCCGAGTGACCATCAACGTAACCCCACCGCCAACCCCTCGCGAACCGGTCGCCGACATGGCTCAGGCTGTGTCATGAACCACGTGGTAGAAGCTCGGGTGCTTTCATATCAGCGCGTGGAGGGACGACAGTGCGATTCCGGAAAGTCTTTTTCGAAGGCCGCTGACCACAATTTTTTGTCTGGAGACTTTCCCTCTTTCTTCCTTTGACGTGGATCAAGCTTTGCCGACAGCCTCAGTTGTGACCTCTCTTTTCAAATGTACGTTTGCAGTGAGTGAGCTCCTCAGCCTCGGACTTGTCACTTGTGCACCCAGTAGTTCTTTCACTTGGCAATTATATGCCATCAGTTGGGGTCTAATTTCTATTATTTATGTATACATTATGAAGACGTCCTGGAGCTCCGAACGAGTGTTTTGTGCAGATCACTTTTGCAAACACAAAAAGACTATACCAAAGCAGCGGAATTTTCGAAGTGTTGGCGAGTTGGACCTAAACTCGTTGAAGCAAATTCTTCCGCCTGACTGTTCCACCAAAGTGAGTGCGACGGACTACCTGTGCCACCATTGCTTCATGCACATCACTAAGGAGATCTCGATGCGAAGCTCAGAGCAGTGCCCTGACATATTTGTGCCAGCTGAAGAAGCAATTGAAGATCTAAATCGCAGCATACTACCTACAGATGTGTCGCCGCTGAGACAACCAAGCGTCGTAAGAAGTCGGGACAGGCCTGCCTATGTCAAGAGAAAGCAGACAGAACTGGAGCAGGTTGCTGTCAAGAATATACCCTCAAGGCTACGTATTCCGTACGACAGGGACGCACCATCGGGGTCGTCCGAACCAACATGCTCCACATGCACTGAGTGGGTGGACAACTTTCGGCAGGCCTTTGAAACCGCCACCTCTCTCCGGGAACGTTGTCAACTGCTTACACTCCTGCCGTCAACACTGACGAAGAATGAGGTTCAAAAGATGATTCCACAGGCCTCAATGTACCTCATCAGTAAATCCCGAAAACTCAAGGAAAAGCATGGCGTGTGGTATGAGCCGGATCCTTACACGAGGTGCAAGGTGAGCCCTGAGAACCTGTCTGCTGCCCTAGAGTACTTCACGAAAGACGAGCTACAATGTTCGCGCCAAAGTCCCAACCAGAAGGACGTCATCTCTGTCATGCTCAACGGAGAGAAAACGTTCGTGCCAAAGCGCTTCATGACACGCTCAATACAAGAGGCCTTCCGTATATACAAAGACAAGCATCCCGATTCCGGCGTTGGGCTAACGAAATTTTATTCGTTGCGCCCTAGATGGGTCCAATGTATTCCACACCAGGAAGTGTGCGTTTGTGTGCGCTGCGCCAATTATTATCTTTGTATTGCCGCTCTAGAGAACGTTACAGGCTCAACATTCAACACTGGTGAAATGAACTCGGCATTTCTGTGCGACCCAGCAACAGAACTGTGCCTTCAAGGAGACTGTGATCACTGCCCAAAAGGCCAGTTTCTTACACTCCAGGAACTTGATATCCCGGAGGATGAAGAGATTGTGCTTGCAACATGGGAGTCCGGCGACCTTGTGAAAAAAACTTTGGAAGCTGAGACTTTCCTAAAAGTCATCCAAGTGACGGTTGGAAGTTGGGTACTTCACAACCATATCCGGCAAACGCAAGGTAAAGCGATCTACGATGAAAAACAGTGCATGCAACGCGGGAGCATTGTCTTTCATTTTGACTTTGCTGAAAACTGGACCATCGTGCTTCCTGACGAAGTGCAAGCATATCACTGGAAAAAAAACAAGTTTCGATATTTACATGTGTAGTGACGACAAGAAAACCTACAAACAGCTTTGCCATCATCAGTGAGGACCTGTGTCACGACGCCGCTCACGCTTGCTTGGCTCTAGAAAAAGTGAAGGAGTGGGTTGAAGACAACGTTGCGGTATACTCGTACGTGACGTACGTAAGTGACGGCGCCGCCAGTCATTTCAAGAATCGCTACCAGCTTCACCAATTTGCAAAGGACGATTGCCCACAAGCCCAGTGGTTATTTTCTGCATCTGGACATGGGAAAAATGCATGTGACGGAGTTGGCGGACTCGTGAAGCACCAGGCCACGCTGAACAACCTGAGAGAACGTTCAGTAAGCGCAATTCAGACGGCCAGGACAATGGTGAGCGTTCTATCAAAGAAACTGAAAGGCGTGCATCTTGTATATCTGGACGAAAATGAGGTTGTTCGGTATCGTGAACAAAAAAAAGAAGAGTGGCTGCCGGTGCGCGCCTTCCCTAGCATTCAGTCTTGGCACGCGTGGCGGCTCAGCAAGTCATCAACAGAAGGGACCTGTGACGTATATGTAGCACGGACAGTCGGATCTGCTTGGAAGCAACTTTATTAAATGAGTACAGCGAGGAAAACCTTAGCGTAAAGTGCCGAATTTGATTTCCCAAGGACTGTTCATTTTGAATGCAGGGACATCTTATTTATCACATTTTTCTTCACGGGGTATTTAACCTACTGTTTTTGTTGGTGGTTACTAATAATTTTTATCTGATCACTATAAAAAAATCCCAAAATGTTATCCTCGAGCAGGATAAAATATATCGGCTTGCCACGATTCATTCATACACCGAGAGCATCGAAGCTGCTCCAGTTAGGCACTATGGCATCCGTCACCTGAAATTGTTTGTAATCGTAAATACACAGCCAACCTAAATATCTTACTATTATATCTTTGTTTTTGTGTGTGGAAGTAAAGTTATTTATTTTACTCTAGATGTAAAATATACCGGAAGGTACAACTTCACACTGCATCATCTTTTCTCAAATCATTAGTCTCTAATATGATACCACTTTGTACGCTTATGTAAAATGCTGTATATAGTTTCTCCTCCCTTTTACTGTGTGACCGATCGCTCTTTTTATCAATGACCTCATCTGAATAAATGTATATAAAAGATTTGTGCAAGTTTCATGAAACTGGAACTCAGAGTCACTTCTTGTATAGGACACTGCTAAGTGTAGGCTTTGAAAAAGGACCCTACTTTGGGGAGTTGTTTCTTCTTTCACAGTGCAATGATGCAACATGTTTTAATAGAAATGAATGCCGAAATAGAGTATAACAGGGTACCCAAATTTAAAAAAAATCGAAGGTGGTGTTTTTTTTTATTCGCATTGGAATTTTTCTTTGTTTGATTTTTTTCCCATGTTTGCCTAAATATATTGTAACTATTGTGCCACTCAGATACCTTATTTATTTTTTCAATAATAGCCATATATTAGTAAAATAATGTCTGCAAGTTATGTAATAATGATTAAATTATTTCATGAGATACAGATTTCCAAAGTTTGCCATTTGTCGTTCGAGCAGGCATGTTTGGCAATTTTTAGAAAACTAAATAAATTTTTAATAAATATTATTACTTTATATTACAAGCAAGTTGTACCCATAGTTTGTTTGCAAAAAGTTTTAAAATTCTCCTAATTTTATTGTTTTAATTATTCACTTTCAAACTTGCCCCCTCCATCAGTGCGCGTTATTGCAACTGTCCACCTCTCCCTGCCTTACGATTTTTCTTGTCTCCAAATTTTTTTTCTGGTCAAAACTAAGTGTGGATTCGTTTATACCAGACACTAGACAATGTCATATAAAAATATCAGTTGATTTAAAAATGTCGACCAGCCACCCTTTGCTCGATCTTATCTGAAATCACCCAGTTATCAATACATGACCGACATGAATCAAACAGTATGATGATCTCAAATCCTTCCGTCAATTTATGCTGTTGGTTACATAGTCTTCGTTGCGTTGTGGTTTACCAAAACGTAACATTATATAACGACTCATCGTTGCATACAAAATTAGACAATTCATATGTTTAAAAAAAAAAGATAAGTAAATGTGAAAGAGACCGATTTCGTTAAAAAGTGTTCGTTTCTGCGCCTCTTTTAGCTTAACTTATTTTGCGCAGTTTTAGAATAATTAACTTACTAGTTTGGCTTCTGAATGCCGTCGCGAAGTCAAGTCACTTTGGTTAAAAATCAATTACTTAATCACAAATGCGTCTTCAAGGACACAAAAAGTGAATAAATAAAAAAAATAATAGGAATGCAATAATTCTAGTAAATTATCAAGAGCGGAAAATCCATGTTCAAAAAGTTTCGTGTTTCATAAATTGTATCCAGAGCGAAAAAGAAATTAAAGAAAGCAAGTTTCGTAACATGTGTCCACACCGAAAAATTATATCGAAGAGGTCTAAACCAAAATGTTATATTTTCAATCTTTTTTTCCTTGTGACATTATTAGAGCACGTTAGTTTAAGCTTAACAAAAAGGGGAATTGAAGCACGAATTTTCGTACACTCGAAACAATTCGCCAAAAACAGACTTCCCTAAAGCAAGCAAGTCAAATCGAAGAAACGAATGCACCTAAATTAAACGTCCACAAAAGAAAGACGCCCAGTTTCATCGGCGTGTTTGCCGGAACCAAGCACTTCGCTGACCGGTAATGACTCCCCGTGTGGGCACGAAACCATTCAAACTACTGGACCGCTTCAAAGTAATGTAGAAGTGGTGGTCGTTTGTTTGCTGTAAACTGGTACTTAGTACCACAGTAGTTTTCCCCGACTACCGTTTTCAGTCAAAAATAGGTCAACTTTTATTTCATGAAAGTATCCCGCTCTTTTACTTTCCCACAAAACTCGTAAAAAGAGCATTAATCCAGTAAACCAAACGGGGTCAGCGATACGCTTGTAAGCCGTTGATCATCATGCTCGGTGACTAATCGTATGCCCCGCTTTTCGGTAGACTGTCATTTCTGCCCTGATCCTTCAGAGACCCCTTCATTATTCGTAACGGTTATAATCTCCGCATGCGCAGGCGCATGCGAGAGATAATGAGCTGCTTGGCACTCATTTCGCCTTGCATTTCCTACACTGGCAGTGACTCTGCGGAGCGCAGGTTCGTCTGCTTCTTGCACGAGGGTTTCTATGATGCCATAATGCCAAGCTCTTATTGGCTGATTGAAACAAAACTAGTATGCAGACCTCGAGGCATCTAGCATTGAAGTTTGCCCACAATCCTTTCAATCAAAGCCAATCAGAGCTCTGCGTTGCTCTGACGTCAGCGCAACTCCTGCGCAAGAATCAGAAGACTTACTCTCCGCATAGCTTTTAATGCTCCGCATAAACGTAATTCGCCGGTTTTTTATTTTTTAGAATAGGTAAGTTTAGGGTAGCTATTTTAAAGTAGCATCTTATTTAAACTGGTTAAAAGTTGGTTACGTGACCATTATCCCCGTTTCCATAGCTACAACATATTTTCAGATGAAATGTTAATTTTATACTACAAACATTATTCTCGTTGTCTTGTTCCTGCGATTCCCTTTTAGATCACGTGATCAATTAAAAAAAGCATCCACTTAAACCCAACACTCGAGAAATTCCTTCTGGACAAATTCCGAGCTTTGACGACGTTTCACGTACGCCATCAAAACCGTGAAACATTCCGCACATAATGCATTCATAAATAAAACAGAAAAACGAAAATAAGGTAAAACTAAAATGGAGTGTCTTTCGCACGCTCCTACACGCTGGCGACGTGAATTTGTAGCGCTAGCACCCATGCAGACCTCACCATCACGACGGAGAAAAAACAGGTCGCACGCCCGCGCGTGTCCCAACTTTCAGAGAGACAGCGGGAAGGTGCGGACAACAAAACTGGAACATTCTTTGCGACTGCGTTTCCCTCGGTAGCGAGCCCAATGACAGCTACAGTTGCGAACGTCTGGCGCGTAACAATGCAGGAGCCGCTCAATGTCCTCGAAATGACGGTCATGAAAAAAACGGGCCATGCGAGTCCGGCACGCGATTGGGACACTAGGCCTCAGGAACGTTGCGCCCTTGCGCGTAAAATATAGTTTTTATGGACCGGACCACGCTTGAGTCGTTGCTACAGAAATGTGGACGTCTCTCGGGAAAAATATAGTTTTCGGTGTATGTTTTCTTTCCGGCTCTGAAACTTTACCTTCATTCCATTTTTTGAAGGTTAGCCCATATGGCATTGGCCTTGCAGGCGATGAATCCTGCGCTGCTGTACAGTGACGTCTCGTTAATATGAATACCTCCGTTTCCCCCAAAAAGCGTCTGTAACGTTATCAAAATAACGAGACAAAAATGTATGTATGTACCCAGTTTATTTCCAAAAATGTTGTCTATATAGCTGGGTGTCCGTAAGAACGGGTTCAGTATTAACGAGACAATGTTCCTCTTATCCCTCTTCTTTAATCCAATGATATATCTATTTATTTTATCTCGAATACTTTATGCCGGAGTCACACCGCTCATACATTTTACAAACGACAGTCTGCAAACGCGATTTCCCGCAATATCCCTGGTTCGAATGCCGCGTGCCAAGTTTCTCCTTGAACTCATTGCCATGCGGCATTCCAAGCACGGATCTCGCGGTGGCTCGCGTTCGAATCTGCTTGTAGACTGTATTCTGTGTGATGTATAAGCGGTGTGACCCTGGCTTTAGTTTGCTGAAGCCTTTCTAAAACGGTCTGAAAAACTCTATTTGTCTGCAGCCTTATATCAGATAATTAAAAATTTTTTAAAAATTATTTTCAAACTTAAGGTATCGATCGCAGCACCGAGAACAAAAGTTAATTGGTGTCCGTACAATGTCCAATCTTGGGCCTATTTAGCGTACCAAGATCTCGCGTAGTCGTTGTCGTCGTCGTCGTCGTCGTTGCTTTCTCATCCATTTTGTTGTAAAATTAAGGAAACGTGACACTCTTTTTTGCAAAATTCTGAAGTATTTTTTTAAACAATGATCATATCAAGTTGTCACCGTTGTCTACTAAAACTATTCATGCAGTGCACATAGACACTCGTAAATTACCAGTAATCTTTCTTTCTTTGGCTGTGTCGTTATAAATTTTTAATCGTTATACGCAAGCGTTTTGCAGTCCCAGGAAAAGGGTCCCTTCTACTGCGTTGTGCGCATGCGCCAAATTTAGACCGCGTTCTGGGTTTGTGCGCGCACGCTCTTTTTCAAAAACAGCCCGAGTACACCAACCCGGCCGAAGTCAACGCTTGTTGCTCTCGCGAGGCACGAGAAGCTGCGAGAGGGCTCAAGCCAAGACGAGTTACGTGCAAAGCCGGAGAAAAGTGTGCAATGGCGGTTCCCAGGACAGCGGCGCCCACGCGACCGGCATTCGCAGCACAGGACACCGGAGTCAGGTGCATGCTGCCGCTGTTTTTCGAGGACCCAAAAAAGCGGGCCACGATTGCCAGCAACTTGCCGCTCGCGGCAGCCAATTGTTTTTCGGACGCGAGTCGCACGAAACCGCTCGTGACGAGACGACGGGAGCGGTCGTGTCGCAGCGTATATGCGCGAACTAATTGAACAAATTTAAAAATGTTATTCCCGACAGAATAACATCTTTCTTTGTTTTTCATGTTACAACGTTTTGTGAGCATAACAAAAGCTGTTAATGCTTCTTCGTGTTGCTGCAAGACCGAGATGTTTGTAGATGTGTGTGCTGCGGAGAAACCTTATTGCTCTCTGGCACGGTCCGCGCTAACTTTGCCTTAATGTCGTTTAAACTTAGGTACGCTATTAAAAGGAAATACTATCAAATATATTAGTCGTTTCGGGAACGGGTTTAGTGCAAGTGTGGCAGGTTTTTTTAATACTTTTATCAAAATTGCCACAACCTTGCTTCTAGTTACTGTTTTTGTGTACTTTTCATTCGTTGGTGTCTGTTTCACTCGCGTCCTCGTTTTCGCTTCAGACTCGATTTTGCTGGTCATTTATTCTCTTTCACTTTCTTGCGTCATTGAAAAATGGTAATTTCAGGTCTTAATGATGTTTTACACATAAAACGATAGTCAATTAAAACTCTCGTGCTAAGTTCTCACGTTTCTTTGCTTGGAAACAAAAAGCGAGAAGTGGGAATTGTTTGTGATTAATGAAAATACCAATTTGGGGGGGGGGGGGGGGGAATAAAACGTATTGTACATATGGGACTGCGTAATCGAGTTTAAGTACTGGCTTTCATCCATGCTTCTTTAGCTACCTTCGACATAGGTTGAACAACGTTTCTCATGGAGGTGCCGACCCACTCTTTTTTTCTTTTGTTCCTTCAGGATTGCCACAGGGCTCTAACCTTGGTTCCTTGCGCTTTAATATTCTTGTAAACGGCATTCATAATGTGACACAGCACTCGACTTTGTCACCGTTTGCTGACGATATGAAGTTATATCGCAGAGTAGGATGTTTACATGACTCCATTTTTTTGGAAATCGACATCGATGCCATCAGTCAGTGGTATGTAAATAACAAACTTGACCTAAATCCTAAATAATCACAAGTGGTAACTTACTTAATTGGGGGGGGGGGGGGGGGTTGACTGAGTTAAGATCTCGACGAAAAAGTTTTGACCTGATATTTTTCTTCAAGCACTTGCATGCGTATTATGACTGCTGAATTGTCATATCTCACATCCAGATTATCGTTCCTGCGATACATTTTCGCTGCATTCCCACATTCACCATTAACACCACGCATTGTCTGTACCCGCTAGTTTGCATTCACAACTCCTTTAATCATCTTGACACATCGTTTGTTTGCATTTTCAATGATGACCTCTTGTCGTTCAAGAGGAGTATTCCACTCTTGTTATAGTGCGTTTTTGCAGCGCTCTGTTCTGAATACCTTTTTCGCGTACTACCGTTATAGGACCATGGCTGTTGGCAGGCACAATTAATTAATTAATTACAGCTCTTATTACGAATCAGCAACTTCAAAAACCTGTCAGGTACGTTCCGCCGGAAGAAACATTGCCACAACGATCCAACAAACAGCAGGCCAAACACTATTGGGAGCCTGCAACACCGACGAGAAACCAGTGCTGTACACGTTCCTCAAAAAGAGGAACGGAAGCTCGTTCCTCGTTCCTCTTGATTTTTGGAACGCGTTCCCGTTACAAGTTCCATCTGCGAGAGAGGAACTCGTTCCCGTTACAGTTTAAAAATGGAACGTGTCGTTACAGATACGTTACATTTGTATTTTGCTAATTAAAATATTTAGTTAGATGAAACCAACGTTCTATCCCATTAGATAGCAACATACGAATTTGAATGCCGTGATGGAAGGACGCTAGGAGAATAAAACAAGCGGAAGCAAGGTTTTATTTGTTGATATATTCAATTTTAAGAAATATCAGCGTTTTACCATAGTCACGTTTGTGGTGGACGATTCAGACGAGCCAAATATACTGCTACCCCCATTGCACGAGCGTTTTACAACAACCTCACACGTTCCAATCTAACAAGTCCCGTGTTCGAACTTAACAACAGTTGCTTCTCGATGCTGCTGTCAGCAAGACAAGCAAATGGAGAAGAAGGTAGGGCTTTTTGAAGGTCAGTCTTGAAAACTACTAGTCCTTCTTTGTGAAGGTTGGACTCGTTGTTCAGTTTGAAGGTGGGTGAAGAGGACAGAAAAGGAAGGTTAATTCCTGTGCATTTGGCCAATATTTGGGATGCAAAGATGCGTACGATGTATAGTAACCTGCTCTTTTGGTGTAACTGGTTTCTTTGCAGAAGTTCAGTGATAGCTGCAGTCGGCCTTAGATTTCTGGGTGTATGAGGATTCGTGGAAGCAAGGAAAGTTGCTGAGTTCAAGACGTCCCATCTTTCTGTCTTTTCCTTCGACCAAATGTCCTGATTTCTGTGCCGCAGTCTCGGGCACTGAAAAAATAATCAATGGTCACTAGCTCTCCTGCACCTTACTGTTACCAAGCGAGGACCCCACAAAATAAACCCTAAGTAACAAAAAAAAAAAAAACTGAACGAGATCCTTTTCTTCGTAAATATAATGTTTTTATACTCCTTTTCCAAATTCCCCTCTTTCAAATAAGATAAAAATAAAAAAAAGGAACGCCGTTCCTTCTTCCGTTCCAGTTAAAATGTAACGAGTTCCCGTTCCAGTTCCATGGAAGCAAAATGGAACGGCGGCGTTCCTTCGTTCCTCCTAAAAAGAACGCGTTCCAGGAACGCCGTTACTTGGAACGCCGTTCCGTACAACACTGCGAGAAACCGAGGAACAGGAGAAGACGAGAGCGCGCGGGAACTTCAGAACGCAGAGATCTGGTTAAAATGATTAATGGGTAGACCTAGAACTAGCTGCCTTTCTCTCCACCGCAATCGCGGAACGCGTTAGAACGCGGAACACCGGCATCCGGCGTTTGGCTCTCGCATTCTAACGTGTTCGAATGTAAGAGCTTGGCGTTCTGACGCCCCCATGCGCTCTCCCTCGGTTTCTCGGAACGTACGGTGTGCGCCGCTCCGCAGCTTGGCAGCTTGTTGGCAGCGCCACCAGCCGCCAACCAGCTGAATGTACTTTCGATCGCATAGTGAAGCGCCGTTCCCTTCGAACTCTTCGAATGCGCCCGCGGCGTCAGCGGCTGCGCCTTCCTGCGGCTGTGTGTTTCGATCTCGCACATAGGAGTGGACGTTTGGCACCTCAACATTCGAAACATAACCGCGTCCAGCGTCGCTCAATGAGTGTTCTCAAGTCATTTTACCTCCAGTACTTGGTCCAAGCTTCAATCGTTCGTCCCGCGGTTGTAAGCGCCAACGGCGGCAACATACCACCATGGTTTTCCTTGTTTGTTATGTCGTTGCTCTGCGCTGGAAGATGCCTCTAGAAAGCGTTTGTGTGTTTGACGGTCCGGAAATTAGTACTGGACGACATTCCCCAGTGCCAGTAATTGATAAAATCGACGTGAGAAGTATTTTTCGCCCTTCTTATTATTAGCTTGCTCATCGCTAACAGAAGGATCGAGCAGACGTACTGGGATTGAGGTGATCACGACGCGTTTCGCCAGCGCATGGAGGGATTTGTGTCTTTCACAAAAAAAAAAAAAAGGTTAACACCGACTGTGGCCCCAAACGTTTTCTACGGCGTTGTGCTTGCATCGATTAAAAACTAAAAGTGGCTTCTACACAGGATGTCTATTTCAGTATCACCGTGGGAGTTTTCGAAATGCTTCTGCTCCGGGCCGCACCGTGGCGCCACTCTCTTGACGCACGCTTCCAATATAGCAAACGCGGGGCATATTTAGTGTTGGCGGTAATGCGTTACAAGTAACGGCGTTGACGGTAACGCGTTATGTTTTTCTTTAACGTAGTAACGTACTCGTTACAATTTCAAAACAGTAGCGGGTAACGTACTTACGTTATTTATTTCAAGTAACGCGTAACGTAGTTACGTTAGTCGTTGCTTCTTCGTTCTAACCTGAAAAGGCACACTTAATTGTTTTGTGTTTTTATACTTCGTTTTGTTTTACATCCACATGCAGCCGACGCTACGAGCTGATGGGACCTATCAGAGAGCGTCTTAAGGGCACCATCATGGTGTTTGTCATGTTTCTGTACCTGTTCTATCATCGCTGAGCAGAAAAAGCCCAGTGACTAGCGCTTTTGATGCTGCTTGATTGTTTATACTAGCTCGTAGCGTCGGCTGCTTCTAGACTTAAGCTGTAACGAAGTCTAAGCGCAAAGTTGTTAATATTTGCACAAATTTCACGTACCTTCACACTTTTTTGCCTGCCTTTTCCCCACGCAAAAAGTCCCACTTTAGAAACACGCTAAAGCCGGGCCACGCCCTTGCCTTGTGTCGAAAAACACTCTCGCCAACACAAAACGCTGTTACCGTAAATTTGTAAATAAAAAGTAATGCAAAAGTAACGTGCGCTACTTTTTAGCGGTAACAGTTACGGTAACGCGTTCCTTTATTTTGCAAGCAAAGAGTAACGTACCGGGCGTCCGTGAGAAAACCGAACCTTGGTTTTCGCGCCGCAAAAATAAACTAGACCAGCCTCTTTATGCTGAAAATGCCTGCCCAATGGTTGCGTTTTCGTCGTCGCGCCTACTTTACATATTTGCTGGGCGCCAAAACCCCATACAGAAATGCAGACGATGTTGTAGAACCAGATTGGACAAACTGAATAACTGTTTATTAAAGGTACACACTGAAAGTTACATTGCTATAAAGACAGTTTCGAGCAGAAGACGCCTTAACCGCGTCTTTCCTTTAGGAGGACCCAACACAAAGAGACCGAGCCACACCCCGGCAACCCAGAAATTCCCCCGTTTCTCTCTCTCCTGGTCATAAAACACTACGCCGACCACGTAGACTAAACACTCTCCGAAAACTCCCCGTCTTTGGGTCGGGTTTCCAAACTCCGTGCCCCCTCGCCGCGGCTCAAGTGATTTGTGGTATACGAGCCAGTAGACCGAGGTGGCGCGTGAAAACTCTATCCGCAACATCCTCCCCGCAGATGAGCTCAGCTCATCTCAAGTGGGTATAGACGCTGAACAGGGCGCCTGACCTCTGAGCCGTTACACAATTTTATCTTACAGGCTCGCACATTTCCGTCCCGACCTGGGAAACACTCCAGAATCCTGCCGGTTCTCCAAAACAATCGAGGAACGTGGTCGTCATGCACAATTACGACATCACCAACATTGAGACCGCTGCTGGATTGAGGCCTACGAGCATGCGCACTTCGTAGGTTATACAGATATTCTTTAGCCCACCTGTTCCAAAACATATTCATCAATCGCTGGCGGTGTGACCATCTCCCAACCAACTCCGTTCGAGTGGATGTCACGTCTCCTCTTTTATGATGAGGTAATGTGGGTAGCCTCCTACCACAAAGGAAGTGAGCAGGAGTTAAGACATTTGGTTCGTTTGGTTCGGAGTAGACATACGTCATTGGTCGAGAGTTGATCACAGCCTCAACTTCCGTTAGTACAGTTGTGATCTGATCGACATCAAGCGCAGCTTTGCCGATGTTTCTTTTCAGACAACTCTTAACCGATCCCACCATACGCTCCCAAAAACCACCCCACCATGGAGCTCTTTCAACGATAAACCTCCAAGTGATCCGGTGGGTGGTGCAGTAGTCTTTCAATTCGGAACTACATAACACATCGTACATCTGCTTTAGATCTTTAGCAGCTCGTTTGAAAGTCAGTGCATTATCTGAACACATCATTCGCGGCAACCCACGCCTTGACACAAAGCGTCTGAAAGCCATTAGAAAGGCGTTGGTAGACATATCCAGGACAAGTTCTAAATGTATCGCTCGCGTAACAGCACATGTGAATACAAGAATATATGCCTTGACACTGTTTGTTCCGGATTTCACGAACATCGGTCCAGCAAAGTCCACGCCACAGACCTCGAACGGTTCTGCCTTTGTCACGCGGTCTTCAGGCAGAGGGGCCATCGGGGCGGTCATGGGCTTGAGCTTGAGTCGAAGACACGTCTTACAGCGTCCGATCACTCGTTTTACGCACTGTCGCCCTCTCACAACCCAGTAGTGCTCCCGCAGTTCACACAGAGTAGCACTCACACCACCATGCAAAATGCGAACATGCGTGTGCTCAACGAGGAGCTCCGTGAAACGGTTGTCTCCCGGAAGTAGCACCGGAAACTTCGTCTCGTCGGGTGCCGAGACATTCTGCAGTCGAGTCTCAATGCGGATCACACCGTCTTCATCCAAGAAAGGGTGCAGGTCCCGGACACGCGAGCTCGACCGCAGGCGGTCACTGGCGACGAGGCTTGCTTTTTCTTCGCTGTAGCTCTCTCCCTGAACATGTTTCGTCCAGTATCTCTCTGCCTCCTCCAATTCATTGGTGGACAGAGATCCGCTGACTCTTGAACCCATGCCTTGCAAGTTTTTAATGAATCGCATGATCCACGCCGTCACCCTCATTGCCTTGAGCCATTTGCTGTAGTCTGTAAGTACGAGGAGAGGCCCTTGTACGGTTGTTTTGCTGAGCAGCACTGTGCTTTTGCCTCTTAGCTCTGCGTCAGCATCCGGAACCTCGTCGTTCGTCTCTCTTCTTTGAGGCCAGAAATCTGGATCACGTGACAAGCACTGCGGGCCCTGCCACCACACCTTGGAAAGGGTCAGGTTGGAGGCGGGTACTTCTCGGGTGAGCATGTCCGCGGGGTTGTCCTTTCCTGAACAGTGTCGCCACCGAAGGGGGTCGGTGTTGCTTTGGATCTCCACGACCCTGTTGCACACAAATGGCTTCCATTTGGTTGCCGATGCCTGAATCCAACTGAGGGTGATGGTAGAATCTGTCCAAAGGTGGCATTCCAGGTCAGGCAAATTCAATGTGTCAATCAAGAAAGCCATCAATCTTGATCCGATAAGAGCGCCGAGGAGCTCCAGACGTGGCAAAGTCATTTTCTTCAAAGGTGCAACACGTGCCTTGGACATCACAAGCCGTACGCTGGTGTTTCCGTTAGTGTCCTCGACTCGCATGTAGGCCACAGCTCCGTACGCCTGAGTGCTTGCGTCCGTGAAAACATGGAGTTGTCTGGACTTAACTGCTCCCCCTGTCACCAAGAAGCATCTATCGACCGAAACAGAGCCAAGTTCAACAAGCTCGCCGCACCATGCAAGCCATTCCTCACGCAAATCATTTGGCAATGAGGTGTCCCAGTCGATTCCTTTCTCCCAAATATGCTGAAACAAAATTTTGGCTCGGATGCTGTATGGAGAGAGCAGTCCCAAAGGGTCGAAGAGCCTCGAAGTGGTCTGAAGAACGAACCTCTTCGTATCCATTCTTTCTTCGACGAAGTCTGACAGTGACTGTAAGTTCACCTGAAGATTGTCCTGTTCGGTGTCCCAAAGAATTCCCAGTACCTTTGTCAGACCTGACGATTCAGCACAAGTAGACGTTTCGTCCGCTGTCTTTTCAATGTGACACTTGAGTTCCCTTGAGCTCGTCGACCACTTTTGAAGCCTCATTCCCGCCTTGGCAAGTATTTCCGTGGAGTCATCGTAGAGTTTCTGCGCCTCTTCGTATGATGAGACACCCACAATCAGGTCGTCAACATAAAAACACCTTTCAAGGTGCATCGCCGTTGGCTTGGCTTCTCCCTCGACCGAACGCAGGTGATGCTGCAATGTCGCTTTCAAGAGAAAAGGGCTTGCAGTTGACCCGAAAGGAACTCTTGTCATTCGAAACTCTTGAATGGGAGGCAATTCTTCTCCAGGAACGGGAGGGCTGTCAAACCACAAAAAACGAAGAGCATCCCTGTCCTCAGGTCTGACGCTGATTTGAAGAAAAGCCTTCTGAATGTCAGCTGTTAGTGCTATCCTGTGACAACGGAAGTTCACGAGGATCTTCAGCATGTCGTTGTTTAGATTAGGCCCTTTCTCCAGATGGTCGTTCAGCGAGAGCTCTCCTGTAGTGTGCGAAGACGCATCGAAAACCACTCGCAACTTTGTTGTGGCTGAAGCTTCTCGGATAACAGCTCTGTGTGGCATGTAGTACACATTTTCCTTTTCGTTGGTTTCTTCCGTCACTTTCTCTGCGTGTCCGTCGTTTAGGTATTGCCTAATAGCAGAGTCGTACTTCAGAAGAAGTTCTTCGTCTCGAGCCAAGCGATGGCAGATCCCTTGCAGTCTCTTCTCTGCCACCTTTCTGTTATTGCCGAGATCTCCTAGGTTCTGAGACTTCCAGGGAAGAGCAACTTGGTATCTTCCATCTGTCATTGTGATGGTTTCCTCAAAACCCCGTAATACAGACTCGTAGTGAGCAGAGTTGGTCGTTGAGTCCTTGATGCCGAGGCTTTCAAGTTCCCAGAACTGCCGCAGGGTGGAGCTTACTTCATCGTCGCCCGTTGCACCGGCTCTGAGCACGCACACGTTGCTGCTTGTTTGCTTTCGTCTTGAGTTCTTCGAGGTCACGGGACCCTGAAATGTCCATCCCATTGTTGTTTTCACGGCTGATAGACACCTGTTGTTTTCATCCCAGCATACTTCATGCTCCAACAGCTTTCCAAGCTGATCTGCTCCAACTAGAAGGCTGATTCCGCACTCTCTCTGAACGCCTGGGAAGACCAGCACATCCGCTAGATACTTTTTTTCTTTCGCGATTTTCTGCACGAAGTCATTGTCCATCGGTATCCAATCGATGTCTTTGCAAATGACCGGTACCTCAATCGCCTCGATCCTGTGCTTCTGATTGTCGTACTGACTTTGAAGTTCGATTTCGACCAATCTTCGCTCGTGCCTTTCGCTGTCCCGGACACTTCCGAATGCGTTAACGCTCAGATTCACTTTGCCAATCACCTTCAGTTTAAGCTTTCTTGACACATCTTCTCTGATGAAGGTTCTCTGACTGCCGCTATCAATGACGCCTCTAATGTAACAGCATTCATTTTTTGTCATGAGCCAGCCGCGGAACGTCTGCAAAAGCACATCGTCGTTGTCATCACAACTTCCTTTTGTTTTTGAAGCTGTGTGAATACTCGTGCTATTCAATTCGTCTCTTCCGACTTCAGGCGTCTTTTTTGCATACCGCGGGTCGCACATCGTTGTGGCATTCCTGCCCTTACAGGTTTCGCATGTTATCTTGCGGCGGCAAGTTCTCGCGCGGTGTCCTCGTGTCGTGCATTCAAAACGCCTGCCATCTTTAGACAAGCGCGTCATCTTTTCTCTGAGGCTCAGTTGATGTTTGCATTCTTCGGGTTTGTGCCCACTAGAATTACAGAAAAAGCAGTCATTTGAGACCAGCTTGCTGTGGAGAGCCATGGAGGTTGGAAGGACCTTTCCTTTTGGAGCTGAGCTTCGTTCTTTGTTTTTCTGAGCGAACACATCATGCCCGCTACGCTCTCTGCTTTCAACTTCGACCGACAGGAACTCCAAAATCTTCTTAAGAGTCCCCTCTGATGTCTCAGCTCCCACTGGGCCGTTATAGCTTCTGTGTCGATGGTAAGCTACAACTAGGTCACTGGGCATCGCCTTCAAGAGAACTTCACACGTCATCGACGAGTAGGACGCCGAATGTACACCCAGTGAGGTCAACCCCCGAATGTGAGTCTGAACATGATCATGTAGCTTTCGCAATCCAACGACATCGTCTGGGGACCTCACCTTGTGCACCGTTCTAAGCTTGTTCAGATGCTCCTGCTCGATTTGGGTCTTATCTCCAAACCTCTTCTGTAGCAGCTCTATCACCTCGACGTAACCTTCCTCAGTTGCTACAAGTCCAGACAGGGCAGAGGCGGCCGTTCCGGTGAGTTGAGATCGCTGATAATGAAATTTCTCAACATTCGACAAGCTGCGATTATCGTGCACCGTCGCTCTGAATTGATCCCAAAATCCTTGCCATTTGCTGAGTTCTCCGTTGAAGGTGATCATTTGCAGCTTAGGCAATCTGGTACCGCTTCCGGTGGCTCTATCCCGATGCAGCGGGTCGTCTGTGCGCGACGTCATGGGGCCGTTCTTCAATCGGTCGATCTTAAGTTTCAACTGCGCCAGTGAGGCGATCGCCGTGTCCTCGTACTCCATCACGGCGTCGCACTCAACACTGAGCTCCTCGGCAGGCACTAAAGACTCTAGTTCTTCATTTAGCTTCACGAGCTCGGTGTTGCTCAGTTTCAATCTTTGGTAAAGCACGCTAAGAGCCTCAACGTCTGGTTGAGGCGATGCCAAAGATGCTCTTACCTCGTTGACCAAACGAGTGTTCTGGGCTCTCCTCGATGCTCGTCGTACTTTCAGGCGATCCATGGTCTTGTTAATCCAATGGTCTCGTTAACACAACTTTCTTTATCTTCCCGGGTTTCGGCACCAAATTATGTTGTAGAACCAGATTGGACAAACTGAATAACTGTTTATTAAAGGTACACACTGAAAGTTACATTGCTATAAAGACAGTTTCGAGCAGAAGACGCGTTAACCGCGTCTTTCCTTTAGGAGGACCCAACACAAAGAGACCGAGCCACACCCCGGCAACCCAGAAATTCCCCCGTTTCTCTCTCTCCTGGTCATAAAACACTACGCCGACCACGTAGACTAAACACTCTCCGAAAACTCCCCGTCTTTGGGTCGGGTTTCCAAACTCCGTGCCCCCTCGCCGCGGCTCAAGTGATTTGTGGTATACGAGCCAGTAGACCGAGGTGGCGCGTGAAAACTCTATCCGCAACAGACGACGCTTGTCCGCTGTCTGCTGCTGCAGTTCACTGTAGCTAGCGTAAGCATATACGCTAACTTATCACGTTAAACAACGTGATAACGTAAGTTTTTCATGCTAGGTGACGCGGTAACGTGACCTTACGTTATCAAATAGGTCACTTGATCACGTAATTTGTTCGTGACACGAGTAACATCTTTCGGTCGTCGTTCGACCCGTAGAGCTCTAGAGCGCTTAGCCATACCCGGCATAGCTCAATAGCACGAGGCTGTCTGCGGCTCGTACCATGCACACCGTGACGCCACACGTACACGCGCGGTCATTTCATTCCATTTATTGATCGTGGGCACTTCAGCACCTTGTATTTTGCCCTGAAATATCGGCCATATCTATAGACGCTTCGCAGCAGCTGTGCATGGGTGCCGCCATAATCGACCTACAGTTTTTGTTTTCTGTTATTCCGTTAGCTTCACTTCATCATTGCCACAGCAGGACAGGTGCTTTCCACTTTAGGGACTACTGTGTCCTTCTCCCCAGCATTGGCCTTTGTGGAGGCTCGTCAACGCCCGCTTCAGTGGCCCGGTACCTCGGTAAAACAAGAGAAGGTCGGCAATGGCGGCCCAATCTGGCGCGTGTTTAAAGCGCCTATATGGTAGGTGGATACTTAGCACGGAGGGTAGAAGGAACATGTCAACTGCAGTGACTGCTGCCACCTGGTCATTAAGCAGGCTTCTATGGCTCCCAGTGATTCCCTAATCAGGCACCAGAACAGAAGAGGACTATACTATCTAGTAGAGAAGCTAGTGAGGGTTTTGTAGGCGCTGAAGAACTTCGTAAAGGTTTTACTGAAAAAAACGAGATATGCTGAGAAAGCCCTTGCATGCAGCTGTTGAGACTGCGGTGGATAAACTTATGCAGCATGGGGCCCTGAAATGCGCAAAGCTAGAGAAGGATATCAACCTTTACAAAGATTTCTTGTGAATTCTGAGTATACTAAGTATTTCAGGCCAATTTTCGCAAACTACTCGGCATCTGTGACTGACAAGCATGACCTCAAGAAGACCTTCGTCAACAAGCCACTATCTAGGAAGTCATTAATGCTCTAGAACTAGAACAGTGCAGGTCAGAAGAAAGGAAACCGGTCAAAAACATCAAGGGGCTGTGCGCTTAAAAAAACAAATTGAAAATGTATTTGAAGATCCCCGGCAGACATGTACAAGTTACTCAAAAAAAGTAATTAAGTTAAGTTACTGAGTATTGACCTCAGAAGTAATTTGAGTAGAGTAGAAATTACTCAAATAGAAAGCAATTGAAAAAATTACTAATTACCGTAAAAAAGTAGCGAATTACTTTAGAAGTTACGCTGAAGTTACTTTCATATATATATTTTTATGGCAAAATGAAAGTACATAGGTTTTGTTCCGTTAGCGAAATTGTACTAGGCAATTATGGATCGGATTGTTTTTCCAAAGAAATGCTTTCATAGCTGATTCTGCTCCTGTGCGCCTAATTGTTTTGTACTTTTTTGTTTGTTTGGTCAATGGTGTACTGCGAATGTGTTATTTCTACTTTGAGGTTTAGCACTGCCTGAGCTTGATTTTTTGACAGTGTTTGCTTGTTTACAATGTTGCGTAGAGTACATCTAAAAAGTACTTAAAGCAAAGTGCAAAGTAAATTAGAGGTTATGAACTTCAATTAAAGTTGTAAGAACACCGGGAACAATGTACTTGAAGTAACTTATACAATATATTTCAAGGTAAAGTACCAGTACTTTTAACAAATTTCATTCACTATGCGGTGTTTTTTTAACTGGTGCGCATTGGCTCCAGAGGTAATCGGAGGTGCATCAGCTTTTACGGAAATGGCAGGAAATATTGCATAAAGACAAGTCGCGACAAAGTAGTTGTTTTACTCTCGCTGACTAGCTATTTGATACAATCAACTTATGAGCCACCTATTTGTGTCGGTCTTATAGCCGCCAATTCTTCAGTCGGAGAAATGACCCGACGACGTCTTGAAAGAGCGCGTTTTTACACGACGATACGCCATTTCTTCTTTATTTATTTTCAAATTCGGGGAATGTATTTTGAAGTCGGGAGTTTTACTTTCGTCGGAAAGCACAAGTACATGCCCAAAGAACGTACTTAAAATAAAGTACAAGTTTTCTAAACAGTAGTACTTTAAGTACCATGCACTTTGAGTACTTCCCAAAACTGCTTGTTTTTTTTATTTTTATATAAAAACGTTGGGGGAATTACTAAGGTTTCTCGAACGATCTTTAAATCTTTTTTAGATCTGCACATTCTATGTTTTGGGAGGAAAGGCAACGCAAAAAGGACCCCTTTGCGTTGCCCTTTAGCACGTGATTCTTCGAGTACAGCAAAAACTACGGGAGCACCAGATGAGCCTCAGAGCAGGTGCTGCGTTTTGCTGCCTCTTTTGAGGGAGGTTGCAGTGTGTGCACCTTTTGTAGTGGGCGAGAGTTTCTACGCTGGGGAGAAGCGGGAACCAGCCCTTTTTTTGAATGGGTCAAGTCTCATTGAGCTTCGGGACACAAAGAAACGCCAGTCTTTGGTGCTAATCCCGCAGTTACTCGGCCTCTCCTGGGTCGTGCCTGTTCGTTGCCCGCGCTTCGTAGCAGTATTGTTGCAGAGGGGGGACTCGGGCAAATTTTTGGGGGTTTCGGACTCTCCAACCCATTTTCTTACCCCCCTTTCCTACGCCACAGGCTTCCCCTTCTTTGCAAATATCAGTTGATCTTCCAACATCTTATCTCTTTTCTGCTGGAATGTTTGTTGACAGGCAAAACAACCACTAAAATTCGAAAGTAATTTGTAATTTGAGTAGAAGTTACTCGGAAAAAGTAATTAAAGTAAACTACTAATTACCGAAATAAAAATGTAATTGAAAGTTACTAAACTACTCAGAAAAGTAGTTAAACCACAGTAACTTGGGTAGAGTAGTTGAACTACGTACAAGTCTGTCCCCGGTCAGAGTGCTGCCAACGGGTGCGCAGGTTTCCGGTCAGCGGGGAGTCGGGGACTCGTTCGCGGTCCGGAGAAAAACCATTTGACTGCCGCATGTGGTCCGCGGGCCGTATGTTTTGCGGCTCTGCTCCAGAAGCAATCAAACCGCTAGATAGTAGCTGTTTCAACGTTATGAAAGTGCGCCAGCCTGTCTGTCCCATTTTTAATTTGCACTGACTATTTCTGTTCTCGCTATGACAAGCACCAGAGGTCTGATAACATTTCAGTATAGAAACAAAACCAAGACGTGAAAGCTAAAAGAAAGGTTTAGACTTCTTTTATATGTGAAAACAATACTGACTGTACCCTGCACTAGCTAGGTGGCACGGGTTACGAATGTTTTCAATTCACAAACGGCATCATAGTGGACTGTAGCAGCGAGCAGCGGAGAAGCGTCGTCTGCATTTTTGTATAGGGTTTGGCGCCTCTAGTAGCAAATTTTTGAAGCAGGCGCAACGACGACAAAGCATGGGAAAGTCAACCATTGGGCAGGCATTATCGGTATAAAGGAGGCTATGACTAGACGTCGCGGAGAGCTCAAACTCCGTCAGAACGTAGCACCAGCAGTTCGAGCAAGATGCCAAAGTTTCAGCGCCAACCATTATCTTGTTCGGAAGTTATTAGCAATTTTCCGAAAATTTCAATGGAAAAATGTCGACCGACGGAGCTCTCGAATACATGGAGTTCTATGTCGCCAGAAACCGAAAACGGGCGAAAATTGGCCCCATTTTCCCATTGAAACTTTCAGAAAATCACTTATAACTTCTGAATAAAATAACGGTTGGTGCTGTAACTTTGACTTCTTCCTCGCACGGCAGAGGCTACGTTCTGACGGAGTTTAAATTCTCCAAAATGTCTAATTTTTTTTTTTTTTTTTCGTACGGTATGAGAAATTGTGTTTGTTTTCTTATAGACGCCGGTATTTCGTCACTCTTTTTTTTTATTTTTTGTAATGCTTACAACATCGAGCATTTGCGGAGATCAAGTTCGTCTGCTTCATGCGCAGAGGTTGCGGTGACGCTAAAACGCCGAGCTCTGATTGGCTCCGATTGGAAGGAGCGTGGGTCGACCACGAGGCAGCTAGCGTTCAGGGCTACCCAATATCCCTCCATCAGAACCAATCAGAACTTGGCGTCCTATCGTCGGTGCAACCGCCGTGCAAGAAGCAGACGAACTCTCGCTAGGAGAGAGAAATCCCGGGGATGTCTCCCCGGCGCGCGCGCATCACGAGACGAAAACGCGAGGCCTCCGCACATCGCAGAGCCTGACGTTTTCGTCGCGGGACGCACGCGCCGTGGAGAAATCCTCGGGATTTCTCCGCCGTGTGAATACGCCTTTAAAGGGGTATCCACACGAAGGAGAACTCCGCGGACGGATGTCGTGACGTCAGCAACCCGGGAAACTCCGTCCCCGGCTCCGCCGCGTGCACCTGCGGGGCTTTCGTGCTGACAGCACGAAGCCTCCGCGCCTCAGGCACGGAGGAGAACGAGAGAACGGCGCCGCGAGGCGTCAAAAAGGGATGACGTATGTCGCACGTGATGCGCGCTCCGCGGAGGAAAAGGGCGGATTTCTCCTTCGTGTGGATACCCCATAAGGGGGGATTCACCCGCTCGTCACTCAATGGGCAAATTTCGTTACACAAACCTGCGTTTCAGGAATGCACCAGAGTGGTGATTTTTTTTAGGTTCGTTGTGAAGATGTAATGAAGGTCGTACGACCCTCGAATATTTCCCTGAGAACACTCTAGATTTTTAATAAAACCGAGAATTATGACAAGGTTCGTTGTGAAGATGTAATGAAGGTCGTACGACCCTCGAATATTTCCCTGAGAACACTCTAGATTTTTAATAAAACCGAGAATTATGACAATGACCTTTTTGACTGTTTTAACGCATTTTGAGGAAATTCTGAAATTAAGGTAAGTTACATGACAAAGGTGGCATGACACCTTTGTCATGTAAGATGATATACTGTAAAACATTAAATTTTCGCAAGGACCTAATTTTCGCGAATTTTGCGAATCGCTTACAATTCGCGAAAAATACGTCCCGCGAACAATTCGGGCAATATGTGAACGCTACGGAAGCTACACTCGATTCGCAAAAATTAGAACCCGCGAATAATTTCAAATTTTCAGCTTTGGCCCGATTCGCGAAAATTTAAGCCCGCGAAAATTAAGTCGTTTACAGTACATGACAAAGGTGTCTCCTACCTTAATCTTAAGAGCCTTACGGAAAGTCTAAAGGTCTTGCTATTTTCGTATTTGTGTAAATAATTTTGACACGGCCGTTTTTGCTAGATTTGTTATCAATGGGTTCAACGGGATGGCAACACTACTACCAAATGCCCCAAGTCAACGCTCCCTTTATATAAGATATCCGTCAAATAGCGTGCTTAAGGCCACGGTCCCACTGAATGTGGCAGTTTAGGTACATTTTGGCAGGCCATTACTCATCTCCTTTTCAATACTGTTTTGTGGGATTGATATCATTCGAAAGGCAATACAATCCTCTTTCATTTGATAATATGTATGTGTTGGTTTTTACTGTTCATGCGCATTTGTAGCGTTGCGAATATGATGGCGTGGACCCTCACTTGCTCCGCTAGTTCATGTTTTATGAACGATTCATTAAAGATAGCACGGTTCCAATATAGCAGTTTTGTTAAGATGATGTCGGAGCAGAATCTAACGATACACTTTTTTGGTATTTGCACTACTTTGTTTCTTTCATCCCTCCAAATATTGCCCTAAAATTGACATTTTTCACCACAAATATGTTTTTAATGATAAGCGCTAGGGCAATGAAATTAACTACAGATGTAGTGCTTATAATTGGTAATATACAAAAAAATTTTAATGTTGTGTAAAATTTTTTTGTTTAGATATTTTATATCAAACGTAGCACTTTTTTGTGCTTCGAGTCATGGTAGTTCAAATGCCGGTGAAGAAATAATTAAACTACGATAAACTCTTTTGTAACATTTAGAGCTACAATGGTTGCCCAAGGGGTGGACGATGGCTTTTTTTCATTTTCAAAGTCATAACGCTCCAGGAGCCCTTCAAACTTACCTGTTTTTGACGCATATCTGTTTTGGACATCAAACAGATTTATTGGCATTTAATAACATTTATTGTTTGGAATAGATATACATTACGATGTATTAAACTTTCACAATGATCTTGCTTTGGTTTCTTAATAGGTGTAGAGCTTAGCTAATTTTAAAAGCAATTAAAAACTGTTTGGGTGTTTTGTTGCGCTACCTGGTGGATGGCAGACAAACTGCTGATTTCTAGTGTTCAAAAAATTTCCGAGGGCGGCGTTGGCGTCGGTATCATCATCAATCTGCGTGTCTTTTTACCGTCACATTTAAAAAATATATTGGAAGATTTACTATCGATAAATGAATGGTTTAAGTACTGGGTTAGGCTAATAAATCTAAGACAAATAATTACACAAGCGTAGCGTGATATAATGCGTTCATTATTCGATATGATTGAAATCAACAAACAATAAAGACGAAGAGGAAAAGAATACACCCGAGTTCACTTTATGCCTAGAGTCACTACATGAGCTTTAAAGTATCGGCACTCAGTTCCCCATAGTGCCACTAAATAAGCTACGCTTCAGAGTAACGACACTCAGCCATATTGTGTCTTAAAATCATGGTTGTCAGTTATCTGAACCTTTATCTGAAATCACAGGCAATGCTTTTGCGCCCTCTACAACCGTTTAAACAGTTCGTGACAGAGCAAAGCAATATGCCTGACCTTCCTAACAGCGAATCTAACCCTGAGGAAGTCGATGTTTTGAATCATGACGATCGGCAGTTGCGTCTGCTCGGCATACGAGCCAAAATGGCGGCGTCCACAACAATGCCGAGGAACGGAGTGCCGATACTCTAAGCGCAGCTCATTTAGTGGCTCTAGTTCCCCAAAATTGGTTTGAGCGCCGCCATTTTGGGTCTTGCTCAGAGCAAACGCAACTGCCGATCATCATGATCCAAAAGTATGACTTCCTCAGCATTAGATGCGGTGCTAGGAAGCTGATGCACTATTGAAATGCTCTGTCGCGGGTTGTTTAAACATTTGTGATGGACGGAAAAGCGTTTCCTGTGATTTTAGATAAAGCTCCATATAACTGGCAACCATGATTTTAAGCTACAATTTTAAGCCGTGTCGTTACTCGGAACTGCAGCTAATTTACTGGCACAAGCGGGAACAATGAAGAAGAGGCAGATGTCAAAAGGTAGAGGCTTGTGGAATCCACGGGGCTTACGTCATTGCCCCTCCAGGTATTACAAGCCTCTTGAACAAGAGCATGAATAGTGTCATTAAATAAGCTACGCTTCAGAGTAGCGACACTTGGTCTTATTGTGGCTTAAAATCATGGTTGCCAGTTATTTGAAGCTTTATCTGAAATCACAAGAAACGCTTTTCCGTCCTCCACTTTAAATAGTTTTCGACAAAGCAAAGCAACATTACATGAGCTTCCTAACACCGAAGCTAATGCTGAGGATGTCGCACTTTTGAATCATGACGATCGGCAGTTGCGCCTGCTCTGCACAAGCAACAAAATGGCGGCGTTCACAACACTGTCGGGGAAGAGAGTGCCGATACTCTAAGCGCAGCTCATTGATTGGCTCTAGTTCCCGCGAAACTCCTTTTCCCTGACTGAAACTGAAAGTAAATATGAATAGAACACCATTATTATAGCTTATTTAGTTATAACAAAATACACATAATGAGAGGAGGAAGCGGGCGGGTAGGAGAAACGCGGGTTTTATGTGCGACCGTTCTAACCGTCTGAAAAGAAAGAACGCACGAGCTTGCGCTGGTTTAAAAAAAAAAAAGGCATAAAAAAAAAAAGATGCGGCACGCTGTGTTCTTTGTTATTATGCGTCTAATTGCAAATTGTTGTGTGTTTATACAGCCGGAAGTTAGTCTGCCTTAGTGAGCGTCTGGTGTCTAAGGTGTAGATGAACAATTTAGCCAGTGCGGTACAGCCGCTAACCTGGGGTCTTTAACGTGCACCACGCAGTAGTGATACACGACCGCACACCGGTACGATGCTCTTCCAGATTGAAACGGGCAGGGGCGGGGTGGCTTCTGCAGCGCGAGCTTTCGCTCCAAGTGCTCCGAGCTGGTGTCCGCTAGACCATGCACTCGGCCACCGACCCCCCCCCCTCCCCCCCCCCCCTCCCCCCTTTCCCCCGCCTTGTGCGTCTAATTTATATACAGGTTTAAGCATTTGAAGATCGACTATGGACGTCGATCGTCTCGAGGTAATGTAACGTATTAACAATGTATAAATAATAAACTTGTTGAAGGTCTGAACGACTAAATTTTTCAATTCTTGGATTGTAATATTGCGGTAACCTATTGTACTTACTGTTGATGAAGAGCAATATGAGGTGACGAGGTAATTACTAATTGATGAGGCTCCATAAGGACGACGACATTAATGGGTGTCGAACCACAACGTACAGTACCAGACTTGTTTCAGGTATCGTGTACCCAAAGAGTTTCTTCACCCGCAACAGTATCAGGTAGAATCAATGAGGATGCTGCTTTACAACTGTACGTTGAACAGGAAACCTGCACTGTGCAGAGGTGCGGCTTATTCGTTAATAGGAGGGACGGATTTCTGGCAGCATTCCCTGATTGACTACTTGGAACAAATGGCCTCATTGACGTAAAGTGCCCCTTTCCAAAAGATTTTTGAAGCATACTTAAACCGCAAAGGAGTATGAGGCGAAAAATAAGAAAAAGGAGCCTGGTGTGAAAGGTCCAAATCACCACCATAGCTTCTACTATCAAATACAAGGGCAGTTACACAATACACAAAGAGTGTTTTGTGATTTAGTTATATTTACACTGAAGGGCATTGATATCCAACGTACTCAGAGAGATGACACCTCCTGGTCAACCAACATAGAGCCTTTTCTACTCAATTTTTACATGGAAGGCCCCACTTCCGCTGAAATTCCTCACGTAGACGAGTTGTTTGACCGATCATGGCCAGAAATTTGTGACAAGCTGTTCTAGTTCACTTATTTACCGACACGTGGCGTATTCACCTTTAACTTTTACGTCGTGTGCAAATTCCCGCCAAACCGAAATACGTTCCGCGTGCAATGAATAAAATTGTGAAAAATAGAAAATAGAGCTACGTTATCAGAGCTTCTCAAACAGTACTACAGAAAGGGGGAAGATCAATTGATGGACGGCACAAAGAACACGCAGAGAGCGTGCTGACGCGGCAGTAAAACCCGCGCCAGTGTTGGTGGTTAATTCGACGAGACGCGTTGTTTGTGTGTGTCAGTGTGTGCGTGCGTCCGTGCGTGCGCGTGTGCGTGTGAACGCGCGCGCGTGTGTGTGTGTGCGTGTGGTGGGGGAGAGTGTAAAAGCAGCCTGTGAGCGCATTTTGAGGCAAACAAACGCAAGACGGGCGCAAAGAGCGGACGAGCACGCCGTATCAGCGCCTCCCGGTTGCAAGAAGTCGATAACACTATTATTCCGCGTTTTCATATCTAGCGATATGGAAGCAAAAAAGTCAGATCTGCGGAAGAATTCCGAACAAGTATTCGAAAAACTACCCGACAATACATATGCGATATTTTTGGAAAGTTGTTTGCAGATTGGCGAGTGTGTCGAGTAAACTACAACAAAAAGGATCCATATTTTGTGTTGCCTAAATTAGGCTTTCATGAACTCCGCAACCATCGTATCGCTACACTGCCTCCGCTGAAGTCATCAGGAGCGAAATATTCTCTTTGGTATGACCACTCGCTGTGCTGATGTCTGGCTTCCTTTATTCTTGTGATTTTTCTTGAAATTGGTAAAACTGAAAAACTCCGAACTGAAATTTTTGAATTAAATGAAACCCCAGGTTAACTGGAAAAATTGCTTTATTTCTGTTGACCCCGAAAACAAACCGCCCTTTTCCGCGAGGCTGCTTCCTTCTGCTGCAATTATTGTTTCTACATGGGCCACTTAGTGATAACTGGCGCGAATAGCATTGTGTGTTGTAAAAACGCGATAGATGTGCAATAGCTTTTACGACGTAAGCCCTGATAAACCCTGATTTCTGGTCGACACCAGAAATAGATACCGAAAACAGAGAACTTTGAAAAAATGAACACCCAACGACACCCTTAAATTTAAAAAAGAATACACAAAAATACGGAACCCTACCTATAAGTTATAACGAAATCTAAAAGCTGCACCAACATATCCGAAATCCAGCTTATAATTAGGATTCTGCGTTTTCGGAGTTTATTTCTGCTTAAAATCGCGGAGTGTTGTTTAGTGCTTATTTTTTACCATAAATTCGGAGTTCTTTGGAGCTTTCTTTCATCGTACAGAGTTTTTCGGCTTTTTCGGTGAAGTGAACGAAAGGTTGAAAACAGCAGTTTGTGAATTTAGTAAAAGTATCCTTTTCAATGAGAAACGTGTTCGACGATTCCCCTTTTTTAAAATAGAAGCTAAACGGAAGTTCTTTGTGATCATACAAATGCAAGTTGATACTGCGAGGGCCTGAAAAACGCCTGCAGTTTTTCAAATAAATAAATAAATATTAGATATAGAGAAGTAGAGCAAAACTTGTTCGAAGATCCCTGGAAAATATTAAGACCAGTAGGATTCATAGCAGTTGGCGGTCCTGAAAAATCTGAGTTTTTTGGGTAAATATAAATATTAAAATATTTTACCGGAAGTATTTTTTTCGATTTTATCGAATTTGTCCGAAAACACAGAAGCATACTTATAGTACTCACGTCCGCCCCAGAAACCGGAATACGCCTAATATATTTAGAAGCCTTTATTAAGTAAATGGAGGAAGGATCTCCACGGTGACGATAAAAATAAAAAGCCGGTTTAATTATGCGAACTGTGTTAAAATAGAAGGAAATAATGAATTATTTATTTTGGAGGTATCGTTGAACTGTACCCGACCGTCATCTCGATCCTTTCAGTGCGAGCACTCTCTCCTTCCTCTTTCTTAGTTTCTTCCGTGTCTATTTAGTCTCCGGAAGCTTGTACCTTCTTTTTCTTAGTCTACAATACTTAATGATATCACCAAACGTACAGAATTACGCATTCAGAACCCGTCTAAAACTGTACCGCGCTATTCATATAGTCTAATTCTCGATTTATTAGCGTGTCAGATCTTAGGCAATGTAAGTTCATTCATCCTCTCCAAACTCGTCGACTAATCTCGCTCTTTTGCTTACTTCATCGGTTCCTTCAAAACTTCGGTCAGTCCAGTTCACCTCTTTTGGAACCACTGCCAAGCGGGGCAATGCCAGCTCCAACGGCAAGGCTAAGTCCGTCCTGATATTTTTTATAGCGTTGCTCCCCCCCCCCCCTCTCTCTGTCTGTCTCTCTCTCTCTCTGCCTCTCTTTCTTTCTATTTTATTAAGAACCACCGGATTCTTTTCGTAAAAAGCAGCGAAAGCTTCCAGCGAATATTTCGTTCAGCATCCATCCTTTTAAAACCTCAGCACTTCCTCTTGCCATCCAGAACTCAAACGACCTTTCCGACAATAATTGACACCCTATCAGATTGCAAAAAGTTGCGCGGTGCACTGGTTAACAGTTTCTTTCCACCAGGCTGGCACTCAACAAACTGAGTTTTTTCTTCTGTTGTTGAGCTATTGTAACCCTTACATTGTGTTCTTGCTCCCAAGGGCTTACTTATCAAAGCACGTTTATTCCGATTATCACAAAACGTTCGTCTGCCGTCGAAGGAATATTCTAAACTGTATCTTTGTTTTTGGTGTGTCACTATTGGGCTTATTCACATGTCATCACTTTTTACATTAGTGCTACATACCTCTTCCGCGGCAGACGTTTTCAGCGCTCAAGAATAAATAAAGTTGTGGCTACGCTTTCTGTGAGAAAGTCAGGAAATGCATGAAATACATTTGTTTATTGTTCATTTTTGTTTATTTATTACCTACAGTTCGCCCTTGGGGCATTATTATTTTTGTTTATTTATTACCTACAGTTCGCCTTGTGGTATTAATATTTAAATGGCGGGGAGAAGTTCGCACAAATATGTGGCCGAGGACTCGAGATTGCCTTTTCGAGTAACCAGACACTTCGTTTGTTTTGACGTTCGCTCGCTATGTAATACCTCACCTCAGCTTTCAGGCCCACGTGACAAACTCCCACAATTCAGCTCAAAACGGCGTTATGACCATATCAGGAGTTCTTAGTACTTATCAGAAATTTGCACACGCCACCACGTTTTTGGAGCATGACATAGGAGCAGTAGTGAGGACTGCTGCACCGAGATTGTGAAGATTATTCACATTTCAAGAAACAGGCTGCTGCGCATGTGCGTTGTATATAATCAAAAACACGTACGTGTGGAAAAATACAAATGTTGTTCTGTCAACAACATGAATGATATTGCTTTTTTCACTTCCGCATAATTCCAGCGTAACTTTCTGATACTCCTATCAGAAAGGTAGTTCCAAAAGTGCAATGCAACGCCGTTCTTATTCTAATGTGTGAGTACTACTCCGCTGACACAGCGGCCACCGAGCGAGATTGGTTCCTGCTAGTAAGAAGAGGAACTCGGAGGATTTAGGAACGACTTTATAACTCCACAGTAAATTCAGCTGAAACGAGCGGAACTCCCGAATCTTTGATTTTGTCCAAACGCCGAGGTCTAGTATAAGAACTAATTCGAGTAAATATGCGATATATTCCTGAAGTATGCAATTCTTTGGTCCTATTCCGTTAATTGCTTTAAACAGACACAGTCGTTAAAATTTGATCATATAGCATGACCTCACTACAGTTATTAGAGCCTGTGTTCCTCAAGGCCTTCAAATACTCTAACGAAAACGTCGTGAGCTTATGTTAATGTCTGCCCTCACACATCATAAAGTTAAAAAACCTTTCTCAGTTTTCACGTCGGTCGGTCTGTCGAGGGGGTGGTGGTTGCAACCACATAAGATATCGCACCTTCGGTGGTCGCACGGACACGTGATCATGATCATAAGGGATCACCTGTCCATCGTCACTGAGGTCACGTGACCATAGTCCGTGGGGTCCCGTCCACCACGTGACCACATAAGAAATAGCGCACCTTTGATGGCCACACATGGTCACGTGACTGAGTCGGAAGCAACCTGACAATACTGATAATAGCGCACTTTTGCTGGCCACATGTTCATGCGTAAGCGTCGTTTGTTTGTGGGTGGGGGTCACGTGACCATGGCCCATCGGTTTTCGTCCACCACGTAGCCACACTAGAAATAACGAACCTGCTGGTCGCACGGTCAAGTGCCCATGATCCGTGGGGTCACGCGTGCCGTCGACCACTACGTGATCCCCCCGCAGTACCCTTCCGGAGCATCTTCAGAATTCCAAAAAAGCACTCACGGAAGAAGCCATATAAAGGACCTCACGGAAGTCGACAAAGATTCATGGAGGTTCCATAACAGTTCCAGACCCCTTTAACGAAGAAGCGTTTACGCCATAAAAGACGGTGCAAAATGCTGCGAGTTCCATGAGAATCTCCTACACGATTTGGTTTATAATTTCTTATTTATAGCTATATCTAATTTTTCTCTTCAATAAACCGCAGCAAACGTTACGATTCATCCCAGCCAACCCAGCCTGGTGAGCGTGCCACATGACTTTACATTTTTCGCACTGCTGCGCAATACCGTCTGATCACGTGGCGCACTCTCTGTGTTGGTTTGGTTCCGAGGTTCGTGAAGTACCTTTCTGTTCATTTGTGACTGAGACAGAGTAATACCCGTTTCTTTCTCAATGCTCTTTATTCCAGGGCTAACATAATTTTCTACAGCAGTACGCTTCCGGCCACTGTTTTACTGAACAAAGACTGAGGGTCTGGCTACTTTGTTAGGAAAGGGGAGATCAAAGTTAGTGTTAAAGAAAAAACATAGCTTAGCTCATCACTTCGCGTCCGCATACACGATGCACGCACGCGCGCACGTTGCGCTTTTAGAATTGCTTTGAAGGCTCGTTGGGCGTTGTCGTGTTGTCCATGGGCCAAGCAGTTTGGCGAGTCTGAAAGGTTTCAGTGTTCATCCGCTCAGATGTTGTTTCTACGATATCTCCTCGAACCTTGGTCTCTCTATACTCAAGTGGTAGACGACGCGAAATATATAACTTTCATTCCTCTACTACATGCTGGTATCATAACAAATACTTGAAAATAACTTTATTTTGAAAAAAAAAAACGCTTCAAAGTGGACCTGGTTTTTCAGTACTGACGGTTTCGCCCTACTTTTCAAATTTGAGCACACGCGCCTTCACAGGGAACTTTTGGAGCACGGCTCATGCACCCATTGTGGGCGAAATATATAATTTTCATCCCTCTACTACATGCTAGTGCCATGGCAAATACTTGGAAATAAATCTGTCTTGAGAAAAACCGCTCCGAAGTGGACCTGGTTTTTCCGTTTCGAGAGTTTCGTCCCATTTTTAAAGTTTGAGCACCCGCGCCTTCACAGGGAACTTTTGGAGCACGGCTCATGCACCCATTCTGGGCGAAATATATAATTTTCATCCCTCTACTACATGCTAGTGCCATGGCAAATACTTGGAAATAAATCTGTCTTGAGAAAAACCGCTCCGAAATGGACCTGGTTTTTCCGTTTCGACGGTTTCGTCCCATTTTTAAAGTTCGAGCACCCGCGCCTTCACAGGGAACTTTTGGAGCACAGCTCATGCACCCATTCTGGGCGAAATATATAATTTTCATCCCTCTACTACATGCTAGTGCCATGGCAAATACTTGGAAATAAGTCTGTCTTGAGAAAAACCGCTCCGAAGTGGACCTGGTTTTTCCGTTTCGACGGTTTCGTCCCATTTTTAAAGTTTGAGCACCCGCGCCTTCACAGGGAACTTTTGGAGCACAGCTCATGCACCCATTCTGGGCGAAATATATAATTTTCATCCCTCTACTACATGCTAGTGCCATGGCAAATACTTATAAATAAGTCTGTCTTGAGAAAAACCGCTCCAAAGTGGACCTGGTTTTTCCGTTTCGACGGTTTCGTCCCATTTTTAAAGTTTGAGCACCCGCGCCTTCACAGGGAACTTTTGGAGCACAGCTCATGCACCCATTCTGGGCGAAAGATATAATTTTCATCCCTCTACTACATGCTAGTGCCATGGCAAATACTTGGAAATAAATCTGTCTTGAGAAAAACCGCTCCGAAGTGGACCTGGTTTTTCCGTTTCGACGGTTTCGTCCCATTTTTAAAGTTTGAGCACCCGCGCCTTCACAGGGAACTTTTGGAGCACGGCTCATGCACCCATTCTGGGCGAAATGTATAATTTTTATCCCTCTACTACATGCTAGTGCCATGGCAAATACTTGGAAATAAATCTGTCTTGAGAAAAACCGCTCCGAAGTGGACCTGGTTTTTCCGTTTCGACGGTTTCGTCCCATTTTTAAAGTTTGAGCACCCGCGCCTTCACAGGGAACTTTTGGAGCACGGCTCATGCGCCCATTTTGGGCGAAATATATCATTTTCAGCCCTCTACTACGTGCTGGTGCCATGGCAAATACTTGGAAATAAATCTGTCTTGAGAAAAACCGCTTCAAACTAGACCTGGTTTTTCCGTTTTGACGGCTTCGTCCAACTTTTCAAATTTGGGCCTCCGCTCATCCACAAGGAACTTGTTTAGAACATTCGGGTCTTTAACTGGGAAAAATGATAAAATTTAAGTCCATCAAATCAATCATGGTACAACTGCATATCCTTGAAAATAAACCTCCTCGATGGGAAAGGCGTTCGAGCGAGGACGTTACGTAGTTCTCATTTTCCAATGTTCTCCTCGCTGGATCGACCGACATGTTTTTTACTTGATATTTTGAATTTATGTGCTTGACGTGTCATGAAGAGACCATCAAGTACAGTCAGCTTCCTTGCCAAATAATCACTCAATATTCCCACTTTATTCGCCCTAAATGTAGCTGCGCCAAGGTCAATAATTTCATAATGATTAATAACAATATTTCTATACCTTTTCTTAGCCATGATAAAATTTCTAAATGAAAAAACAAATAGTTGCTTTCTTTGTTTGGTAGTTTAGTGATCCCAGCAGCAGAATGCAGGAAACGATTCTGAACAGCTGGCTGATCGATTATGCGCCTGGTTCGACAAACTGGTCTCAGGAACCCGAGCAAATAAGTTTGAGAGAAGACAGAGCGTACACTACGCTTCCTAAATGTTTTTGCCTTGTCGCAGTTATATGGCAAATCTCGTATCTTTCTGTATTTTTAAATTAGGGAGGTTTGAAAATCACTTTGTGTGGCACGTTTGGGAGAGGTGCCCCAGAAGGATGTTTTTTCTACGCATTACAAAATATCATACAAATCACGAAACTTGGTCCTATGATTGGGGGAGGGTTGTATTTATAATATAAAATTAAAATTTATTTCACTCACCTAATGATATATTTTAAAAACCGATCAAACCTGATACCACCCATAGTGGCTATGCATCAAATAATTTACTCGAATGAGGAACCTGCAGTTTATGCGCTGTAATCTTGACTTTTTTGCGGAAGGATTGGATCGCGTCAGAGATTGGACGGGTAGCATGGCAAATCTGAAAAAATGTGATGTTGAGCAAATATTGCCGTATTTCTATATTTAATACATTGCTTCTATGGGAGCGTTGCCATAATCCGCCAAGAGATGGCGCTAGCATGCGATGGCACAGATTTCTGGGGATGTAAACTGCCATTACTCTCTATCTGGGAATCTCTCGATTTTTGTTCGTACACCATAGTATTATGAGATCGAGGGGTGTGGCTCTTCGTCCGCCGAATATTGCTTCGGCGGGTTTTTTTTCGTGTAAGATGAGACCGTCGAGTGCTGCCAGAACAAAAACTTGGCGATATTTCATTAAACTGCGTCTTCCGTAAGCTTCAAAAGGGCTTTTTTTTCGTTTCGCACATCATCTGTTCTGCTTGCCCATTAGTTGCAGGATGGTATGGTGCACTAATGTGATGCCTCCATGCCGGTTTTTTTTCTTCAAAAACTTGTTTATTTTATTTGGAGCAAAATTTTGCGCGTTATTAGAGAAAAGTATTTTCGGTAGGGCAAAGGTAGGTAAAAGAGACCGTAGAACGTCAATGACGTGTTTGGACGTCGTGGCAGGCATCGTGTAAACTTCCAGCCACTTAGAGCACGCATCGCCCATGACTCCGTAGATGCGGATACGTTTCGCCACCCACCGACTGAATAGTGGATCGTTTTCAGTTACTGTTCATGATGGCGTTGGACTCAAGGAAGACTTCGAGTCTTTCCACAAAGTTAGCCCAGGTGCCAGGACTTTTGTCGAAAGCGGTAAGTGTTCGAAACGTCGACAACGTCGGTAGCCACGTGTTGTGCTTGACACTGGACACTTACCATTCGCTGAGAAGAAACTTGCTTGTTCGTCTGCCATGAGTCGTCCGATATCAGGTCTTCACCGCAACACCATCTCCCGACAAAACTGGTCTTCATTGTTCGCTTGTCCATAGTTAGCAATCACGTCAACCTATAAATTCCCGAACGCTCATAACTTGTCGTCGCTAGACGCCGTTCATTCATAGCGTCTTCATTGCAAATAAACGTCTTCCAATTTCTTCTGATGGTTTTCCTTAGCTGTATTTACAACATTATGTGTGTCGGTACTTCCGAAAATATTGCAACGGCGTTTGTTTTCCGGGAACTATAATGTAACAACCTTTACAACATCTTCCGGACCCCGTAAAACACAATATTTCGTGGCGTTATTTCAGTCGTCATTAAAATGGTGAGGTAAGTACCGTAAATCGCGAAGCGGTTTACTTGACGTCCGCTTCCACTGGTTGAGTTTACTAAGCGTGCATTCCTGCAGAGGAAATTTTCATTGATAGAATGTTGACACGTCAATCAACATTTGATTCCTTCTTGGTAAGATTTATTGCGAAAGCCCGTTACAACCGCCGAACCGTATGTCCCTATACCAGAGAACAATTTATACCCAGCCTGACATTATCGCATACATCCGTTTGATGGGCCACGCTACTTGAGCTAGCTGAGCACAGCTGGCAGCGGCGCGAGCAAGGTCACGAGGGGAACGTGATGGTGCTCGAGCCATCCCACTGTGAACCAATGTTTCGGCCACCCCACGGGTGCGTGTCGCCATCTATTGGTTGAACTAACGCCTTGTTCAAGATGGCTGCCGTGGGACCGCAGCCTTAACAATGGAATCAAGGCGGACGCATCAACTGACCCCAGCCGACCCCAGCTCTCTCGTTTACCGCAGTGTGGCGTACTTTGCTATACCGACGTATCATGACGATGATGGTCATGCTTACTCAAGAAAGACGGGGACGAAGGTTGTGGAGACTCTCCGTGTATCGGCATTGCTTGGTGCTTAGACTTCGTATTTCGTCGTATACGCTCCAATCTGCACCGTACGTCGTGAGCCATTCGCGGCCTCGCAAGGAGAGGCTCGTTTTTTCACGTGTTTTCTTTATAAAGTCTGAGGTAACAAAGTGCTTGCTGCAGACGATTTTGGAACTGGAGGTGAGAATTGACTCTAAGTTCTCGCGAAAAATCAGCTCCATTCACTGCTGTCGCACGTCGAGGTTGGCGGCAGTCTCGTGAAAAGACAAGCCGGGTTTCCTATTTCTTAATTTACATGTGTACGACGGCACACAACTCCAACGCAGGATAGATCTGTCTTAAAGAGCTACGGAAACAAATTTTTAGCGCCGATCATTTTGCATAAATATGAGCTAGGGACATGCAGCACCTCGGAAATATCAATATTGCGCTGTAAAACACAGGAGAAGTAATTTTAAACCTAATGAAACGATTTCAACTTAACATCTGGTGGATAGTGTGAAAGTTCTAGTGACATCACTTGTGGCATAGCAGCAGCGCCGTTCTGCGCAAATACGGCGTGCCGGTACAATTAGCCTAGGCCTGAACGCGTTTGCAAAGCCTTGGCGGAGAAAGCCAAAGCGTAGTTGACCACAGTGAGCTCGTTCTCGTAGCAGCTCTTTGCACGACACGACGCGAGCACGCTTCTGGTTCTGAAGGTTTCCAGCTGAACGTAGAGGGAAAAAACCAAAGAGTGGAGAAAAAGAGACACACACTGGTGGACTATGCTTCGTTTCAGCTTCGGTCCGAGCGCGGTCGATGTTATTAGCCGAAGGGCCAATCAAACAGCGCAAAAAGCGCAGCGTCATGGCGTGCTCTCTGCGCTTGATACGACTAGCCGGCGGAGGAGCGCGCACAGAGAGGCAACGAATACCGGCTGGTCCTATCAACTGCAGAGAGCACGCCATGACGTCGTGCCTCTTTCGCTGTTTGATTGGCTCTTCGGCTCATAACGTCGGCCACGCTCGGACCGAAGCTGAAACGAAGTATATCAACCATTTACTGAAATTCTTCTTTTTCATCTATACCTCATGAATTATATATACTATTGAGTTCCCAGGGGTAACTTCTTCTTCTTCGGTATGATATTTGGTGGCTAGCGTTCACATGTTCCTGACTAGGTTTCTCACTTGGGGTGCTCCCAGAAGATCGTTTTCCTTTCGGAAATAGCGGAAACACAAAAACCAGCTTGCAAGAGAAATCCTGGAGTCTCTGGCTATTGAGGCGCACGGGCATCACTGCGTGAGTTCCGCCTCCATTACGCTTGATTACGCTATATCCGAAAGAAAAACTGTATCTTCTGGGAGCGCCCCAAGTGAGAAACCCAGTCAGGAACATGTGAACGCTAGCCACCAAATATCATACCGAAGAAGAAGAAGTTACCACTGGGAACTCAATAGTACAATTCATGAGTGTAAATGAAAAAGAATAATTCCAGTAAATAGTATAATTAATGAGGGTAGATCGCTCTCCCCCTCGCCATTGCTGGGTACTAACGGTTATTTCTACTTACCGGTTCCCTCGAGCTACTACTTTTGCGGTGTGAAACTAACACGGTGAACCGAACGCTCGTGGCACATAAAATACTGGTATGGTCGCGAACGACGTTATGGGCAAGCTAGAACGTACAGTCCTCGGTTATTACTACTAGGCGAGATCGTCACATGTTGACGCCATCAAGCGGCAACGCTCGCAACTACGGTATCCATGGCAGTGCAGGAACTATTGACGTCACCGGCGCGATACGCATTGCGCTTTTTCGCTGGCCGACTTTGAAGCGAAAGGAAGAGAGCTAGCGCTCACGTCACTTACCGCTCATTCACACTGGAGGCGGATCCGCTTTCGCAAAGCGGTTGTGAACGCGGTTGTATAAAGATTCAGTACAATGCCACGCGCACTCGATGACATCGAGTGCGCGTGCGATTGTACTGGACCTTTATACAACCGCGTTCGCAACCGCTTTGCTAACACGGATCCGCTTCCAGTGTGAATGAACGGTTAGGCCGAGGTATAAACTCAAAGATGGCACTTGCACGGAACCGCGCGCCTGCGTGTGCTTGGCTTGGCTTGGGTTGGCCGACCGCTTTTTCTTTTCCAGTACGCCGCGTGGCGCCCCGCGAGCGGCAATGGGCAGCCAATGGGGAAAAAGCATGATCTGGTCCGAAAACCCCACGTGACAGGCATCTTATATAAAGGGGGCGTTGCCCAAGCTAGATCATCTGTTGTTGTTTTTGTTGTTTTCACGAGCTTGCACGTACGCCTACAAACGGCAAGAGTCCTTCGCCTGATATGCCGAGGTCAGTTTTGCCGTGTTGCCGTTTTGCCGTTTTACCGGTCTGTGTGAAGTTTGTGACCGATGCACCACACAAAAAATAGGACCAATGACAGGCGACGCATGTATGACGTAGTGGTGCCATGGCAACGTGCTGTGTCTCGCTGCCGCGCGACGAGTTTCACTTTTAATTTTAGAGTGACCGCGGCCGATGCGACCTATGCAGCCAATCAGCGGTAAGAACGTGCCACGTAACCTCGCGCTCCGCGAGTCCCTAGTTCACACCGAAGAGTCATACGCTTTAAGTAAAGCCTCTTTGTGTGTTTGTATGTCTTGCAAGTGGCATCAAATCATCATACGCCAATGCACAAGCCCGTTTCTCGTGCGACATTTGGAAGCAAATGGCGGCGCAGCACTGAAATGAGCGGCTATGGAGCGGCCCCTGAAAGGACACTGCGGTGCGGTACTCGCTCGTGGTCTCGTGGCACGCCTCGTTCGCGTCCGGCAATGGTGATTGCCAACGCCGAGTCTGAATTTTACCCAGGGAATTTAGCTCACAACGCTGGTTTGCCTTCACAGGCTTCTATTGGCCGCTTCGAATCTCGGCCATTTTCTGGCCCTCCTATGTTTGCAAAAAGACAGGCGCTGTCGCTTATCTCAACGTGAGAGCTCGAACCATATTACATGTAATTATCTATCTGTCTAGAAATGTCATGTTTTCAGCATTCGGTGCGTGCGTGAACCAAGTTGATGACGATCCCATGGCAACTGTGAATGGTGTCATCCAACTCAGCTCAATGATTCTAAGGCATCGCGTAGTTCAAAAGGCAATAAGGCGCAAGTTCAGCCAAGTTAGCGCTACACGCGGTTTGCACGTAGCGTCCTTGCATTGTGGCGGTGTGAATTCTACTTCCTCTTGCAAATAAAAAAAAAGAGCGATAGTACACAGTTTACGCTGCAAGACATACCAAGGCCACCACAATGCCAGCTGGTGTGACGTCAGTGCAGGCCATGAAACCCCTGCGCTCGTGCCTTTGGCTTCACCTTATCTTATGGTGAAATAAGGCCTTGAATACATAGCCTGCTTAGACACGCACCAGATTACAGCTGACATAGCTGACTTTCTCTAGTCTTACCGAGATACCAAGCCGCTGAAACGAATGTTAACAAGCCTCTTCTCAAAGCCTAATGCTGGGAAGAAGGACGCAGTAGAATGTAAAATGGCAATAATCTGAGCTGCTATGGTGATGATGAATTAAAATAATAGGGACAAGAGGAAACAAAAAGGGAAGGTATATGTTATGGCGGCTGCCATGCACAGTTGCCGAGCGATACAAAAATTCTGTGTAATCGGCAAACATATAAAAAAGGGGTCACTGAATAGCCGAGATGTATCATGCGGACTCTACAAGCCACAAGAGTCAGTCCAGCACTGAGGGAATGTGATTGTCCGGGTTCGCCTTGCGATTCCCGTGGTGCTGAATTGGCTGTCATAGTTACTCTGCAATAGCCCGCGGCACCAGATTGAACCGTCATTGCCGACCTTCACTTGTCTTACCGAGATGCCGAGTTACTGAAGCGGGCATTGACGAGCCTCTGTGATAGTTGTAACAAGGGAGCTGCGGGTGGCTGGGGCGGTAGCCGCACGTGAAGGGACTAGCTGGTGTAGAGCAAGAAGAAGAGAAGGACGACGGGGCTACGAGGAGCTTGGCAAGTGCTGCTGTTACGGCGAGCTATAAACCACATTTTGTTATCTTAAGAACTGGCGACGAGATTAAGACTACGAACCATGTTATTATAACAAGTATTTGACCGGGTTCCGGCGAAATCTACCGCGAACATCATGCCAAAGTTAGAGCCGTTCACGGGGGAAGGTGGTCAGGAATAGGAAGAGTATGTCGAGATTTTGGATCAGTACTTTATCGCGAACAACATCGTCGCAGACAAGCAACGAGCTGTGTTTCTGAGCAGCTGTGGCAGCTGTGGCACCCATAAGACTTTCGGAGGCCCCTCTCGCCAGAAGTCTTGAGTTGCTGACAGAGCATTACCCCCCGACCGTCGGTGATTGTGCAACGGTATCATTTCTACTGCCGCACACAAGACATCGGGGAAACCGTGAAGGAGTTTGACGCCGGCCTGTGCCAATTGGCCGACCGGTGCGAATTCGGGGCGGAGTTGGCCTTCGGGACCGCATCGTGCACGGCATCAGGAATGACGTGATGCGGAGGAGGCTACTGGAAGAGCCAAACTTGACGTTGGATCGGGCGGTGGAGTTAATCACAAGCATGGAAGCCGCCGCAAAAGGTGCTGAACAGATCACCGGCCGAGCAAACGGGACAGCCGAGACAGCGGTAACCGCGTGACAGCACCGTCGACATCGGCGCAGTCAGCGGAAAAGCGACGCAACTGTTTCCATTGCGGCGGCAAGCACCGGGAATTAACGTGCAAGTTTGTAAATAGTGTTTGTTTCAAATGGCCGGCAACAAGGTCATATATTAAGATTGTGCCAGAACAAGACAAGCCACGAAAGCAGAGTAAGCAGCAACGACAAACATCGCGAAGGAAACATGAAGCAGACGCTGAACTCGACTCAGACACCAGCAAACCATTCGGTGCACGTCATGGAAGCTCAAGACAGTGAAGAGTCAGATTTGAGCGGTCGTGGGGGACCTCTGGCCATTAAACCCGAGCGAAAAAATAGCGCTACTGGGAAACGGCCGAACAGAGGCACCAGAGTTCAAGGACCCGCCAATTTTTGCAGAAATGACGATAAAAGGAAAAACTGTACAAATGGAGCTGGACACCGGAGCTGTGTTTTCGGTTATGGATGAGACTGAGTTCGGAAGACGGTTTCAAGATACCGTCATCGAACCATCAACTGTTAAACTGCGGGGCTACTTCGGTCAGCTGGCTGCCGTAGTCGGCAAGGTGACGGTCATGGCGGAGTTTGGCGGGAAAGCTGAGCTACTACCTTTTTTGTTGTATGAGGTGGTTCCCGGGCTCTTCTGGGACAGAACTGGGCAAGGGCTTTGAACATGCCTCTAGATCAGCTCGTCAATGTGCATCAGGAGAGCAGCACTGGAGAGTTGGCAGGCAGATCTTAGTCAGTGTTTTCTAAAGGGTTAGGGACGCTGAAAGGGAATGAAAGCGATTATCAGCGTACCGAAGGGAACCAGACCCAGGTTTTTCCGACCGTGAACTGTTCCTTTTGCGTTGAAAGACCTGGTAGCGCAAGAAATGTAACGCTTACAGCGCGACGGGATTTTGACCCCTGTACGAACGTCAGAGTGGGCGGCGCCTATCGTACCTGTGCTAAGGAAGGATATAGGATACGAATTTGTGGCGACTTTAAACTCACAGTCAACCAAGTGGCTATTACAAAAATGTATCCGGTACCGAGACTGGAAGAGATATGGGCGAAGCTTGCTGGGGGAACAACGTTCTCTAAGCTAGATCTCCGCGATGCGTACCAGCAGATTGAACTGAAGCGGCAGTTAAGAAGTTTGTCACAATTAACACGCAAAAAGGATTGTTTCAATACAACAGGCTGCCTTTCGGAGTAGCGTCGGCTCCCGCCATATTTCAAAGAGAAATGGAAAATCTTCTACGAGATTGTAACGGCACCATTGTCTATTTTGACGACATCTTGGTCACAGGGGCAACAGAAAATGGCCACTGCCAGAATCTGGAGGCAGTCTTTGAGAAGTTAAGGGAGGCCGGGTTGAAACTCAAACTGGCAAAGTGTTCACTTTTCCAAAGAAGTATGGAATATTTGGGACACATTATTGACGCTGAAGGAATTCACCCCGCACCCAAAACTATCGAAGCAGTAATCGAGGCGCCAGAACCCTCGAATATCAAAGAACTACAGAGCTACCTTGGATTACTAAATCTTTACCTGAAGTTTATGCCAAACGTGTCATCGGTGTTGCATCCCCTCCATAAACTCCTGAAAAAATGGGAGGCCTGGAGTTGGGGTGCTGAGGAACTAGCGGCGTTCAATACAAGCAAAGCGATGTTGACGTCTGCATGAGTGCTAGTGTATTATGACCCAAGCCAGGCCGGTGGTACTATGCTGCGATGCGTCACCATATGGTGTTGGTGCGGTATTGGCGCACAGAACAAGTTCCGGGGAAGAAAGGCCTATTGCTTTTGCATCCAGGCGTCTAACCGCGGCTGAAAAAAACTACAGCCAACTAGATAAAGAAGCCCTAGCCGTAATATATGGAGTGACAATATTCAACCAATTCGTGTGGGGTCGACAATCCGACATTTGCACAGACCACAAGCCATTGCTGGATCTTCTAGGACATGATCGGGGAATCCCACTACAGTGCTGTCTTCGGGTGCTTCGATGGCCGTCAACGTTGAGCGCTTACTGCTAACGACTGGTATATCGACCAGGGGTCAATCTAGGAAATGCCGATGGGTTGAGTCGGCTGCCACTGCCTGGATCCTCGCTCAAGGGCCACGTGCCTGGGGAAGTGTTCATGCTGGAAAAGGCGTTTCCGTCATTGTTGTCGGCAGCAGCGGTAACACAGGCTACAAATAAGGATCCCATAGTGTCGACAGTACGAGAGGCTTTGTGGTCTGGGAAGCGTCTACCGGAATCTGCTGATTGGAGGACGTTCTCATGTCGACTAAAGGAATGTTCAGTGCAAGACGGTTGTGTATTGTTGAATTGCCGAATAGTAGTACCAACATCACTAAGGCCAGCGGTGTTGAGCGTGCTACACGAGACACATCCGGGTATTGAGAAAATGAAAATGGTCGCTCGGAGCCATGTTTGGTGGCCAGGCATAGACGAGGCTATTGAAAACAAAGTAAATGGTTGTACCATATGCCAAGTTCACCGGCGGGCACCGAGGTCGGTGCAACAAACACCATGGCCATTCCCGGAAAATGCATGATCACGTCTCCAAGTTGACTCTGGGGGGCCGTTTCAGGGCATCTATTTCTTGGTGCTAGTTTATTCATTCTCCAAGTGGGTGGAAGTGCACCGGGTGCCCTCACCATCGGTTAAAGCCACAGTGAAGTGCTTGAGATCAACCTTTGCCACACACGGCCTACCTGATGTGATCGTCAGTAATAACGGCCCGGCGATTGTCAGGGCGGAGTTCAAAGAATTCCTGGCAAGAAATGGAGTTCGTGCTATCACTATTCCACCGTATCACCCCGCCTCAAACGGCGCTGCAGAGAGGGTGGTACAAACGATAAAAGAAGCTAAAGAAAGCAAAACCAGGATATTTCGAAGTCAAGATTCCAAGAATTATTTTTAATTACAGAACGACACTACATCACCTGACCGGACGAACACTAGCAGAGTTGTTGATGGGGCGACGCCTAAAAACTCCCCTGGACCTGCTGCACCCAGATCTCCGAGTCAGAGTAGGGTTCAAGCGGCTACCGCAGAAGGAGCGAGCGGACAGATCGGCAAGAAGAGGCGGATTACCACAGCCTGGTGATCGTGTCTGGGCTCGAAATTTCAGACCCGGAGATCGTTGGTTCCCGGCGATAGCTGAGCATCCCACCAGTGCATCGTTGGCACGAGTGATGCTGGAAGAGGGCGGCACCTGGAATCGCCACGGGGATCACCTGAGGCAACAAACCCCACTCCCACCACAAGACACCTTGGATCTGCAGCAGCCATCGGAGAGTGCACAAGACAACATGGACGTGAAGCCACCATTGGCTGCACATCCATCCTCTTGGGCAACAAACCTTCATGCGGCCCGAAGACAGCTTAGCTAGGCAGACACCATTAGACAGTGTGGTAAACCTACCTAGTGAGCGTCTGCGTGACATGGGTGGTTCTTGTGTGTCTCTAGCCGATATACAGACTCCGAGTGCGGTGCGGGAACGGTCAGGACAGGATGTGCAGGCGGAACCTTTGAGAGATGACACTTTGAGACGTTCAACTAGACAGCGCAGACCTCCGATACGGTACTCTTCTTGATTGACACTGTGAGTTGAGGGGGAGGAGTGTGATAGTTGTAACAAGGGAGCTGCAGGTGACTAGGGCGGTAGCCGCACGTGAAGGGACTAGCTGGTGTAGAGCCAGAAGAAGAGAAGGACGACGGTGCTACGAGGAGCTTGGCAAGTGCCGCTGTTCCGGCGAGCTATAAACCGCATTTTGTTATCTTAACAGCCTCCACAAAGGCCTATGCTGGGGAGAAAGACACAGCAGCACATAAAATGGCAAGAACCTGTTTTGCTGTGGCAGTGATGAGGTGAAGCGAACGAAATAAGAAGAAACAAAAACTCAAGGATGAAGAAAGAATAAAACAATTAAAACAGAGACAAAACAACCACATCTTTCAACTAGCAACAGACGAGTAAACTTTCAACAGCGAGCAGCCGACTATACCCAGTAGGAGTAGGGGAGAGAAGGGGGAGAGAAGGAAAAAAAAGAGAAACGCGAAGTGCAAGTCAGGGTGGTAGGGTTATCTCGGATTTTAAAAATTCAACCTCAGTTTTCGTCAGCAGGAGGGAAGGGTTTGACACGTTGTTTTTTGCTGTGGTCATGGCGAATGATTCTATGATTTCCCTGCCGAATCTGTTGTCATGCCCCTCCAGGATTTTTGTGTCATCAAAGAGGGGATGACAACGCAAACACGAACGGGCATGTATGACTATGGGATGATAAGAATATGGAGAGGCCTTAGAAACTTCGTTGTGATGTTCGCGGAGTTGTCTCTGTTTTAATTGTTTTATTATTTCTTCATCCTTGACTTAAACCAACACGCTCTTCTCCCAAGCAAACAAAAACTGAAGGTGGGTTATGGCGGCGCCCATGCACAGCTGCCTGAAAGCGTTTGCACACTTAAGGCCGGTTTATACATACGGCGGAGCGCTCAGTTAGCGCCTCATGAGCGCTGGAAGTAGCGCTCATGTGGCACCGACTTGCGCGTGACGTAGCGCTCGGTTAGCGCTTCAGAAGCGCTGCAGTAGGCGCTCTGTTAGCGCTTCAGCAGCGCAGTGTAAGCGCTTTCACGCTCCTTGTACCGTGCTTGCTGCTGCGAAGCAGCGCGTGCACTGCGATTCAGTTGGTGCTGTTTTCTTTTTGGCATTCAAAGAAGAGGAAAAAAAAAGAGCCGATCTCCAAACAAACGGTCGGGCAGACAATCCAGAGTCATAGACTTTGAGCGACTAATTGATTGGGTACGACCTCATCGCTTTCTATTAGGCATGCGTGACCCTGGTTTCAAAGACACGCAGTTAAAAAATAATCACCATCAAAAAAGCTCTGTCTCTCGGTTCCTCAGCCTGAGAACAAAGTGTGGCGGGTACCCGTCGATATCTCAGTGGCGAAAGATTTCGCGCACCCAGAAGGCTCTTCTTGTCGTTAAGTCGTCCACACACATATGCACAATTGCGTATGTAAGAGCAACGCGTACAAACTAAGGGACTCTGCGTTGCGTGGCGTTTGGATTGAGGAACATTTTTCACCAAACATTCAACTAATTAGGAAGAAGCTACGCGATTTCGCAAAGCTACGGTTTGGGGTCAGCAAGTTCAAGCTTTATTACGATAAACTACTGGTAAATAATACTTTTTATCGATATGACGCAGATAACGATATGGTGGTAGAAGGTATAAGCACCCCGTCGACACCGCGCACCTCACCAAACACCCGACGGGAAGCTAATAAAAACAACAAAGGCAAGATAGAATCTCGGGAACGGCTTTCTTTTATTCTCGCCAACTTCCGAAGCATTCTTCCGAAGCAAGATCATTTACTTTCCAGCATTGAAGCCTGTTCAGCTTATATAGTTATGGGCACAGAAACGTGGCTTACCCAGGAAGTCTCCGATTGTGAACTGAGTATATCTAGAACTTTTCGGCTGTATAGAAAAGATAGGAGCGCGTCACGAGGCGGGGGAGTTATCATCGCTGTTAAAAATGAAGTAATCTCTTCCCGCATTGAAATTCCGAGCCCTCTTGAAATGTTGTGGGTGACGGTGCGGTTAAATTTCAGGTCTTGCTTGATTGGTGTGTGTTATTGTCCACCCGACTGCCCCTCTGATTTTGTGGAAAACTTAAACGCAAGTCTGGAACAGGTACAGGCAAGATTCTTTAGCTGCCCCATCATACAGACTGGCGATTTTAACTTACCTGGTATAAACTGGAATATGAAAGTAGCTGATGAACTATGTGGAAACAAACAGCAATGTATAAAATTTCTAGATACTATGGAAGCATTTCAGCTTTAACAAATTGTTAGCCAGCCAACCCGTAACGACAATATTCTAGATTTAGTTCTAACTACTCATCCCCATTTTATTTATGTTAATGTATTAGAATATATCAGCGACCACAATATGGTACATTGTGTTTTTACTACCCCCGTTCAGACACGTGACGTTCTGAAGAAACAGATATTTGATTATACAAAGGCCTACCTTCAAAAAATGTCAAATATGTTGTCTGAATTTTCTTTCGATATTTTAATTTGCTGAATTGCCGGTCAGTAAATGACAGCTGAGTGTCTTTCCGAAATAAAATGATTGAGGTGAAAGAGATGTGTATCCCCAAAATTTATATTTTACCATGTGCTAGTAATCCCTGGTTCACGACAACTGTGCGACGGTGTATAAATAAGAAAAAGCGACTTTATTCAAAAGTCAAGCGTTCGGACTTCCAGGACGACTGGGAGTCTTATCGTTCACATTCAAGGTCTTGCAAAAAAGAAATCGAGAGAGCCAAACTTAAATTCTTTAACAGCGACCTGTCTAACATTTTGAAAACCAACCCGAAGAAATTTTGGTGTGTGGTGAACCCTAAATCAAAGAATTTACGCCTTTCTATTTTTTCAGAAGAGGGTAGTGTTTTGAGCACATTGGAGACAGCATAGACATTTAACTCTTTCTTTGGTAGCGTCTTCACGGATGAAATGCCCTCGACTAATAATATGTTAATATCTTCAACGTCCGCTAAAATGGACACTTTTATCATCACCAGTGAGGGAGTTGCCAATGCAATAGATCGACTGCCAACAAATTCAAGCCCTGGTCCGGACGGAATAAGCACAAAATTGCTGAAATTAACGAAAGACATATCCAGCAAACTTTTAGGAGCACTCTTTCAAAAGTCACTTTCTACTGGAACCCTACCCGACGATTGGAAACTGGCCCATGTCATCCCTATTTACAAATCTGGCAATCGGAACTCCCTCACAAATTACAGACCCATCTTTCTTACTTGCGTATCATGTAAATTACAGGAACACATAATTTATTCTCAGACTATGAAGTATCTCGTGACTAACAACCTTCTCTTTTCAAACCAGCGTGGCTTTCAACAGGGACGTTCCTGTGAACTTCAACTCTTCGAGTTAATTACGGACCTTCATAAAAGTATTCACTCCTCCCCCGGAACTGACGCAATTTTTCTTGACTTTTCTAAAGCCTTTGATCGTGTTCCGCATACAAGGTTAATAAGAAAACTGACAGATGCTAGTATAGAAACGGGTGTCATTAAATGGATCTCAGACTTTCTTTCAAATAGACGTCAGTGTGTCGTTATCGATAATATAATCTCTCCCCCAATAGCCGTAAAATCTGGTGTACCACAAGGATCAGTACTTGGGCCACTTCTCTTCTTACTATTCATTAATGATATTCACGTAAACATTCAGTCCACGATCCGGCATTTTGCAGATGACTGCGTCATCTACCGAACTATATCTTCCCCCTCTGATAGCGCATTACTTCAGGCGGATCTAGACAAAATTTCACTATGGTCTGTTGATTGGCAAATGCAGATAAATACGGATAAAACGAAACATATGACGTTCACTACAAAAACCAACACTCCTGAGCATACTTATCAAATTAATGGTGTAGATATAGAAAAGGTGCAATCATTTAAGTACTTAGGTGTTCACCTCATAGTAGAGCTATCTTGGAAATTACATATCGAGACAATATTACGAAAAACTAACCAAACCCTGGGATTCCTGAGAAGAAACTTGATTTTATCTGACACAAAAACAAAACTAATGGCATATACATCCTTTGTACGAAGCAAAATAGAATATGCGTCAGTTATTTGGAATCCCGACCAAGCCTATCTAGTTAATGAATTAGAGTCTCTCCAAAATAAAGCATCCCGGTTTATAACACGCAATTATTCAACAACTTGTAGTATAACAATTATAAAAGAGTCCTTAAATTTCGCATCTCTCGAGGACAGAAGGCGAATCGCCCGTTTTTCTTTATTTCATAAAATATATCACTCTTCTACACCTTTCCGTCAAACACACATTGTTCCAGCTAACCGTATCTTCCCACGGCTAGACCACCCCAACAAAGTAACCCCAATTTTTGCACGCACTAACCTATACAAATGCTCTCCTTTTAACCTTGCTGTTTCTGAATGGAATGCCTTACCGTATGATATCGCAGTGACAGAGGATTATCAGGCTTTTTTAAATCTCCTGATTCCTTTCATTTCACAAAAAACATACTCATGTTTGCCCCTCGTCGCAGATAAGCCATAGTTCTGCAGTGAGTCCTTGGTTTTCTTTTTGTATTTGTATAATGTTACCATTGAAGTGCAGCAATTGAACTTTGTGATTATATGTACTGCTTTTTTGTGTGCCGTGGCTTTCCTTTCTTTTTTTTTCTGTTTTCTGTGTATTACAACTGTCAACGTGTTCCTTTTCTATGAATACCCCCCTACGTAATGCCCGAAAGGGCCCTTAGGGTAAATGAATAAATTTGTCGCGCTTCTATTTCAGCGTCCAACATGTCCGCCGTGATACTGTTGATGCACACCCAGCCACAGGAACCGGAACCGCAGTGCACGCGCTAATCCACATCAATAGGGAGTTTTCGTAGATCGTTTTCACCGTCCCGCAACGCCCTCCGCAACCCGCTGCGATACCCGGAACTCTGCAGTCAAGGCTATCGGCGCGCAGGCGCAGCAGCGGCTTCTTCGTTGCGGAGGACTTACCGCTCAATCACACTGGAAGCGGATCCGCGTTCGCAAAGCGGTTGCGAACGCGTTTCTATAAAGATTCAGTACAATGGACATTTTCCACATACCGACGGCACCAGGCGGAGGCTGCACGAGCTAAAAATCGAGGAAGTGACCTACCTGCGCTACCGATCGATAAGGGGGCTACGCTACCAGTTTCTTCGCTCTCTGAGCAGCGGCGCCTGCCCAACGCGACTTTAAAGAGGGGAATCCGTGGCGTCCACCCAAAAGTCGTGTTTTCCTTTCCGTCGACGTTCTTTTTTTGTGTAACACAATTATATATATGCTGCAGTTACGTGTTCTACTCGCTGATATAGTACAGCCTCCTTCCGAATTTCCTCGATTTTTCGTTCCGACTTCCGCCGCTTGGCATCCGGCGCTCGCGCGTGCGCAGAACGCTTCTCGGAAACGGTCAAATGCACGCGCGCTTGATGTCATCGAGCGCGCGTGCAATTGTACTTAATCTTTATACAACCGCGTTCGCAACCGGTTCTCGAACGCGGATCCGCTTCCAGTGTGAATGAGCGGTTAGCGGAGGGGGAAACGCGGCCTACGAAAACTCCCTATTGACCGCAGTACAAGAAGCGCTAAGAAGGCGCTACTGAAACACTAACAAGGCGCAACAAAAGCGCCAATCGAGCGCTATATTAGAACTAAGTCACGCGCTAGGAAGCGCCACATGAGCGCTCTTTGGAGTAATCACGTAGCGCCAGCTTAGCGCTCCGCTGTATGTGTGAAGAGGCCTTAATTGTTAGCGATTGACGTTTGTGCGAAAACTTCTAATTCCCACTGAGTACAAGATACGGGGCCTGCGACTCTTCTCCAACTGTTCCGTCTACCGCGTCCAATAAAAAAAAAATTAAAGACGTTTACCGACCTCTGGAACGCAAAATTAGAGCGCAGCTCTAGAGGAGAAGGAGGGGAGGGTATGCCCCTCCTCCTCCATACCCTCCCCTCCTCCCAGTTTCTCTCCTAAATTTAACTCAAAAATTGACGCCAAATGACCTCCACAGCAGTTCAATTCCCCGCTGAATATAGCGGGGAATCGAATTTCTGTTGAGGTCACGTGACATCAATTTTGTTGCTAAATCTAGCGGAGAAATTGAATTTGTTCATAGGTGACATGAAACCAAGTCATGTGACGTAATTATTCCCGCTAAATTTAGTGGAGAATTAAATTGGTGCTGAGGTCACGTGACGTCAATTTTCCCGCTAAATTTAGCGCGGTTACGCCGACGCCAACGGCGACGCCGCGAAACCCGGAAACGGGCGCCTAAAGGCCGGCCCTCATAGGGCGTATTCTCGACGAATTTACGCGCGTTTCAGCGGGCGTAATCCCGGGATTTGGCGGGCGCTTTTTTTTTTTTTTTTTTTTTCAAAGAAGAGAAGAGGGCCAGGTCGACAAACCACACACGACGCTTTTTGTCGACGTCTTAACGGCGTTTGGTGCAGTGTAGCCCGTGTAGCCCGACTCGCGCCTTTCATGAAGGGAGGCAAAATGTAGGTTGGATGCTATATTATAACGTTCCGCAAGGGGACAGAAATAACTGAATGTTAATCAGCAACCAAAGCCTAATTTGCTAATACCTGTTTCATAAATGTTCGTTGTAAACGTCAAGTTGCCAAAAACACCCGACAGGAGGACGGCCGCAATCTCTGCTCAAACCCCTTCCTTTTGTAATCATTCACGTCGCCCGCAACATAGATGGTATTTTCTTCTCTTTCGATCGTTCATCGCTCGTTCGAAAGGATTTAGCGATTTCGTACAGTTTGCCGATAAACTGGCGACCGCGACAAGCGAGCTCCCATTTCGGCGGCTGAGTCAAGCCAGCCAGCCGGCCGCATAGCTAGGCAAGCCGATTTTCGAGCAACTTCCGGCTGTCATCTTGGAAACTCATTGGACAGCACCCCGCCGTACGCCTTCCGGATACTCCATGCCGAAATACGCCAAAGCGCCGAGATCTGTCTCGGTCGGATCACCGAATACGCGCGTATTTACGTCGACCGAGGAAGCGCTCGTCCCGACGCCCGCTGTATACGTCGGGATAACGCCCGCCAAAAGGCCCGTAAATAAATACGTCGCAAATACGCCCTCTGTGGTTCGGGCTAAAGAGCTGCGCTCTAAAAGTTGTCCCTCGATTTCCGCCTGATGACGTCATGGAAGTGTCCTGCTGTCGCCGGCCGCGTTCCTGGAGGTGTTACGGCAGCTGTGGTGGATGTGGAAGGCACCCGTTGCGCTGAGGGTCGCTCTTCAGCTCGACAGTCCAGGGAAGCTTCGGCAGCCAGCAGTTGGGACGCCATGGCGACAAATACACTCGCGTTTACTCGTGCTTTTTGCCGAAACTTCTATGACCAACCGCCAGGATCACGACATTCGACAGCGTGACACTCCGGCTATTGTGACGTCATTGATTGCCACTTGGCGGAGCACTCTCGATGCACGGGCGGAATTTGACGGTAAACAGACCAATCGGAGACACGTTTCAGGCGTCTTAGCACAAATGTTTCCAACGTTATTATTTTTTGTTCTCATTTTATTCGGTTTGACCTTCGACCTTTCGTTCTGCGAACAATCTACGTCTCTTAGTAATTAATGCCCCAGGCTTTATGTCAAGTGCGCCAAAGCCGGACAGAATTGGTTCTCTAGCAGCAGTAATCCGCAGTCCATATATGTCGTACTGTCTGCAATTCGCCCTTAAAGCCACGAAGGTCCGAGGCACGAAATATATTGGAAGCAGAGAGCAATTCTACTTCCATTACGAAGCCAAACAATAAAACGATAGGCTAGCTATAGCACAAGGAAGAAAGTCATTAGGTTCCCCAATTTCCTTCGCTCGCGAAATTAATCGGTCGCACGTAGAAATGAATAAGAACGGGGCGACGCTGGTCTCGGGGGACACGAAGGACGTTGTTAATCTTTTCTTGACAACGCCTCCCTGATTCACTTCGCTCGTAATTAATGAGATCTGCTGCACGTGTTTGAGATGCAGTGACAAAGATACTAGACTTGGACATATGCTAAAACCTTGCGCCGCCCCGAAACATGAAATATGGAATGATACTAAACGACTCGATCGCTGCACCTGCTTGTAAAGCCATTTGGAAAGGAATTAGCTTCTTCAATCGGCAGTCATCAATTTCGTAATCTGAACGTCTAGGGCACTTTCATTCCTCATCTGTCTTCGCGTCACTATCCCTGTTCTCTGGTAGAAACCGCATGGTGCTGGGTAGGTTTTATTTGTTTGTTCAACTGTTTGTATGTTTGTTTGTTTGTTCATTTGTTTGTCCTGTTAATCATTTCGGGGCTGTTACAGGAGTGTAAAGGTACACGTGAACATGAAACCAAAACAATACGCTTTCCAACGTGCCGCATAATCAGTAAAAAAAAGGAGTACAAACAGCCGAAGTAATGCCGTAAATACAAGCTCACCAAAAGTTGTTAAAGAAGCTAAAGTAATTTAAATAATATACGTATCACTTGTAAGCCCGGAAACGCAAGTGAAAATTATCTTATTTTACAGGACGACCGGCAACACGCTTAACCTAAATAAAACATAATCAGAGGGCTACTCTAACATGGATTGTACACTTGGTAAAATCACTTTTCAATATTGTCTCTTTCGCGGGGCGGATCATAGATTCCTGGATCTTGATGTCCGGACGACTATATATATCTGAATATATTTAGTCGTACGTATTCCAAGTTCAAAATTAGTTTCCTTTCTGCCCGAAAGCCGCCGATCGAGAACTGGCCAGTTTGAGTCGCGCTCATTCTCTTTTTCGTGGTCACGTGCCATTTTCTATGGTTTAGACACAACCGCCAAAGATATTCAAAGTCGTGCGTCATCGAAAGCACACACTCAATACTAAAAATATACAAAAAATATGATGCCCATTTGTTGTGTCTTCAAAAAATATTCAAATGCGTTGACTGAAAAAAAAAAGTAGCACAGCCACGTGACTTTTGGTAACTTTCTCTTCCTCTGTATTTCTTCCTCCTTCCCAGTCCAGTTTCGGTTTCCAGCAGTTGCGTTTTTTTACTTTATTTAAGATATACGTGACGCTGTAGCAAATTATTGATTGGGTAGCCTTCTGACAACCATAATAAATCGCCTGGAAAATCATAAACAATTTCTTTTTTTTCTTTTTTCTGGGTCCCTTTAACGTTGAGTCGCATTGTATGTGATGTACTGCAGTGAGGAACAAAAGTTAAGTTTGTTGTATGGAGGCTCAGACAGCGGGAGGTTAGCCAACTTCGAGACTGCGTCTGGTGTCTAGACGAGCAATTTTCCCTGTGCAATATACGACCGCTAACCTCTTGTTTTTAACGTCATCGGTACTGATTACACGACCGCGCAAGCCCGTAAGATGATCATCCAGATCGAAACGGACAGGAGCGGGGATCGGATAATCCCTGGGGTTTTGCCGCGGAAATCCGGGAGTGATTACTGGGCTCTGCAGCGCACTCCCAGTAATCATAAAAATCGTACACATGTTCCTTGTTGTCGTTTGTGTAATGATAGATATTTTTTTTCTTTGCTTTTTTTAGGGCGTGAGGTAACTTGGTTTAGTAACCAAGATCTCCACATGAAAGTTAAGATACAAAAGTAAGAATAGAAAATGTTTTAAATGCTAGCGAATCTAAAACATTTCCTGATAGCCGTAATTTAGCATGAACTGCTGATACTCTTGTCGGAGGAACACCCAAAGACGCCGTAATCGAGATAGACACCTTTCTGCTTAGAGACTTTTACGACCCGTATAAGACAAGCTTTCCTGTGGGGAGAGGATTTCTAAATACACGTTTATGGGCGTCGTTTACGTGTGAAACTTAATATTTCGTCACTGCTTCTACAGGTTTTTTTTTCTCTTTCTCGTTTTTGCTTTACGTTTTGTTTTAATATATATTCACGAAGGTTACGCAAACGCGTTTTGTGCAGGTACGGTACACGGCCAGGGGAACATATAGGGGCTAATCGTCCCGATAAGTTGGATAAATAACTACAATCTGGTAATCAACTTTTTTAATTATTGAAAATAAACATACGGTTCCAATTAGAAACTTCCTGAGTATCCTAGAAAATTCCTAAATTAGTCAATTTTATGAATATTTGAAGCGCATGATAAGCGCGGGATGCGCAAAATTTTCCACTCGTGCCACAGACGCAACGCAGACGGCATAAAAATTGCGGATGAAAAGATTATCATCTGACTTTTCGGACCGCCAGCGTTACGTGCCTTTGCACGGGTGGAAAATTTAGCCCCTACCCTGCAAATCTTCCTAAAACTGACAAAATTAGTGGTTTTCGATGACGCTCGGCAAACTTTTAATTGGAAGGGTTTGTTTATTTTCACTCATTAGAATATTAATTAACAAGTCTAAGGTCATATACGACTTTTCGTGAGGATTATTTCCCTATATCATGTCCCCCTGGCCGTAAAACTCACTTGCTCAAACCGCATTAATTCATCTTTCACGGCGTATTTTATATATATATATATATATATATATATTGCTACGAGGAAGAAGACGACGGGCTGTCTTGGCAGGCTGATTGAAGGAGTTCTTGTGGTAGCGTGCGGGTGAGGCAGCGCACAGAATTTCTGTGAGAGTTGGAGTCGATGCCGATAATTCTTCGCGGATGAGCTGCCGAAGGCTGTCTTTGATCGTGGTTTGCTGCTCAGCTGCGAGAGGAAGCTGGGCCGACGGCAACAGGAGCGCGAGTTCCTCTTTGATGAGGTCTCTGATGAGAGTCTTCAGCTCACTAGTCGGAGCTGATGCTGAGGGGACGCAGTTTTGCAGCCTGAAAACTATGGCTTGGCCAGCGACGCGTCGGTTCCTATGCGCTTCCCATCGTCGACACTCCTCCTTTAATTGAGTTACCGTAGTTGGGTTGCGCGATACCAGCATAGTAAACGCATCTTCGGCGATTCCTTTCATTATATGTGCCACTTTCTCGGAATCGGGCATTGCAGGATCCACGCGTCTGCAGAGGGCTAGGCAGGCCTCGATGTAAGTGACTACTGCCTCGCCCACCGTCTGTGCACGAGAAGCAAGCGCGTGTTTTGCGTTTTCTTTGCGGCTAACCGCGCAACCAAACACGTCAGAAAGCTTGGTCTTGAAATCATCCCACGAGCTGATCTGGTCCCCTTGGTTGTCGAACCAGACCTTGGCGGTGTCGCGGAGGTAGAACACGACGTTAGCGAGTTTAAACGTGTCGTCCCAGGCATTATGGAGGCTTGCCCTTTCGAATGTACGAAGCCGCTCCGCTCCTCGACGTCGTCTGTCCCGAAGCCGGCAAAGCTGGGGGGGTCCCTGTGACTATATAGGATGGATCCCGTGCGAAGTGGAGCGGCTTGCTGCTCACCTTGGGCCATTCCGGCCGGTGGTAGTTGGCGGTTGCTGCGAAGCAACGTGATGGCAGCAGAGGTGCGAGGAAGGACCAACCTCTACCATCGGCCGGAAAGGCCAGCTCTCTCCCAGCGTTGCAGAGATGATCTGTCGAGCGGAGGAAGCACGCCAACTTACACGTGAACGTACCCGCGCCTCGCAGCAAAGACAATCCCTGCAGTACAACGCCACCCATCGGCCTGCAAGGTATTCTGCCGGCGACTTAGTTTGGATCTGGCTGCCAACTAGACAACTAGGCAAAGCAACCAAGCTGCTTCATCGATATGCCGGGCCTTACAAAATCATCGCCGAAATCTCCGACGTGACCTACAGAGTGCAACCCCGCAACCCCTCCACGATCGCCGTCGAACCTCAACAGACATTGTTCACGTCAGCCGCATAAAACCGTACCATCCCCCATTCACACCATAGCACCCTTCCTCATCCCCCTCAACGCCTGCACCCTTCGGTCTGGACGACCTACGCTTCTCCCCGGGCAATCGCTACGAGGAAGAAGACGACGGGCTGTCTCGGCGCCACGGACACGAGCGAGGGGCTCGCGCCGGTGGCGGTCAGTTTGGAATTAAAAAGCCGAACCGCAAACGGTCGTCTCCTTGCTTGGTCCCAGAACAACGCAACAATATATATATATATATATATATATATATATATAACATTAGGACCTGATGAAGAGCGGCCCGCTCGAAACGTCGTAATAAACTTCAAATTAGTAACTCCGACAGTACGCATCTTTGACTTATTAACCTTTCCCGGTCCATTTTTTTTTTTATATTTACCTTACTTCACCTATATATATATATTTGTTTCAATTAAAAATTAAACACCCTGCATATTTTTATATGTGTATTTGACACATTCATATCATTCTTTTTATTCGGGGTGCTTTTGAAGGACAGAAACCTAAATATTCGAGCGGTGACCTTATGAATACCGCGATCTATGTCGCCTTTTAAAGGGATACCACAACAAAATTTTGGCGCTTTTTTCTTGGTCTAAACCAGAGCCGTTTATCGAGAGAGTTTGGCCATACATTGGTTTGAATAGGCGAGCATCTCGGGGCCAACCACAGGCCGCGAAACAGCCCCTAGCGGTGGTCGTGAGCTCTAAATTTGTGACACGACTAATTCAAGCCGTTTTAGCGTCGCTAGAGTTAAAAGCTGTAACTCTCAGTGACTGAAAACTTTGTGCGTGCGAGGTTTTCGTCACGCAATATTCAAGTGTAGAATAAACGAACGTGCGCTCCAAACCAGGGCCAACTTGCTAGAAACGGCGTCTCAGCTGAGACGATGAAAGAAAGCACTGCCAAAGCCAGCGCACAAGCCGAGCGGGACACCGCGTCTCCAGACGCTCGCGCGCCCCACCCTTGGCACTGTTTTCTTTCTGCCAGTCACAGGACGCTGTTCTAACAAGCCAACATCAGCAGTGCAGAGAAAGGCGTGGGCACAAGCGCGTGGCTTTGGAAAGTGGCTCCTATGCACGAGTTCACGTACAAACAAAAGCGTTTTGCTGAGCTAGGTTCACGCGCCTGTACCTTTGTCTTCACTGTCGACATTTGTGAGATGGAGCAGAGAGGCCGAGATTGAACGCCTCTATTTCACGCTTTGAATGTCGTTTGCAATATACTGACGTCGCGGTCTCCTGATTGGTCGACGCTGTGTCACAAATTTAGTTTACGCTCTAAGCGCGGGGGGAATATTCGGCGCTGGCGGTGGCCTTTGCTCCGCCTGTTGGCCAAACTCTCCCAATACACGGCTCTGGGTCTAAACGTGTTCAAGGAAGCGGTATCACATTGGACACCCCAATCTCCTGTTGATAAATACACGAAAAGGAATTTTAAAACGAATTGAACGATTAGCAAATGGCACCTGGTGGATGTCGCTGAAGCCTCGTTTGTAATGTCAGTCTAGGAACATTGACAGGTAGTGACGATGCCTGTCTCGCCTAAAACGATAGCCTCACCGGTGCCCCATGCGTGCAAGCCTGTGCAGCGTGCGCGTGAATCTAGCGTTGGCAACCTTGTAATTGCACGCACTTTCCAACACGAGCAGAGGCTTGGCAGCGGCGAGATGCCCCGCTTGCACTCGCCTTGTCGACGTCAGCCTCGAAGAAGCTTTGCCAACGTTGAGCTTTGCTCGTCCCGAAACAGGCTACGTCACGATTGCGCCGGATGTCACGTGCTCTCCGCTGGCTGCTCTCCGTTTATAACCAAAAAAAAAAAATACAGCCACCAGGCTCAAAATACAAACGTGCGATTGTCATTTACGGATATTGTGGATCATATTCAGCCCATTTCAGAACACGACGGGTACATTTCGAATTTCGTTTCAGTATCCCTTTAAAACCCCTTTAATTTATATTTCTTACTGTTTTACACTGACTGAATAACGTTTATTATACATTTTATTTAAACAGTCTCTTAAACTGTTGGATGTTACGGAACATCCACGTCACAGCACACTCTTTCGTGAAGGCATATGGAACGTTTTGCAAACTTGGCCGCGCATGCGTATAACGAATTTCGGCGTTTGTTCACGCACGGTTTAGTATACACCTTCAAAACAGTTGAACCCATGTGTCGACAAATTTTTATCGGAAATATTCTTTTTGGTTCCTTCTCTGCATTCCACTTTCATGAAAATGCTATATCCGCGTCTCTACACTTTTACCACTTCTGACGTCAATGGTAGCACAACCTCCCTCCTCAAATATTTGCTGAAGATGCTTCCTAACTATACTACCACCTGGCATTGTCTAATCAAAATATCTTTAGACTTAAAAAAAAATACTACGTTGCGGAAGTGATCATGACATCTCGCCAAGCTCGTTGACAAAGCGTAGATTTTGTTTTAGTTCTAAACCAAACGTCATAGAGCGTATAAAAACACTGCACACTTAGATTCAACCTTTTAGATTCAGCTATCTAAGAAAACAACTCCTCTTTATCATTAACGTGAAATGTTTCTGACACAAATTGTAAAATCAAGTATAAAATAAACAAAAAAAAAACATCTCAAGAAGATAAGCCTGTTCTTTGAAGTACCGAGGCGTGTACTGCGTGATCGATATATCGTTCAGCCTCGAACACTGCTTTTGTGCGCAACCGCCCGAAGCCCCTCATTCATAGTCTGCGCAAACGGCCCGTGTAGCAGTTTTTACGAACTTTTGTACGCCATCGAGGTCAAAAGCACACAATGTTCCTGCGTTAGCGAGGACGTAAAACTTTCTAAGGTTCAACGAGGTGTAGAAATTGCGCCCGGCGGCCCCCTTGAGAACGGGCAGATTTCAGCTTCTTGGAGCCGAGGCCCGTAAAAAAGCGCCTTCCGAACGTAGACGCGAAAGAAAAAATTGACTCCCTTCTTTGATGCCACTATCTAGCCCGTGGGAATAGTTGTATAAAGAGGGAGGCTATGGCGCTGTATATCGCGCTTGCAACGTTTTTTTTCACGCGAGTAACGCGGGAGTAGCATAGCCACGCATTATCTAGGTAATAGTTTTTTTTAATAATAATAATAATCAAGAATCAAATTTTATGGTGCCCGGGAGCAAACTTACGGTCTTGGTTCTGGCACACCGGTACTTGCACACACAACAAATTATACGCAAAATTGACGACACCAAAACACAAACACCATGAATATATTGACCATGTACATATATGTACACATCCCGTCGCACATCGAGTAGAAAACACACTCCGTGGTGCACGGCATGAGCAAGAGAGGATGGCTGGCTATCGCACCTTGACAGTAGTGTATTACAAGATAGCACAAAAGTCGTAGACATTAGTATAGTTGTCAAAACAAAACAAAAATATATCATATCATATTTTAATTCCTACAATACAACGAAGCAAATATACTTCACATCATGGTAAAAAAAAAGTACAAACTGCACAGGCAGTACATTTTTAGGCTATCGGTTTAAATAATTCGTGCTGCTTAACTCTGTCCCAACACGAACAGGTGTGTCATCTGTTTATCAAAGTTCTGACGGCACGAGTTAAAAATAGCAAGTTCTTCGGAGTAACAATTATGATACTCTACTAATCGAAATTTTGAGTTGTGTTGACTAAGATTTATATCAGCATAAAATGACGATTTGAGCCGTGTAGACACCCGCGGGACCCTGGTGTACATACTTCAAACAAGAGACTCGGAAAATCAATCAAACCATGCAGAGTTCTGAAAACGAACAAGTCCCCTTTCTTTCGATGTTGGTGTAAAGTAAGTAAGTTCGCGTGTGTCAGTACAGCCTCATAGTTCTGGTGACGCTTGTTCTCATTGAAATAACGATATTTGAAAATAGAGATAAATTTCCTTTGCGCACGTTCTATTCTTAAATAGTTAGTTTTGCAAATGCCCTTCCACGCAGCCGACGCGTATTCTAACTAGGAAAAACTCATTGAACAATAAAGTGCAAGGAATGCAGATGGGTTGTTAAATTCCCTTGTTAGGCGACATGCGATTCCAAGGGTTCGCTATTTTGTTTACGTGGTCATCAAATCGTAGGTTTGCATCAAATAAAACGCCGAGATTGCTTCTACTACTCACACGCGACAGTAAGTCCCCATGAATACGATACGCGAAACAGACGTTCTGAGCTTTACGAGAAAACGTCATCACTTTAGTTTTAGAACGATTTAGAGAAAGCCCGTTAGCTGTGCACCAATCATTGAATGAACTCCTGTCGTCCTGAAGTCTCGTGCAGTCATCGAGTTTGCGAATTTGCGGTACATTTTAATATCGTCGGCATACGTAAGAAATATGAATGCGAGATGGGCAGCAGAAGCATCATTGACAAATATAGAAAATAAGAGGGGTCCTAAAACAAAGCCTTGAGGCACGCCTGAATCTATTTTGTATGTCTTGGAATTTACATGATTAACTCGAACGAAACCTTCTCTCTCTAGTACTGTATGTAGCTCCTAAACCATTCGAGCACCTGACCGCATACACGGTAGTAAGAAAGCTTAGATATTAATATACTATGGTCGGCCAGGTCAAAAGATTGACTTAAATTAACAACATCGTGTTTATCTTGTTTACATAAAACACCAGAGGCTGTTGATGTGAAAGAGACCAGGTTAGTGGTCGTCGACTTGCCAGAAACAAAGCCGTGCTGGTTAGTAATGAGTATGCATTTAAAGGAAAATGATGAATACATGTTAACAACCATTTCAAAAAGCTTTGAAAGCTTGCACAGCAGAAAGAGATATTATTAATAATAATATTAATAATAATTATAATAAATTTTATTGCACAAATATAAATATAATACATACATATGCGGGTCCGTCAAGCCAATAGCGGCTTGTGGGACTGAACCCGGCAGCGGTGTAATGAAACATCAAACTAGCCATTGAAAGATATCATGCAAAATAACAATGTAAAATAAAGAAAAAACACACACACAGACACATACACATCAGTCAGGATGTTAGGACGTGTTACGATTATTGCTCTTTCATATTGGAGACAAAGGCCAAAAGGGAAACCAAGATTAAAGTCAGCATGGGGGCTATCTGCAGATTATTCAAGATTAGGGTCAAATTAATGATATAAAGCCGAAAGGGACTAACATTGCATGTAAACAGGAAAACGAAAACGTAAGTATAACTTTAACATATTGCTCTTATAGTTTTTGTAGTTTTTTTTAATTGGCGCTTTGTGGTTATCCCAAAAAACGTGTCCGGTAAGCCGTTAAAAAGTTCGGGTACACAAAATGAGCGCAGTCGTTTTCCATATTTTGTATAAACAGGTGGGATTATGAAACGTTCACCGTCTCTCAAAACACGTTCCACGACACGAGGCGTTTTAAAAGAACTTTGCCAGGCATGCTTACTAATTACACATCTTTTAAATAGAGCTAGAATACGCGGCAGGCACAGGAATGCAAATAATTCATCACTCGGCATAGAAATAGACGTGTACGCTACACCCCTCAAAATACTCTGTAGTTTATTTTGCCACAGCACTGAACAGTTTGCATAAATAGTAATACGGTACCGTAGCAACCCGTAGGCTAAAGCATTGCCTATCATCTTGCGAACAGAAAATGGAAAAAAGGTCTTTGTAGAATACAACATACATGATACAATTCGCAGTCGCTTGGCAACATAGCTTAGATGAGAATTCCACGACAGATCACTGTCGAAGAAGATTCCTAAATACTTGTTGGAAGGAACAAATCGAATAGGTGCACAAATGCAGCGCGTACATGTCGATGAGTGCCACACAAAGGAAATGTCTGGACATTTAGGTTTCAGGGGACTCCTGAAACACATTAGTTTTGTTTTATCAATGTTAATTTTAATACAATTTACCTCAAACCAGTCTATTACCCGGGTAGCATTGGCTTGCAGTAAAAAAATCGCACTGCAATAATTAATATGCGGAGAAACTAACAAAGTATCATCGGCATACTGATAAATATCACAGCCGGAAACAGTCTTGGCTAAGTCATTTATGTAAAGAATAAACAATAGTGGCGATAAAACAGACCCTTGAGGCACTCCAGCTTTCAAATTTATGCTGACACTGCTGGTTTTGCCAACTGAAACGTGCTGCGTCCGATACGCTAAGAAATCTTCAAGAATACAAAAAAAGGCACCCCGAAACCGTAGTCGTAATTTTTTTAAGTACTTTATGACTAATAGAATCAAATGCCTTCGAAACGTCTAGAAAAAGTGCGCAGGCATGTTTGTTGTTGACAAAAGTTCCGTTTAATGTGTTAACAAATTCCTCAAGAACCGAGTCGGTACTACGCCCAGAAATAAAGCCGTGCTGGGACGGTGATAACATATCAAACTTTTCAAGGAACATGGTCATTGTTTTCAGTATATGCTTTTCGAATACTAGGGCTAAACACGGCAGAATAGATATCGGTCTGTAGCTTTCAACACTGTCACGCTTACCCCCTTTGTAAATGGGTCTAACAATTGCACTTTTCAAACCAATAGGGATTACTCCACTGTTTATAATTCCGCTCAATGCGTAAAGCAGGATGTTACTTAGTGCGTCGAGATTGCGCCGCAAGTCGGCAAGGCGGATGTTATCTGCCCCGGGTGCTTTATCGGGCTTAAAACTAAATAAAAGCGTGTGTAAATCTTCTGCCGTAATGTTTGGTAGAATGGCGGATGCTGAGCAGGAGCGTTGAAGATTAGAGAGAACGACATCTTCATCATGCAGCACACCCGAGACCGACGCGAAAAAGCGGTTAAATCTTTTTGCAACATGTGACATGTCATTTCCAAAATGTTTCTTAATTGTATCGTCAATAGACGATCTAGTAGAGCATCCCTTGACTTCATTTACAAGAGCCCACGTCTTCAAAACATCGAATCGTGATTGAAAAAACTTATCATGAAAATGGTGACGCTTTTTTGAGCGAACGAAGGCATTTACAAGGCTCCTCTGCGCCTGAAATTGCAGTTTTAATTCCTTTTTCTGTGGAGAGCGACGACATCGTGCCCATAAAATATCCTTTTCGTTTATAGCAGAAAGAACGTCTGAAGCTAACCACGGTCGATTTTCCCTGCGTTTTTTAACTGTAACAGTTTTCGTGCTCATGGCTCTAAAGCTTGAATATATTTCAACCAGCTTTAAATAGGCATCGTGATAGTTATAATTTTCAATGACCCGATTCCAATCATATCTAGAAATTAATCTATCAAAATTACTTGCATTCATTATGGATATTTGGTTTTGTCGTTCTAATTGTTCAGAAATAAACTCGGCGTATATTCGACATGCCACAAAGTAGTGGTCTGCCAATTTATGTTTGATAACGGCTGAAAATGCAGGAACCCCTGAGTTCCTGATATTTATATGATCGATACAAGAACTAAGCATTTGAATGGACAAGTACTCTTCTCTAGTAGGCGTCTGGATCACGCTGTCAATACCATAGTTTGCCAGAATATTTAAATAATCAAAGACGGCACTTTTGAAAGGCTTTAGTAAATCAATGTTTATGTCACCCACAATAGAAAGCTTATCGGTAGGCACCATAGTTTCTAAACTCGCGCTTAGCTCATCTAAAAGGTTATTATTATTATTATTATTATTATTATTATTATTATTATTATTATTATTATTATTACAGATTGAAGAAGAAGAAGTGAATATGTCCGGGTATTCGTTCTAATCGCTCTGAGAAATGTAATTTAAAATCTTTATTCGATGACCTTTAACTTGCCTGCTAAATGGTTTAACAGGGAGTTAGGCGACCTCATCTCACCGGCTCAAGGATCGACATCCAGTCGTGGCTTCCGATTTACTGCTTCGAAGATCGCGACTGCAGCCCCGTTCATCACCGCCATTACCATACATCGACCATTCAGTCAGCAGTCGTTGCCCATGCCCATCCGTGACGTTCGGCGACTTTCTGCGACTCAACATCAACCCTGGGCCAATCAGCGAACATCCACGGACGAGCCTTGCCGGTAACCGACCATCAGTGCTTTGAGGAGTTCCATTTTCTCGGTGACCGTGCCAAGCTGCTCTTGATATACTGTTTCGCTGGTGTAACCTGCCTAGGTGTGCTTACAGCACTTAAAGTTTTTCTACTTAGTTTAATGCCATTTAATTCGACGATTATGTCCCTTGTTTGCGACGCTTGCCAAAAAGGCATTTTGCCTGATGGTAGACTTATGACATGCTCAGTTTGCGAGCATAACTATCATCTCGGGAAAACGTGTTCCGGCATTGCTGAGTCCACGTTTACTGCCATGAGCCCCGACAAAAAAGAAAAATGGAGGTGCAAAGTTTGCCGTTCTAAGAACAATCGTGCTGATATAGACGGGGTCGATGCTAGCTCTGACTCGATTTCGTCCTGCGAAACCACGACACTCGCGGCGCAAATCCTGACCATCAACGAAAAGCTAGATTCAATACTTTCTCTGAAGGCTAGCGTAAATTTACTGCTCGAGCTTCCCGCAAAGGTGAATGAGCTCTTGCTCCTCAAGCCTACCATAGATCTCATGAAAGTGACTGTGGAGGAGGTTCAAACTTCCATTTCCTTCCTAGGAAAGAAATACGATAGCCTCCTCGCCACGGTGTCTGCTCATGCGACCGACATGAACGAGCTGCGTACAGAAGTGGCTTCACTAAAGGACACGGTTTGCGAACAGGCACATACTATCCAAAGCCTCCAAACCGAAATGAACGACGCTGACCAACGCGGTCGCCAACATATTATGGAAATTCATGGAATGACCGTCAAACCCGACGAGGCTCTCCCTTCCATCTTAGCGGGGCTGGCAGACAAGCTAGGAATTCCGGGACATCAACCAGCTGATGTCGTGTCGGTTTTCAGGCTACCAGGCAAACGATCTATAAAACCACCTATTTTGGTCAAGTTTACATCTGTAGCCACTAAAGACAAATGGATGCAAGCACGTAGCAAGCTCAGGCAATTTTCTCGTGAAAATCCACCCGAAAGACTGTACTTCAACGACAGCTTAACTCAAACCAACAGAGAACTTTTCTGGCAGGCACGTACACTTGGAAAAGAACGCGGTTACAAATTTGTGTGGGTCAAAAATGCTCGAATTTATGCCAAAAAAGATGAGGGCGCTTCTCCGGTACGGATTCAGCAGAGAAGTGACCTGGACCTAATCACATAACCGACATGGCTAGTTTTTTACAGTACGCCGATTTTCTCTCGTTTAATAGCTCGTTTTCTTCTTCTTCAACCGACTCTTTCATGGTCTTACACATAAACATTCACAGTATTCGAAAATACTGGGATGAATTTAAGACAGTTGGTGATCAAATGCGGGACCAAATTGATGCAATTGTGCTAACAGAAATCAATGTCAGTGCTGATCATCTCTCACAGTTTAATATTTTAGGATTTCAAAATTTCTTTTATACACGGCCAATTACTAGAGGAGGAGGAATCGGCGTATTTATAAAGAACTCATGGTCAACAACTCAAACTGATGTCACATTTCAACACTCGGAGAGCTTGATGCTAAAGGTTTCTAATTCTAACTATGCGGTTTGCTTGCTTGCTCTTTACCGACCTCCTTCGTCCAACTGCTCTGGCTTCTTAGAGGAGCTGAGGGAAAATTTGAGAGAATTGTCTAATGAAGCACATTTATATTTGGTGGGAGATATCAACATTGACACCCTGAAAACTTCCAAAAATTGTGTTTGTGATTATTTATCACTACTTGCCGAGCATGGAATCATACCTACCATTCAGAGTGCGACCCGCGAAGAAGTATTAAATGAAAATCTGGTATCATCCTGCCTAGATCATGTAAACGTGCGAGCTCCAGATGCTTCCATACACTCCGCTGTCATTTTACCAAAGCTTGCAGATCATTATTTTGTCGCATGTAAATGTGTTTTTCCCTCCAGAAAAGGTAATAATTTCGAAAGTGCGTGTCGTTTAGAGCGGGTTGACTTCAACACTTTTGATCGACTAATTAAAGAATATGATTGGAATGAATTCCTATCCTCGGTTAACAGCACGAACCTGTACTCAATGTTTGTAGACATCATTAGAAATTTCCGGGAGTTATCGAAGACCGTTGTATATGTTAAAAAACGCAAACCCTCACTGCCCTGGCTCACCCCAGATATTCTTGAAGCTATAAGTCACAAAGAAAAACTGTGGAAGAAGTTTCGGAGATCCCCCAACAATGCCTCTCTCGAACTAGAATGTAAGATGCAAAGAAATCGAGTCAATGCCCTCATTCGGTCAACGAAGAGAACCTATTTCGCGAAAAAAATATCAGACGCTCGTTCGGACTCCAGGAAAACTTGGACTGTCGTCAATGAGCTTCGTGGCTATCTAAAAAAGAACGTAACTGAGACATTACGCAAACACTTTGGGACTGATATGGCGACTACTGTCAACGCGTTTAATAATTTTTTCGCTAACTCTATCACTGTGCCAATTGATAGCGCGGTGGATTCGACACCCGGAACTCCGTTTCACTCTGAATCTGCTTTCCTTCCTTCTCTCTCAGAAGCTGAGTTGCGGTCCTACCTGTTTGGATTTAAGCGATTCAGGTCGGCGGGTGTAGACGGCCTTACAGTTAGAGACTTGTGTCGGAATTATGACTCTTTAAAAAGCGTGCTCCTCGTTCTTATAAATAATGTTATAGAAACTGGTAATGTGCCTGATGACTTAAAACAAGCCATAGTTGTTCCTTTTTTCAAAGGTGGCGCACAAAACCAAGTGTCATCCTACGGGCCAATCTCAATACTATCTTGCATTTCACAGATATTAGAAAAACATATTTTTATTGTTATGTCCGGTTTTCTCGACAAATACAATTTAATCTCGCCAAGTCAATACGGGTTTGTTGCTGGTCGTAGTACAACTAATCTCCTTGAGAAATTCTCAGATATTGTGCACTCTTCCTTCGACGATAGCATGTATGTGTGTGCCCTCTTCGTTGATGTAGCCAAAGCGTTTGACACCGTGAACCACAACATCCTCTTAGACAAACTCTATAGAATCGGCTTTCGGGGACCATTTCATACATTGCTCAAGAGTTTTCTTTCAAATCGTACACAGGTTGTTTCAGTAGACAATGTCCGCAGCTCTCAAGTTTTCCTTACTTCTGGAGTTCCCCAGGGCTCCATTCTTTCTCCTTTACTGTTCAACCTCTACGTAAATGGCATTTCTGCGGCAATGACAAATTCAACAATTTTTCAATATGCGGACGACACTCTTGTTTTCTCGGCACCTAGTTTACCAGCGTGCTATGAAAATGCTTCAGGCAGACGCAACCAAAATTATTGACTGGTTTTCGGCAAACAAGCTACGTGTAAATGCTTCGAAAACAAAACTGATCTGCTTCCGTAATCCTTTAAAAAATGTCAGTTTGACTTTTCCACTATTCCTTCACAGCTCCAACTGTCCATGTTGTAATTGTAGACCTGTCGAATATGTTAATTCAGTAAAGTACTTAGGTATTCACTTTGATTGTGATCTTACATGGGACACTCATATGTCTTACGTATGTCAACGGTTGAGGAGCTTGTCGTGCATGATGTACCAGATTAAAGGTTTTATACCATTGTCAGTTAAAAGGAACATAATGCACGCCTTAGCTTACAGCGTACTAAGGTACGGCATAACTGTCTTTTTCAATTGTTCACTCTCCTGGCATTTAAGAAATGACCGAGTTTTAAAAGGGATTCTAAAAAGTGTCGCATACAACAGACTTTTCATCCAATGCTAACTTCTTCATTTCACTTGAGTTGCCGTCTTTTTACTCGCTTTTCCTTCAAACTGTCGTTTGGCGGCATTTCTGGAAAAGTGATTTCAAGCTCGCGTCTACTCCATCTCGTGAACTCCGATCTGTTCCACGTTTCGTCACTCCTAGGGTGAGAACTCACTATGGTGAAAGTCTGCGCACATTTTATGTCCCGAAAATTTTTAATGGTCTTCCAGAATCTCTGCTTTCCATTAACTCAAACAAAATGTTGAAAAAATGTCTGAGAAGCATGTTCTCGGATGTGCGAAAACAGTGACCATCCATCTTCTTTTTTCTACCTTAGTTTTATAAGGTAATCTTTTCAGTTCACTTTTTTGTTTACACGTTTTGAGCTATCATTAAAAACGTGATTGTAAGAAATATTTTGCACCTCACTAGGATTTTTTTTTCTTTTTTTCTTGATGAAAATATAAAAAAAACACGAAAAACTTTTTTTTTTATGAAAGTAATTGTGTAAGTAAGTTTTCAAAGTAACTGTGACTGGCGCATATCTTTCATTCTTTTCTTTTTGGAAAGTATAAAAAGCTTATTTTTTCCTTCAGAAAAGCAATACTGCAAAAAAACGCGCGCGTCCTTTTTTCTTTTTTTTTTTTTTTTTGGAGGAAGTAAGTTGGGCCTTGGCAGTTCGCTCCTGCTTCCGATACGACTACGGTCTTCATTGTATTCTCGGGCTACTGTATTTGCGTATGTGTGCGTTTATTTTCTGATGAGACTACGTGTTTTCCTGCACTTTTTCAAGACCGACAGAAATGTGAACTTGCGCCTGGAGCAGAAGATGTCATCGGTGTGTGATTCGTGTTTGTAGGTGTGTGTGTGTGAGTGTGTGTACGTGACAATGTGAACATTTTCAATAAGCTTGCTGCAACTGCTGGGTCTAGTCCCACAAGCCCTTGAGGCTTTGATAAGACCTGGAACTTGATCCTGACTCTAAGAATTAGTTATTAAAGATTACTATTACTATTACTATTACTACTATTACTATTATTATTATTATTATTATTATTATTATTATTATTATTATTATTATTATTATGCCGTAATGTCCCAGTGAAGTGCTATGTCCTCATTCTGGTGAGGCGATTACCTTATTGCATGTAAATATCAGAAGTCTAAGAAAATACTGGGATCAGTTCTCAGCACTCGTTAAAAATAGTTGCACAGATTTTGATGTCTTGGTTTTAACTGAAATTAACGTCGATGATAACCTGTGTGATACTTTTTTTCTTTCTGGGTACAAAAGTTTCTTTCGCACGCGACAAGGCGCCAGGGGTGGTGGAATAGGAATACTAGTTAGGGAAGTTTGGCTAAGTGAGGTTACCGATATTTATTTTGCTCATTCAGAGTCGCTTTCTCTGAACCTGAGTAACAAAAACTCCTCCTGGTCTCTGTTGGCGTTTTACAGGCCCCCTTCCAGAAATCCGACTCTTTTCGTAAACGAGCTAAAAACAGTACTAGCGGGACTCTCATCAATAGAAAATATTTGCCTTATAGGGGATTTTAATATCGATTCTTTGAAAACATCAAGCTCAATTGTCTGCGACTATCTCAATGTCCTATCCAACGTAGGATTTGTGAACGTCATTAACTCGCCAACACGGGAAGAATACATGACAGATAAATTAGTATCATCATGCATAGATCATATTCATTTGCGTGCGTCATCTTGTATTATTACGTCAGCAGTAATATTGCAAAAACTGGCGGATCATTATTTCACAGCGTGTCAAGTAATTTGTGAGGTGACAATCAAACAAACAAGTCCTGAAATAAAGCAGGTCGAGATTGTAGATAAAAAAAAATTTGACAAACTGGTTTCGGCTTACCAGTGGCAAGATTTGTTAGGGAATGTAAACTACGACGAAGTCTACTCTAATTTTCATTTAAGTTGGAATTCTTTTATTGAAGATTCCAAAAAAGTTCTTACAATTCGACAACGCCGTGAGGAGTATGTTTGGTTGAATGCAAATATTCTACGAGCCATTCAGGATAAGGATACTTTGTGGAGAAAATGCAGACGTTCTCCCCAAAATGCACAACTGAAAACTGAATATCGTTGCGCACGTAATCGTGCAAATGCGCTCCTCCGGGCCACCAAGAGGAGACACTTTCAAAATTAATTTTATCGTGCAAGATCAAATGCAGCAAAAACTTGGTCTCTACTCAACCAACTCCGTGGAAAGAAGCCTTCAAATTCGGTAGATGAGGAGCTTGAAAAAGCATTTGGCCCAATTACATGCTCAGTTGTTGACAAATTTAACGCAACTTTTGCACAGTTTTCCGGCGTTCCGCAGAATGATGTTGCCTATTCGATTCCCTCGAGGGATTCGAACATGGCGTCAGCTTTCCTTCCTGAGTTATCAGAATATGATCTGAAAAGTCTGCTGCTTAGTTTTAAACCTAGAAAATCTCCTGGAGTTGATAATATCAGAGCAAATGACCTCATCCGCAATTTTGATGCAATTAAACATGTCCTTCTGCATATGTTAAATGGTTTCATTGCACAAAGAAAAATCCCTAATAACCTGAAAAATGCAAAAGTTAAGCCTCTTCATAAAGGAGGAGATCGTCGTAAGGTGGAAAATTATCGTCCAATCTCGATTTTGTCTTGTATAAGTCAAATTTTAGAGAAGCATTTATTCCAAGTAATGAGTCAGTTTCTTGAAAAGTTTGAAATCATATCCAATAATCAATATGGTTTTGTCAACGGACGGGGTACACAGCCATTACTTGAAGATTTTGCAGATGAATTACATTACGCGTTCAAAAAAAATGAGGTCGTATGTGCCCTTTTTGTGGATGTTTCAAAGGCATTCGACAGTGTTAACCACAGCATTCTATTCCAAAAGCTTTATCATATTGGTTTCCGAGGTCCATTTCTGGAGCTACTAAAAGATTATTTAACTGGACGATCTCAACAAGTTCACATAGGTCCCAAAAGAAGTTCAAAGCTCGCCTTGAAATCCGGAGTTCCACAAGGATCTATCTTGTCTCCGTTACTTTTTAATGTCTTTGTCAATGAAATGTCAAATTCAATAGTTAGCTGCAAACTATATCAGTATGCTGACGATACTGTACTCTTGTCACGCCATATAGAAAACGAAAAATCAATTTTTATTCTCCAACGTGAAACCGCACATTTGATTGAATGGTTTCAACAAAATGACTTAAAAATTAACAACACAAAGACACGTCTGGTGTGTTTCCGGAATCCGTTAAAAGTTGTTATCCCAGATACGCCACTATTTTTACATTCATCAATTTGTCCCTCGTGTAAATGCACTCCAGTGGGTTATGTGGACCATGTGAAATATCTAGGTATTGAATTTGATAGTGACCTTTCATGGAATACGCACATGGGAACTGTATGTAAAAAGCTTAGACGTGTTTCCTGTCTACTTTATAATATGAGATCACTTGTTCCACAATATGTTAAAAAGATGGTCATCAATGCTTTGGCATACAGTGTTCTTCGCTATGGAATAACCATGTATGGTGGCTGTTCTACGTTATGGCAAAAGAAAATTGACAATATTTTGACTGGAATGTTTAGAAGTATTACATACGGCACTGATACCGAAACAGAACAAGAAAAAATTGATCATATTAATCTTATATTATGTCATGCTTATGACATAATAGAAGATTAATATGATCAATTTTTTCTTGTTTACTGCTTTGTTTACTGCTTGCTCTGTTTACTGAGACGGTTGTTTTAAGACACTTTTGGGATGACAAATTTAAAGTTCCCCACATTGCACCTCGGGCACTCAGACATACCACTCGTTTTGAGGTGCCGAGAATGTCAACGAGGTATGGCAGAAGACAACGAATATTTTATGTACCGGACATTTTCAACAGTCTTCCTGAAAGAGTGTTTGACCTGGATTCGAAAAAAAAGTTGAAACAAGCCCTACGAGACCTATTTTAAATCAAGTGTGCCTGCACGAACCAGATTCATCTTCTGGGCGTCTTAAACTGTGCTCTAAAGATTTTTTTTTCTTAGGCCAGTGATGTGATCTTTATTACAACCCAAGTAGTGTGGCAACTTGACATGACCTGTGCTTCATTTTTTTTAATATTTTGATGTCTGTGTGTGTGTTCTTCATGTAATGTGACTATCCACATATCAACAACTCTGGACACTAACTTTACCACTGCTTCAATGTTATTTTTTCTTAAAACGTGTGTGCGTGTGTGTGTGTGTGTGTGTGTTTTATGTGCTGATGCACTCTTCACAATGTTGAATAATTGATTTATGACTTTAATACTGGTGGTTTAGCCAAACAAGCCAATTCAGGCTTCGGCAGACCCGAATCATACTTCGTCGCATCCGAAAAAATAAATTATTATTATTATTATTATTTTTTTTTTGTAATTTTTTGGGCGGCCTCACACAAGCCATTTGTTGGCTTTGATTGCCCCCGCACTCTTGTATGCTTTCATGAATGTGTCCTGAATACAAGTTTATTATTATTATTATTATTATTAAGCGGTATCTCAAACACCTTTCTCCAATAATACCGAAACAGATACCTGAACTAGACATTTATTATCAGAATGTCCGAGGTCTCCGCACAAAAGCTAATGAATTTTTTTCTAACGTAACCCTAACTCATGCATCTATTGTTGTGGTAACCGAGACCTGGCTCTGTTCGAATATTTCTTTATCTGATCTCTTCCCACCTAATTTCACAGTATTTCGACGTGATCGCGCATTCTCTACATTGAAAAAGACGGGGGGTGGGGTGATGATAGCAATTGATACGTCGTTACAATGTGCTAGGCGTCCAGATCTCGAGACATCATTTGAGTCAGTGTGGGTAGAGCTACAATGTGCGAATGGCGAGCGTATCCTTCTGGGTGCTTATTACTTGCCCCCTGACACCTCTCCTGATTGTTTCAGTCAATGTCTGCTAGGCATTGAGCGCACAACCAACGCCCTTGAAAAAATTTCAATTTATGGCTCTTGGCGATTTTAATGTCCCCAACATATGTTGGGAAACAGCCTCTGCGTCCTTAACACATTACTATATTATTCAAAAATCTCATCTCTTGCTTAATTTCGCATCATTTACGAACTTAAGACAATATAACTGTATCCCGAACACCCAGGGCAACATGCTTGATCTTTGCTTCTCAGATCTTGACTGCATAGATGTAACTGAGGGTGCGTCAGGCTTGGTTCCCCCCGACGGATATCACCCCCCATTGGAGATTAGTATACCTGTCCGACAGGGCATGAGACGTTGTTCACGGAGACATCCTGAAGGGAATAGACATAATTTTTACGCTGGAGATTACGTTAGTTTGTATGATCATTTCTCCAATTACGACTAGTCCTCAATTATTCTGTGCTCTGACGTTGATCAACAGGTTCGCGATTTCACTCGAATCGTTCGAGAAGAAATGGATCAATTCATCCCGCTTCGTAAAACATCAGGCTCAAAGTTTCCTTTCTGGTTCTCGAACGAATCACGTACTTTAATGAATATGAAATTGCGCGCTCATCGAAAGTTTAAAAAGAACGATACCCCCGAATTAAAATCAGAATTGGGCGCTTTAGGTTTCTCTGCAAGGACGTTTTTAAACGTGATCGTCAGGCGTACACTGATTCCGTCGAGTTGCAGCTAACTAAAAATCCCAAAGAATTCTGGAAGTATGTTCGCTCTCGGTCCGAAACAAAAGGTAGAGGAGAGATCACCCTGCTGGACTCACAGGGAAACTCGACGACAGACGTTTGTGAAATTTTTGCACGCCACTTCCAGTCTGTTTTTAAGCATCATCCAACCCCTTCAACTACTGCCGCGCCAGCTGTCTCTGGGAATGCATCCTGTATTGCACTCTTTGACGAGGAGCTACTGCATGAGTGTGTAAAAAATGAAACCGTCATTGTCTTCTGGCCATGATGGTATACCGTCAGTCCTCTTGAAGGCATACAGTGCCATATTTATTCCTGTTCTAGTACAGATTTTTAACAACTGCATAAAGAATGAGATCTTTCCCGCCATGTGGAAAACGGCACTTGTTGTACCTGTGCATAAGTCCGGTCTAAAAACAAATGTGTCGAACTACAGACCTATATCTTTTCTTTGCACATTTTCGAAGCTCCTCGAAGTGGCACTACACAAAATATTGTCATTCAATCTCAAGCGTCATCTTATCCCTAACCAACATGGATTTATGGCGGGTCGCTCGACCACAACTAATCTCGCCTGTTTTATGTCAACCGCTGCTCACGCCGTCGCTAACAGAGGCCAGCTTGATGTGATTTACTTTGACATAAGTAAAGCGTTTGACATTGTTAATCATGAGATGTTGCTGGCTAAACTGTCAAAGCTAGATATTCACAACTCATTGCTTTCATTGCTTGAAAGTTATTTGCGTGACCGGAAGTGCTTTGTTAGCTCGAATAATAATTCTTCTGCTACTTATGAGGCGACAACGGGTGTGCCTCAGGGCTCCGTTCTCGGACCTCTTTTGTTCTCAGGTTTTGTTAATGATGTTTCGATTGTGATTCGTCACTCTTCATTTCTTCAGTACGCAGATGATATTAAGATGTTTATGGAGGTACGAGAAGACCGAGACTGTGTTTTGCTACAGAGAGATGTTGATGCTTTTGAAGAATGGTGTCGGGAGAATGACCTGAAGATAAATAGCTCTAAAACGAAAGTCGTGTCGTACACGCGTAAGGCACATAACATTGTATTCCCATTTGTTATTCAGACAGACCTTTTGGAACGTATGAACAGAATCAAAGATCTTGGCGTGGTGTTTGACAGCACCTTACACTTCTCCAGTCATGTTGATCACATCGTGAACGCGGCTCTACGCACGCTCGGGAGTGTGTGCCGCATCACTAAAGAGTTTATTAACCCCTGCACATTTCTTATACTCTACAGTGCATTGTGTCGACCACAGCTCGAATACGCTTCTGTTGTATGGAATGGAATTTGTGCCAGAAATTCCTCGCAAATAGAACGGGTTCAGAACAAGTTTCTTTCCATCTATAGACATCGTTGCTCAGCGCGCACTGTGCCCACCATTACTGATGTCCCTGTCCCTGTTCAGCGTAGCGTGGCGCTACCTACCCTGCTTCGTAGGAGAGAACTTGCCGATATCTTATTTTTATACAAACTTGTCCACGCCGTCACTGATTGCACGGTATTGACGTCAAGAGTACTCTTAAAAATTCCTCTAAAAACAACAAGGCAAAATGCGTCCTTCTGCAACATGCGTCTACTCAACCTCCATGATCCTGTGTCCAGACTTGGGCATACTTATAATTCTTCTTTTTCTGAAACACTCGACATATTTAACAATAACACGCTGCAGTTTGTAAAAACGTTAAAGGCCATCACTTAAATTTGAACTGTATGCTCTAACTTCCGGCGTTCACACCTAAATTCCCCACTTTGAATGCATTTTTTTTTCTTTCTTTCTAGCAATTGGTGGTGGCGGTAGTACCATTAAGCTTATCGTGTGGTGTGGCTTTGTGTTTATTTTTTATAATTTTTAAGTGGATTTTTTTTAGGGCTTGTCCGTTGTGCGTGTTGTCTGTACTATTGCCTTATGCCCTGTTATACCTTACATGTTAACACAGTGCACCTGTACCAAGACCGCAAGGTTGTTCCTGGGCACGAATAAAAACATTGATTGATTGATTGATTGATTGATTGATTGATTGATTGATTGTAATTATGACATTACTGTATATGCTAACTGTTCTGTGCTCTGGCATGATAAAATTGACGCTATTTTAAAAAGTATTCTAAAGGGAGTGGCGTACACTTCGCTACCTGTGTCTGGTGATGATTTATTTGTTTTCTTGGGTCTCCCGCGCCTTTCAGCCCTCTTTAGTAGATGTGTAATTAGCAAGCATTCCTGGACGAGTACCTTCAAGCCTCAGGTTGAAAAGCGCGTTCTTAGAGAAAGCGAACCTTTTGTCGTTCCGCGTGTATATACTAAGTATGGAAAAAGACTGCGTTCCTTTTATGTCCCAGAGCTCTTTAACAACGTGTCAGATACGTTTCTTGAAATAACTTCCAAGCGTCAATTAAAAAAAGTTTTACGAACGTTATGCTAGAGTTATGTGTACCCAACTGGATTATTTAACAAGCTTCTATATGTTTACTGTTCATCCCTCTTTCTTTTTTTTTTTTCTTTTTTTTGTATACGTCGACAGCGCTGAAAAGTATCTGCATTGCTGGGTTTTCGCCGCTATTTTTCGGTAAGTATGGATTTGTATAGTGTCATGCACTTTTGTTCGTGCTTTTGTTTTGTTGTTTAGCTTATTCCAACTTCGATTGTTTATAGGTTGTATTTGATCCCATTGTGTTTAGCTACTTCGCAAATGTTTTGTGATTGCTAATATTTTTTTTTGTGTACTATATTTTTTTTTTTTTCCTTTACGCCGCTGCTGGGTCCAGTCCCACAAGCCGCTATTGGCTTTCGACGGGCCCGCTTTTTCGTGTATTGTATTGAAATCTGTGCACTAAACTTATTATTATTATTATTACTATTATTATTATTATTATTATTATTATTATTATTATTATTATTATTATTATTATTATTATTATTATTATTATTATTATTATTATTATTATTATTATTATTATTTATTTATTACATTATATTTATTACATTATTTATTACATTATTATATTATTATTACAGAGAGAAGAAGAAGAAGTCCCCGAGAGCAATCGTTCTTCTCGATTGCTCTTCATATTTCCAGTACTAATCAAATATTCCAAGCTCAGCTAACACCGGCAACCAGTCCGCTACGAACGCCAAATCCTGGAGTCTTCACTGACACGCTCCCTGATCTGCACCAGGGTTCCATCGCTCCAATCGGTTGTTGACTCGGAGCGCAAGCCTTCCAAGCGTCGACCTGACTGGATTTCATCGGCTGCTTTACACCAGCTTTCTCAGCCCGACGCTTTTCTCGAGCCGAGTGCACACATCAGGACAGTCGGCGTGACAAGACGGCACGGTATTTCTCACCGCTTGTTCTAGTTTCTACTGCCATGTCTTCTCCATCTAAGTGTGCTAATTGCCGAGAAAAGGTCATCAACGATGGTCGACACATGTCCTGCGTCGATTGCAAGAACTCGTACCATGTAGGAAAGCTTTGCTCTGGAATTGCAGACAGAACCTTTAAAACCATGGGGGCTGCAAAGCGGGAGATTTGGCGCTGCCGTCGGTGCTGAGAGCAGAGTAGAGAGCCCGGTTCTCAATCTGAGACGGGCTTGTCACAATGGGAATCTCCCGTGACTGGCGAGCACTTTCGATCGCTGGAGTCGAAACTAGATTGCCTAACGTCCCTCAAGGCCAACGTCGACAGCCTCCTTTCTTTACCAGCCAAAATAGACCAGCTCTTGACATTAAAACCTGTGGTCGAGAACCTAAAATCTGCACTAACAGAGATTCAAAAGTCGGTTGACTTCCTGTCGGAGAGCTACGACTCTCTGCTCTTGACAGCCACCGCTAACGCATCATCAGTGACAGAACTCCGGAACGAGACCACATCACTGAGTGAGATAGTTACGGAGCAGTCCAAGACCATTGAACACCTCCAGGACGAGTTAAATGACAGTGATCAGTATAGCCGACATTCGAATCTCGAAATACATGGGCTGCCTTGTTCCTCAAATGAGAACTTGATCACCGTCGTCAATGAGCTGGCCAGTAAGCTCGGCCTAGCTGACTTCCAACGAAGTGACATAGTGACCATGCACCGCCTACCATCTCGACGTGACATCCCTCCACCTATACTGGTCAGATTCTCTACGGCAGAGCTGAGAGATCAGTGGCTTTCCAAAAGAAAAAAGCTGCGGTCTCTTTCAGAAAACGGGTCTTTACCCAAACTCTTCTTCAACGAAAACCTCACCCGCAGGAACAAGGAGCTCTTTTGGAAGTTACGTGAGAAAGTAGGAGACATGCATTACAAATTCACATGGGTGAAGAATGGTAAACTGTTTGCAAAGAAAACAGAATCCTCTCCTGCAGTACGCATCCATCGGTTTGCTGACCTGGAGAAGATTGTTTAGCTCTTCTCTTGCCAAACCGACAGATAACAAGGTATCGAATGACAACATCGAATTATGGAGGTACAGTTTTCTAACTGCTCAGACTTTTTATCTCTTCAACGTTTCTTTGATACAGTCAGTGATAGCACTTTTGGTTTGTTACATGTTAACATCAGGAGTATTCGAAAATATTGGGATGAGTTTACACTAACTGTCAAAAATGCAACGTCACTATTTGATGTTTTTGTCCTTACAGAAATTAATGTTAAAGACGTTTCCTGTAATGAATTCCAAATACCAGGGTATAATGCACACTTTTTCACGCGTTCGGTTGGCCGAGGAGGAGGAATTGCTATCTTCGTGAGAGATTCGTAAGGTACTGAAAAGCTTGATGTCGATTTCGTTAATTGTGAGACACTCTTTATAAGGATATGGAATTCTAAATGGTCTTTACTTTTGCTAGCCTTCTACAGAGCTCCTTCGGCTCATCCTTTGAAGTTTTTGGAAGAGCTCAGGAATAAGCTTCAAACTTTTCAATCCATGAATGACATCTGTTTGGTAGGCGACTTCAACATCGACACGCTTAAGCCAGTCAAGTCTCTCGTGTGTGACTATCTGAATTTATTGGCATATTTCGGTCTGGAGTGTTTGATTCTTGGCCCCACACGAGAAGAACATTTAGGTGATCATGTTGTCAAATCATGCCCAGACCATATCAATGTACGCGCTCAGAACATAGCAACAAAATCGGCCATAATAGAGCACAAGCTTGCTGACCATTACTATGTGGCTTGCCAACTTGTATCACAGCTCACTCTTAGGCCGCCGACGGCTGTAACACAAAATATAGAAATAATTGATCGCGCACGATTTGATAAGTTGGTACAAAAATACGATTGGAATAATCTATTGCATATTCAAGACTTCAACGACGTCTACACTAGGTTTAGTGAGCAGTTCCGCCTTTTTAGGTGGCAAGCTAGAAAAATTATTACTGTGAGGCGGCGTCGAAACGACCATGATTGGTTAACGGATGATATTCTGTCATCAATAAAATTGAAAGATGCTCTTTGGGCTCGTTGTCGCCGGTCTCCAAAAAATGCCCAGTTGAAGGAAGAATTCCGCATTATGCGAAACCGCGTAAACGCGCATATTCATTCAGCGAAAAGAATATACTTCCGTAAAGCGTTTTTTAAAGCCCGATCAAATATTTCACAGACATCGTGTTTGTTAAACCAGTTGCGAGGCAAAGGTGTGAAGAGGTCGATTGATGACACACTTGAAACAGTTTTTGGCCACGATACTAAGAAATTGGTAGAAGATTTTAATAAATTCTTTGCTACGTTCTCTGGAGTAGCCCGTGACACTTCTCTATTCAACATGTGTTTCAGATTCAAACTCCGCCTCGGCTTTCCTTCCCCAAATGACCGAGCCTGACCTTCGATCCCAGCTTTTCAGCTTTAAGGCAAACAAGGCGCCTGGTGTAGATCGCATCAGTGCGGAGGATCTAAAGAGGAATTATGATTCCATAAAACATGTGGTCCTCTATATGCTAAATGGTTTTATTTCTTCCGGATCAATCCCCGACACTTTGAAGAGCGCACTAGTGAAGCCTGTATTTAAAGGAGGAGAACGCAACAAACTTGACAACTATCGCCCAATTTCAATTTTACCTTGCATAATACAAATATTGGAAAAACATATTCTCGAAACTATGACGGCATTCCTTGGTAGGTTTGACAACATTTCGCCTAGACAATATGGCTTCGTTAGTGGGCGTGGCACCCAACCGCTGTCAGAGAACTTCACAGATGAATTGCATCTCGCTTTCGAGAAGAATCAAGTCGCCTGCGCGCTATTTATTGATGTTTCCAAGGCATTTGATACTGTAAGTCATAGCATTCTGCTGAAAAAATTATCCAACCTTGGATTCCGTGGTCCTTTCTTTTCTTTACTATAAAATTTTTTAACTGGTCGGACACAAGTAGTTTCTATAGCCAATAACCGAAGCTCCAAAATTGACTTAAAGGCCGGGGTTCCACAAGGATCTGTTTTATCGCCTCTCCTTTTCAACATCTTTGTTAATGACATGTCCAAAGCAATCTCCGGTTGTAGCCTTTTCCAATACGCGGATGACACGGTTTTGCTCTCGGTCCACCTTAATCCGGCTACTGCAATCACTTCGCTGCAAAACGACACTTGCCGTTTACACGACTGGTTTGAAGCAAATTGTCTAACGATAAATGTATCTAAAACCAAGCTTGCCTGTTTTCATAATCCCCTTAAAATTCTAACGTCCAACCATCCGCTTTTCATGCACACGTCTGGGTGTATTTCTTGCAACTGCAGTCCTGTAACTTACGTTGATAGGGTTAAATATCTTGGGATAGAATTTGATAGTGATTTGTCATGGAACACTCATCTCTCACAGCTTTGCAGAAGACTGCGGAGTGTGTCCTGTTTGCTGTACAATACACGATCCTTAATACCTAGTTCGACAAAAAAAACAATAGCTCAAGCATTAGTATACGGAATTTTGCGGTATGGTATAACAATTTTTGGACATAGCTCTGAAGTCTGGTACAAAAAATTAGATACAATTTTAAAAGGCATTTTTAGAAGCATTGTCTATGGACCAGCGTTGCAAACCGAAGAGGAAAAACTCGCCAACTTAGGTTTGCCCTTCTTCAGGGCTTTTTTGGTTCAGACTGTAGTCCTCAAGTACTTTTGGAACGATATATATAATATACCCCATGTGGCTACTAGATCACTTAGACACACAGAACGATTTAAGGTACCTTTTGTCACAACAAAATATGGGAAGAAGGTTCGGGCCTTCTATGTACCAGCGATTTTCAACAGCCTACCAGACTACATTTATGATGCGGACTCCCTGAAGAAACTAAAACGAGCACTTCAAGATCTCAGCAAAACATCATGAATTTGTGTGTCTGTGTGTGTGCGTGACCTTGTGTGTGTTTTCCGTGAACACTAACAAACGTGATCTTTTTTCTCTCTTTTCTTTCTTTAATTATCATCGTCAGTACCATAGCGTGGTAACAGTGTTTGAGTCGAGAACTACAAATCAGAGGGATATTTTGTACTCATGAAGTGAAGGGTGCTGTCCCACAAATCATTCAACTGGCTTTGACAGACCCGCATTTCTACCAAGTATGATACATGCAAAAAAAAACATTATTATTATTATTATTATTATTATTTTATGTGCAGCATTGCTGAATTGCTCTGTTATGTCTGAATTTCGTCATCTCCATGTCGTGTTTTCTGGCGGTGCACTTGTTGTTTTTCGGTCTTGTGTTCCGTATCTACTGTTACTGCCTCGTTTTTATTTCATTGTACTAATTACTCTTGCACTGCCTAGTATTATGGTTGAAAATGTATCTTATTTTCTGCGGAGATGTGTATAATGTGTTTTTTTTATCCACCAGTGTACCAGCACCAAGACCTCAGGGTTGTTCCTGGGCACTGTATAATAAAGATTGATTGATTGATTGATTGATTGATTGGTTATTAGAACAACCTGTTTATTTGTGCTTGCTTCTTGATGTAAGAAAAGCGTTCGGCACTGAGTTACTCTATTTTATTGCAAAAACTTTCTGCGGTTTGGTTTCGAGGCTCCTTTTTTGTCCTTACTGACTAATTTCTTGCAAGATCGTTCCCAGCTGGTTTCAATCAAAGGCATACACAGCGTTAAAGTCTCTTTAAAATCTGGTGTTCCACAGGGCTCGGTACTTTCACCTTTACTCCTCAATATCTATGTAAATGATATGTCTACCTCTGTTTCGAATTGCTCCCTTTATCAATACGTGGACGGCACTCTTTTGTTAACAAGTCATTTTACTTATTCAAGGGCTATGTAAATGCTCCAGGAATGTTCTTTAGGACTAATGAACTGGTTCGCCCATCATCTTATCGATGTCAATGTCTCAAAAACGAAGTTAGTGTTCCTCCTCCACACGTCGCACTGTGTCAACTGCAAGTGTACTTTCATCGCTTTCTTAGGCACTGTGAAGTATTTAGGAATAATTTTTTATTCTAATTTTTCTTGGACTTCACACCTCACACGACTGTGTTCTAAGTTAAGGAGGTTTCTTGCTTAATGTACAACATCAAGGCTTTTCTACCACTTAATCTCAGGAAACTGATAGCTCACTCGTTAGCATATGGTTCCCTCCGCTACGGAATCACTATTTTTGAAAATTGATCTGGATTATGGCAGGCAAAAAACAATAATATTCTAAAAGGAATGCTGCGTAATGTTTACTACAGGCCTACCACTTTCTCTCAGGATATGTTTCAAATATTATCTATGAACAACTTTCAATCTCTGTTTGTGGAAACGGTAGTCCTTGGTCACTACTGGAATACTGACTTCAAAGCACCTCGCCCGAATATCCGGCAAGTGCGAACGGTTCCACGATTTCTTATCCCCAAATGTTACACTCGTTATGACAAGAACTTGCGGTCCTTCTACGTTCCTCGGGTTTTTAATTCCTTACCTTCTAACTTCCCTGATTTCACTTCCAGAAAAAAGCTTAGAAAATCGCTCCCAATGAGTAGATCTAAAAATGTATAAACATTTTTGTATGTTTTTTGCGTTTTGTATTTTTTTTTCTCAAACGCTCTTATTTGATTTTATCTGACTGTTTTTTTGTTTTTTTTGTCGCCACTAGTAATGTCACTAGGTATGTCTCTTCTGACTGATGCATTTTGCGTATAATTCAAAGGTGATTGATTCAAATAATGCTTTTATTTGTGGTTAATATTAATGACACAAATAAGGTGCCGTCCTCAATGTGATGTATTTGAGATATAACTCAATTTTGCTTCTGTCCAATTTTGCGTCATATTTGTGGTTCTGTTTTGTTTTCATGTCTGATTTTGTGACTGTTCCCATGCACTGGGAATCTCAATCTTCACCTGGACGTACCCTGCATCGTGAAACATTTCAAGGAACGATTCTGTGATGTTTTTAAGTGACATAACCTGACTTTCTTTTTTTATTTTTTATTGGATGTTATGTTTTGCTGTGATTTGGAAGCCTAAGCTTCAACTGGAACTATTGCTAATTCTGGTTAAATGCACAATTTTCTATGTTTTTCCTTTTTCTTTCTTCTTTTTCGATAATTATTTTGTTATCTCTGCAACCTCAGATTAGTCACGCAGGCCCTTGAAGGCTTTGACGAACCTGTGTTGTTTTGTGGATATGCTCCTCCACCACAAATAAATTATGGATTATGAATTATGAATTATGAACTATTATTATTATTATTATTATTATTATTATTATTATTATTATTATTATTATTATTATTATTATTATTATTATTATTAGCCGACTCATGTCGAAGATGGACACCGTCTACCTGCAAGGCGTGATTCCATTTCTCCCATACTGGTTCGCTTTTCGTCCCTTCATCTGAAAGAACGTTAGATGACCGGTCGCTCCCGCTTGAGTTCTTTACCCCGTGAAGATTCTCAGCCCAGAATTTACTTCAACGAGAACCTCAGGGACACCAACAAACGACTTTTCTGACAGGCAAGAACAAGAGGAAAAGAAAAAGGGAACAAACTTGTATGGGCTCGCCATGGTCAGATTTTTGCAAAGCAAACCGGAAATTCACCAGTGCTCCGTATTACCAACGCGGCTCCTTTGGAGCACATTGTGTAGACTTCGATGCTGACCACTTCTCGATTTAAAGATCTTAAGACTTACTCGCAAAGCTTCCAATCAACACCAGGAACTTCATTTACCTTATTTCATGTTAACGTAAGAAGCCTTTATAAACACTGGGATGAATTTAGATTAGTCATAAACTCTGTGCTCCCGATAGCAGATGCATTTGTTCTAACCAAAATAAATATTCGCAGCCAAGATATAGATATCTTCTCATTACCCGGTTTTAGTAGCTGCTTCCACGCCCGCGACAACAAGCGCGGTGGCGGAATCGCAGTTTTCCAAAAACTCATTGTTATATTCTGAAATAACTGTTTCGTTCCTAACTTGTGAATCAGTCGCACTGCCCATCTTCACCTCCATGTACGACCTCTACTTACTAGTTTTCTATAAACCACCCTACGAAAATGTTGCCGATTTTCTCACAGAGTTACGTAATTGTCTACAGTCTTTGCCCGTAAATGCGACCCTTTGCTTGACAGGAGATATTAACATTGATCTCATGAAACCCTCGAAGTTACTCCTCTGCGAATACCTTACCTTATTATCGGACTACGGAGTCGAGCCCACAATTCTCGACCCAACCAAAGAGGAATTTCTTAGCGGCAAACTTTTTGGCTCGTCCATCGATCACATCAACTTAAGGGCGCCCACCTCGACAACACAATCCGCAATTATACCTGAAAAGCTATCGGACCACTATTTTGTCGCGTGCCATTTAGAATTTCCTGGCAAGGCTCCTACTAATTTGAGAACTGACATACGTCGCGTTGAAATAATTGACCTCAATAATTTCGAGGGCTTCATATCTAATTACGACTGGGGTGCTTTTCAAGCCTTTGTTAACCCAACCGAAATCTAAAACTCCTTTGTTGATATCTTTACTCTGTTTTCAGACGCCTCGAAAGAAGTTATCTACTTAAAGAAGAGAAAGACAAATCTACGATGGATGAATAATGATATATTATCCGCCATCAAAATCAAACTAAAAAAGAGATTGCTTGGAGACCTTGCCGTCGCTCTCCGCGGAACCGAAGCCAACAAGCTGAATTTAGATCCATCCATAACAGAGTCAATACACTAATCCGTTCCGCCAAACGAACTTATTTTCAAAAACAATTTTCAGACCATCGAAAGAACTCAGCTAAAACTTGGTCACTGCTAAATAAATTGCGACGTATCTCGCCGCATGTACACGACAGTCTTTTGGGTGATGCTTTTGGACCTGATTCAATTGTGACTGCCAATATCTTTAATAATTTCTTCGGAACTTTTTCAAGAAAAGTCGGACAGAACAGCAGTTTTTGTTCTCTTCCTTACTCCAATTCTGCCTCTGCTTTTCTTCCTCAAACGACTGGAGGCAATTTAGAATCTATAATACCAAGCCTCAAACCTAATCAGTGTCCGGTAATCGATGGAATACGACTAAGTGACACACGAAGAAATTTATGTTATCTTCAAAGCACAGTCCTTCTATTCAATACAATTTTTGAATCTGGTTTCATAATGAGTTAAAAATCGCTATCGTCAAACCTCTGTTCAAGGGAGAGCACAGAAATAGGGTCGAGAACTATCGTCCAATATCTATTTTGCCAGGCCTTGTTCAGATACTAGAGAAATTCATACATAATGCAATGCCTTCATTCCTTGAAAAACACGAGCTGATGTCTCCAAATCAATACGGTTTTATTGCTGGCCGAGGCACGCAAACACTTCTAGAATCACTATCTGACGAGCTAAATTTCAGCTTCGAACACAACTTGTTTACCTGTGCCTGCTTTTTAGACGTTTCTAAGACTTTTGATACAGTTGATCATCTAATTTTACAGCACAAGCTTTCAGCTTTGGGTTTTCGGGGCCCTTTCTTATCACTGCTAAAAGATTTCTTAATGAACATTCACAACTGGTGGCTTTAAATGGTGTATATAGCAGCAACCTCTCATTAAAGCCGGCGTTCCACAAGGCTCCATACTTTCGCCGCTCTTATTCAACATCTATCTTAATGACGTCGCTAGCGCAGTCACTAACAGTATGATATACCAATACGCTGACGATACCCTTGTATTGACTCGTCATCTTTCATACCCAAAAGCAATGGAGATGCTTCAACATTCTTGTAATGAGCTTATGGATTGGTTTAATCAAAATCTGATTGCTATAAATGTATCTAAAACAAAGCTCGTATGCTTCCACAATACTTTGAAAGTTGCTTCGCTAAATATTCCACTTTTTTTACACAAATCTAGTTGTTTCTCGTGCCATTGTGATAAAGTTCCATATTCTGACACAGTGAAATATCTTGGCATTCTCTTTGACTCTGATCTATCATTGAATTCGCATCTCACTAAAAGCTGTGCTAAACTTAGGAGTGTCTCCTGATTGCTCTATAACATCAAAACATTCATGCCCTTCGGTTTGCGCAAGCGCATAGCTTATTCATTAGTCTACACACATTTGTGCTATGGCATAACTGTATTTGGCCAATGATCGAGAATATGGCACAAAAAAGTGAACGGTATTTTAAAAGGAATTTTGAGAAATGTGTGCTGTGGCATGAGTTTTTCTAATTTAGATTTATTTCAGATTTTATCAATGCCGAACTTTTGATCTTTGTTCCTAGGGACGGTAGGGCTCAATTACAACTGGAAGGACAATTTTAAATCTCACCCCGCCACGCGGCAATTGCGGAAAGTTCCACTCTACGCCGTTCCAACATGCTATACGCGGTATGGAAAAAACATGCGTTCATTTTATGTCCCTCATATTTTCAACGAGGTACCACCAAGTCTCTCGAACCTTACCTCTAAAAAAAACTTAAAAAAGAACTACGCAATATATTTATCAACGAAGAAACTAAGTGATCTTGTTTTTTCGTAAATTTTTTATTGCTTCGCGCAGAAACTATATTCTTGTCTATCAATTATTGTTCTCATTTATTTGTATGTGAGTGGCGCACTCTAACGTCTTGCTATACGAGTAACTACTTTAGCTTCTGTGCAATACACATTTGTGTTCATTTTCTAATACTCTATTAATCTGTTTGACATGAACTTGATCCTTTGAAATTTGACTTTTAATGAAGTGTGGCTCTGAACTGGTGCTTTCTTATTGCCTCGTGTTTTTGTCTTTTTTTCTATTACTTTCTGGAACTCTCTTGTGAATCACGACAACTTTTAGGTTCAGTTCCACAAGCCCTTGTTGGCTTGGAAGAACCTGCCTTCTGCTCTTCTGAACTAACACAGCGTAAATAAATTTATTATTATTATTATTATTATTATTATATAGAAGATAAACTGGGTGAATGCAAACTATTACTAATTGGCGATTTTAATGTACCAGGTGTATGCTGGGAAACCCACAGTGTTGTTACAAGTAATTATTACGGTGCAAAGAAGGCCGATCATCTTGTTGACTTTGCCTCTTTCATGGCCCTGAATCAGTTTAGCAGGGTTAAAAATAGTAAAGGTGCTTTGCTTGACCTTTGTTTCTCAGACATTGATGACATTTCTGTTACTAAGAGTGGATTCCCTTTAGTAGCGACAGACAAATATCATCCTACGCTTGAGGTGGCTATAACCTTGAATGTACCTGTCAGCCGTATACCGGTTGCTAGTCTTACTTACCTAGACAAACTGCATAACTTCGCTGCTGGTGACTATGGAGGATTATATAACCACTTTTCTACGCTCGACCGTTCCCGTATCCTGCAATCATCTGACGTCGATTATCAGGTTCCTCAATTCACCACGGCGGTGCAAAAGGGAATGGATCATTAAATTTTTCTAAAGAAGCATACCAACTCAAAATTTCCCTCCTGGTTTTCTCCGTATTTAAAAAAGTTGCTGAAAAAAAAAAAGTTTCACCGCAAATTTAAAAAGACTGGTAGTCTCAGGTGGGAGGCTGAGTTCATTCATTATAGACGCCTCTGTAAGCAACATCAGAGGATTGATCATAAGTTATATGCGGAGTCAGTGGAGTCCGAATATAGGAGAAATCCAAGAAAACTCTACCGACATGTTCGTTCTCGAGGTGGAAAATTGATACATCCTGATATTAAACTTGATGGGGAGAATGTGACCACGTCCAGTGTATGCGATATATTCGCGCGTCAGTTCAGTTTTGTATATAAACACAATAGGAGTGGGTACCAACAGCCGCCATCCGCTGGTGTGAACGGATCCATTTCCTCCCTGCCTGTGGATGAGGGGAATGGTTCAGGAATGCATAAAAAACTGAGGCCTACCATGTCCTCAGGTCACGACGGTATTCCAGCAACACTTGTAAAAGCATTTCACGAAATTTTCACGCCCATCCTTTATGATATTTTCAACAACTCCCTAAGAGCAGGAGTGTTTCCTGACATGTGGAGGAAGTCAGTCGTAGTCCCAGTCTACAAGTCTGGAAGTCGTACCACTGCGTCAAACTACAGGCCAGTATGTCTGCTGTGTACATTTTCGATGCTTTTCGAAATGGTAGTCCACAAAACATTGTCCTTTCGTTTAAAAATGTATTAAGTTCCAACCAACACGGATTTGTATCGGGACGCTCGACAACAACAAATTTGATTTCATTTATGTCCATTGCATCCAAAGCTGTGTGCCACCGAAGCCAGCTTGACGTGGTCTACTTTGATCTGATTAAGGCCTTTGATGTGGTTGACCATGGCATTCTTTTAGTCAAAACTTTGTGGTATTGGTGTCTGGGGAGGGCTACACTACTGGTTTCAGAATTATTTGTCTAATAGAACATGTTTTGCTCGTGCGGACGGCGCGTATTCTTTTACGTACACGGCCACGTCTGGGGTACCTCAGGGATCAGTTCTGGGCCCGCTTCTTTTTTCTATTTTTGTGAACGATGTGTGTAAGCATATTGTAAACTCGTTTTTTTTTGCAATATGCTGATGATATTAAGATATTTAGGGAGATTAGAACTCAGATTGCAAGTTTCTACAAGAGGACATAAACTCATTTAGCAAATGGTGTTCACTGAACGGTCTCCTACTAAACAGCTCAAAAACCAAGGTCATGTCCTATACACCAACTCATGTTTACAAACAAACCGGAGCCCCCCCTAGCGGACGCCACCGGCGCCGCGCATGCGCGGTGGACGGTGAGCAAGAAGCCCGCCGTCGCCCATAAACAAACCATTGAATTGCGTTGCTGTCGGCGTCGGTGGGAGTCCCCGTGCTTATTTTCGCGTTGGAATCACTGATTCTAAGTCCTCCTAACAATTTCTAACTACTTGAGCGGCTTCAGCAAAATTAACGAGGCAAAACTTCGCGTGAATAATGTGGCGTGCGGCGATCCATTTCACGTGGACGCCGCAGAATGGGCGCTAAAACCTGACTTCCACGATGAGATTCTACTCGCTACTTTCAGTCGCGACGTCGCTCGGGCTGCAAAAGCGTGGACCGTAGCTGAGATGGTGGACGGCGATACTGAAAACCGCAAGTAGAATAGGGCATTACAAGTCGGTGATGGCCACTGGTAACAATGATCAACATCTTGTATCTACTGTTTACACTTAGCCTACTTACCCCAACCAAACTTCAAAAGTGTTTTGAGGCCTGCACTTAGTTCTTATCGCAATTACCGGGTGAACGTTTGGTTTACGGGCCGCTGTCGTTTGAGCGAGCTGACGACAAAAAGCAGAGAAGTTTGAAAGAGCAGACGACAGTTCGAACGCATGCGCAATGGAGTGCAAGCAAGAAGCATCGCGGTCCCGCATCAACAAACCATTGGAATGTCACGTTGTCGGCGTCTGTGCGACTCTGCATACTCTTTTTCTTGTTGGAATTGTCGATTCTACGTCCTCATAGCAATGTCTTACCACTTTAATCGCCTGAGCGAAATTATGAAGGCTCGTTACGCCGCCTAACTCTGCGTAAATAATTTGACGTGCGGCGATTCATTCGCATGAACGCCGCAGAATGGACGCCGAAACCATGATGAGATTCTTCTAGCTATTTTCGGTCGCGACGTCGCTCGTCCTGCAAAAGTGTAGAAGGTATAGCGGCGATGATCGACGTCGATACTGAAAATCGGAAGCGGAAACAGACAAAGCGTAACAAGTCGGTGATGGCCACTGGTACCAATGATCAACATCTGGTATCTACTTAAGTCTTTTGAGGCCTGCAATTACTTCTTATTGCAATCATCGGGTCAAAGTTTGGTCTACGGGCCGCTTTTGTTTGAACGAGCAGACGACAAAAAGCAGACAAGTTTGAAAGAGCAGATGAAAATTCGAACGTTCAGGCGGCCGTGTGAATTTGAAGACGCACTGAACCCGTGGGTGGTCCGGACAACTTGGCGGTTTTCTCTCACTCATGTTGGAGCAAAACATACATCTGGCGACCACAAAGTGTTGCCCGCACAAGCAATCGTAGTTCGACAGCGTCTGGTTTGCCCTTTTCACTGCTACTATCCACGTTCTCGGACGAACGGAGGGAGCAGAAACACATGAAAACTGATCTTCAAACTTTTCCACACTCTCTTGGTACAGTCCCCGTCGCAGAATTTTGACGAGAAGGCAGGTTTTCTGTCTGGTTTCACCCAAAAGAGCACAGGAATGCATGTCTCGCACGGCGACTTCTGCCCACCGCCCCAGACCGGAAGTGCGCCCGACGCGCCACCACCGCGGCGTGGCGTAGGAGAGTTGAGTTCGTGTATAGTCGCAAAACGCAAACAACGTGTTTCCCTTTCAGTGTTTGCTCAGACGTATTGTGCCGTTCTAGTGAAGTGCGGAACTTAGGAGTGCTTTTTGACTCCTCCTTGAGATTTGATAGTCACGTGGCTCGTATAAGTACCTGCGCCTTGCGTGCGCTTGGTGTTGTTTGTCGAACGACTAGAGTATTTAAAAAACCCGCAACGTTTGTAACCCTGTACCGCTCTTTGACGAGGTCTCAACTCGAACACGCATCACCTGTATGGAATGGTAGTTGTAAATCTACACTCCTAAGGCTGGAGCGCGTGCAAAACAATTTTTTATCTATTCATCGATATCGATATCTGCGCGATGAAACATCTCTATCAAAGAGTAAGATTGTATCGGACGTCCTAAAAATGAACAGCTTATATCACCGTCGAGAAAAGGCAGATAAGGCAGATCTGGTTTCCCAATTAGAAGTCCTTCATGGCATGACCGACTGTTCAGAACTGCTCTCACAGATATCTTTACGAGTTCCTCGGACAGCGACCCGTTTGACAACATCTTTTTACTCTCCTCAAACGTTAAATATCCTGGACCCCATGTTTCGCATGTGTCGGGCATATAATGGCATTGCAAGTGATTTTCATATTTTTTGTGTGACTGAATTTGTCAGATCTCTCACACTTTTGTATCGGTCTCGCTGAACCTGTCGTGATTGTGATGTTATTATATATTATTTTAATAAGGTATATTCGTTGTTGTGGTAGTCTTCCTACACTGCGTTCGGACCCTGTGTTCCGTTCTTTCCTTGTTGTGTATATCGTACCTTTGTTCAGCATGCATTATATGTATCATATCTCTTACTCAATGTTTTGAGTTTTTTATGTTGTTTTCTTCCTACCTTTTTGTAGCGTGTAAGTTTCGGTGTGCCATTATTAAGACCGCATGGTCGTTCCTGGACACCTAATAAAAATTATTCTTGATTCTTGATTCTTTATTATTATTATTATTATTATTATTATTATTATTATTATAGGCCTTAGCTTACAAGCCCTAGCTGGCTTTGACCAGTCTGACATCAACTCGGCGAGGTATGCATTCCTAAATAAAATTATTATTATTATTATTTACTATATAGTGCATTGCTCTTCTGTTTTTGTGTGTTTTATGCACTCATTTCCATCCAGTGTGACAGTACCAATACCACAAGGTTGTTCCGGGGCATTATAATAAACATTGATTGATTGATTGATTGATTGATACATTTTTAATTAACATTGCAAATATAACCCTTTGAGTGTCGGGTCTGGTCAAAGCAGCAGAGGCTTGTGGGACCAGATCCAGCATTTGGTGTGGCAGACCGGATATTCGCACGGACTCATCACGTGCACAGAGGGAAAAAACACACACACATTTCAATGTTTCATCGGAGTACAGGCGGAAACTCAGAGTTGGTGTTTTAGTCGAGTTGGTATGTAACTTGATGATGAGTCACATAAAAACAAAACACTGACTACCACACACATCCGCACACAAAATCACACAAAAATTAAAACAGAAAGACAACGATATATCGTATTGAAGACAAGGATGTTTCTTGCTGAGTCAGGCAAATTCACTTTGGGTGTGTTCACATAAAGAACAAAATGCATAGGATAAAATGACAAATTTTACTCAATAAATTCACCCTTCACTTTGTGTGTCCAAAAAGAAAAATGAAAAAAGGACATCTTAAATTCTTCAGCAATAAAAAAAAGGAAGGACACGAGGGGGTATGCGAAATGGAAGGACAAAGAAATAACAATTAAAAGCAGCAAAGTTCACTGTCTATACACACAAAACACAAACTCCTCAAAAAAAATTTTTTTTTAATTTCTTGTTTGAATTAAGGACAAGCAAAGAATCTGGGACTTCGTTAAATATGTTTGAGACATAAAACGAGCGAATATTTTCAATGTCATGAGTGCTCCCGCGAAGTTTGAAAACGCGGAGCAGATCTCAGATCACGAAGTGGACTTGACGACACCTTCAACTCACCGCCAAATAAAAGTTGGAGAAATAGTGAGTGAAAACAAAGTAATTCGAGCGTGGTAAACAAGTTATCACAGGATAGAAAGGCTTTGTTAGATGCGACACTTTTCAAAATTCCTTTTAAAATACGATCAACTCTTAGATGCCAGAACTGACGACCGTTAAAAAATACGGTGATGCCACATCTGAGTATACTGTAGGATAACGCGTGCATAATTCTCTTTTTAAGTGACAATGGTAGAAATAATTTTACATGGTAAAGCAAACAAGAGACAGCTATCAGTCGTTGGCATATATAAGGCATGTGAGTGTTTCACGAAATATCGCAGCCAAAGTTAAGGCCTAGGTACTTTACTGAGGCAGCATATTCAACAGGCTTACTATTATCACATGAGGAACTGGAGTTACGTAAAAACAGCGGAGAGGTCAAACTTACATTTTTTCATGGATTGTCAAAGCCTATTAGCTTGGTTTTCGAAGCATTTACACGAAGTTTGTTTCCTAAGAACCAGTTCATTATTTTATTTACATCTGCTTGGAGCATTTCTATTGCACGCTGGCATATTAGATGCCGTGAAAATGTCAGTGTCATCCGCGTATTGCAATATATTTGAAGCAGTCATTACTGTTTGAAATATTGTTTACAAAGACGTTAAATAATAGTGGGGACCAAATGGAGCCCTGTAAAACTCTGGAAGTTAAGGGCGCATGAGAACTGCGGAGGTTATCTATTGATATAACTTGGGAATGATTCGTGAGAAAACTTTTTAGTAAAGCATGGAATGGACCACGAAAGTCCACCCTATGAAGCTTGTCTAAAAGAATGGTGTGGTTAACAGTGTCGAATGCCTAGCGACATCACTGAAGATGGTGCACATACACATGTTTTTTGTCTAAGCACGAGTGTATCATGTCATAAAAAGTCTCAAGAAGATTAGTGGTACCACCACCAGCTACGAACCCGTATTGATGCGGCTAGATTATGCTGTACCTACTGACATAACTACAAAAACATGTTCTCTTATATCTGGGAAATGGTACACAATATTGAAATAGGCCTGTACGAAGAAACTTGACTTGGTGCACCACCCTTGAAAAGAGGAACAACCGAAGCCAGCTTTAGGTCATCAGGTACATGAGCAGTTTTGAGAATATTATTTATAAGAGCAAGGAGAACGTTTTTTAGTGACTCCTAATTTCGACATAAGTCACGAACTGTAAGGCCGTCAGCACCCGCCGACCTAGAGCGCTTGAAACCAAACAGGTATGACCGCAAATCTGACTCTGAAAGAGTTAGAAGAAAAGCGGACTCAGAGGTAAACGAAAGGTAGAGTGTTAGAACCTCATCATTATTAAGGAGAAAGTGAGTAAGTTTTGAAACAAAATCATTAAAGGCATTGACAGTAGAAGTTAAGTTCGTTCTGAAGGGCTTTTTTAATGTTTCAGACGCGCTCGTCGGCATGTGACCACAAACCTCCTTTACAACCGACCAAGTTTTTCCTTAGAGTCAGAACGAGCGTCAAAAATCTTTTTTAGCATAATAGTTCCTTTTCGCTGATCTAATTAGAGCATTAACCCTATTTCTTTGTATTTCACATTCTAATTCAAGACTGGTGTTATTGGGAGAGCGCCGAAATATTTTCCATAATTGTTCTTTACGAGCTATAGCTGGAAGGATATCTGATGTAAACCAGGGCAATGAAGGCCTACGTTTCATAACGTGCACAATCGTTGTCGATAAGTTTCAAAATCCTCTTATAATGTCCACGAACGGAGAATGCATGCTAATGCTATTAACGGAGGATATACATTTGCTTCAGACATAGTTATTAATGAGCCGGTCAAAAGTACCAAAATCTAGCCCCTCTAAACGAAACGCACTCTCAAAGATGTGAGCTGTTCCTTAATGGAAAACGCATTTAGAAGCAATAAAGTAATGATCCACGAGCTTCTGTAGGATGACAGTGGAGTGGATAGAAGAATCAGACGATCGAATATTTATATTATCTAAGCAGGAAGAGACAATGTTCCCGTTTAACACTTCCTCTCGGGTGGGACCGTCAATGGTAGGTACTATTCCGAATTCGGCAAGTAGTGATAGATAATCACAAACAAATTATTAAGATGTCTTGAGGTTGTCAATGTTTATAACTCCCACCAAAAGTAACTGTGCTTCATTAGATAGTTTTCTAGACTTTTTCTTAACTCCTCTAAGAAGTGCGTGCAGTTCAACGATGGAGGTCTATAAAGTGCTAGCAAGCAAACTGTGTGTTTAGAATTGGAACGCTAAACATCAAGCTTTCCGAGTGGTGAAATAGTATATCAATTTGAGTTGTGAACCACGTGTATTTTATAAACACACCAATTCCGCCTCCTCGAGTGGATGAACGACTATAAAAGAAGTTTTGAAATCTTTTCAGTTTAAAATGAGACAGATTATCAGCGCTGATATTTATTTCGGTTAATACAATTGCATCAATATGGTCACGTACTTTATCAACAAATATCTTAAATACGTACCAGTATATTCGGATACTGCGAATGTTGAATTGCAAAACAGTGAAAAACTCGGAGGAAGAAGAAGAAAAGGATTCATTAAACGAAAGGAGATTAGCCTGTTGTAAAAACCTAGCCATGTCGTCTATGAGATTAGGTCCAGGTCACTTCGCTGCTGAATTCGTACAGGTGGAGTGCCCATTTCTTGTCTGGCGAATATTCTTGCATTTTTTACCCATACAAATGTGTAGCCCCGCTCTCGTGCACGAGAGCGAGCTGGCCAGAAAAGTTCCTTGTTAGTCTGCGTTAAGCTACCATTAAAATAAGGGTGATTCCACGTCAGCCCATACAATGATCGTCCGGGTCATAATTTTGATATTTTTGTTCAAAATATATATGAAAGCCATGTTCTTGGGAGGAATATTCAGCTATATATGAAAATCGTAACAATTATTTTCGCTGAGATATAAATAGAGTTCCGTGTTTTCTGAGTTTATTTTTCGTCAAGTTCGGAGGGTGTTTTTCGGAGTTTATTTTTTGCCGAAATTCAGAGTTTATCAGAGTTTATTTTTGTTTGATTCCCAATTATCTGAAATGTTGAGTTTAATTTTGCAGTGTTTCTTATTAAAAATAAATAAATAATATCCAGGTGTAAGCGTGTGCGGGAAAAAACAAAAACTTGATTGTATCAATTAATAATTTCTTCAGTTCTATTTGGTGCTGGTACCATTAATACTGGCAATACAAATTTGTCCTACGACAAAAGTTCCACACAACTGTTGCTTAGATAAATGTCGAGACTTTAATATCAATAAACTCTTGGAGGTAGTCGCTGGGCAGCTTGTATCATTCCATACTATTCCATCACCCTATCGCGCTGCCTCGCGAGGTAGAGTGGTAAAGGATGTGATAGAGAAGCTTCAACCGTCCCTTTTCCCCACTTTATGCAATCTCTATGGTCCATAGCTTTCACTGTTAAAAAAACACAGCCTCTCTTTCCTCTAAAGCACAAATAGTATGACCCAAACTGGAAACATAGTGACTTTTGTCGTTACCCGAAAGTACAATGACCTGTTGTTCTGACTGAACTTTGAAACACACGTGTGGTGGCATTTTCCCATGACCAATGACTCTACGCGCTGATCAAACCATTAATTGTAAAATACTTTTGTATGCGTCTGTGTGTGTGGGAGGGGAGGTTGGCACATCAAAATTCGGAGTTTATCGGATAAATCCCAATTCAGCAAAGTTTAACCGGCGGGCGCTTTTCGGAGTTTTTCGGAGTTTTTCGGATTTACCCAAAAACACGGAACCCAAGATATAAAATGGAGAAGCTCTAAGCGTGGAAATTTAGACGATTTAACAATGCTACCTTGCACAGCCATCAATTTCTCATTGAAGTTTTTACGTCATCATAACTTTTTATTACATTTTTACAAATGATACACAAAATAAATAAAAAATATTAATAAAACTTTTCTAGATAAAGAAAAAAAATTAAACATGACATACACACGGGTTTTAGAGACACTCACAATTTTTCGCAAATAAACTATCTTTTATATTACTTCACAAGACATATCAAAATGCGCGTCTTTAAATTATCGTTACGAGAGGAAGAAGACGAGGCATGGAAGTAAGACGTTTTGACGTCGAGCTCCGTTACCCGTTGTTTTTCACCATAAAAGCAGAGATCAACGTGCCAAACTTTGGTACTAGAAAACACCGCAAGGTAAGAGGTCAACGCAGAGACCGCTACCACCGTGGTCACCCCCGAATCTCGGGAGACAGGTCACTTTGTGCGGCTCCGCTGCGGCGGCCGCGCTAAGCCTAACGGCGACTTCGGCAAGCCGGCTCATTAGAATCGGGGCTGATCCTTGGGACGGCAACCAGAGACCGATGAACATGGAAGCAGGTTCCAGTCCAACCCCGCCGCAATGCGGCGACCAACGAAACACTACCAAGGAGGAGACGCCCCATGGTGCCGTGGACCTTCCAGCACTCAGCCGCAAAGCCGATGACACGAGCCATCCCTACAGCCATGGTGGAGAGCTTGTAGAAGCTTCGGACCTTGCCAGTGACGCAGGCTCCCGCAGCAGCTCAGTGGACCGAAGGCAAGTCACGTTTTCATCAGTTAAACCGTCCGAAACCGGAGCGGGACTAATCAGCGCCCCTATAAACGGGGTGGAAGGCATTATAGCTGACATCGCTCAAGGGAGCCCCTTTTTTAATGGCGGCCACACCGAAGTTATGGAAAGTTCCCCATCGTCCAAGGAATTGGGATTGACGACAGACGACGGTTGGACACTGGTGGGTAGGAGGAAACGAAAAAAGCTTGCCCCCCCTGGCGGCACCGCGAGCAAGCCCTCGAGGAGACTTACGCAGAACGTGACAACACAGCGTCGAACGTTCATCTTGAGACCTCAGCAACGTGTCCACGTTGCCGAAATAGCACCTCAGAAGATCCTGGAAGCTGTACACAAGGCAGTGGACAGCGGCGGATTTCCACTGGACCTTCGAATTCGTACCAAAGAGGACGCCAATGCAATCGCCATCGACGTTTGGAACCCTGCCCTGGCGGACAGAATTCTCGCGGCGACTGACGTTCTCGTCCAAGTTGGAAAGAGCTCCGTGGGCTTTCAAGCCTATGAAGCCGCCGGCCCAAACCAAGTAAGGGGCGTCATTTACACGTCTGGCTTGGAGGAATCGCCGGAAGTAATTTTGGCCAACTTGAAGTGCCGAACACACGGGATCATCTCAGCCCGACAGTTAGGAAAAAGCGGCAAGACCGGAGTCATCACATTTGAGGGCAACAAGATTCCATACCAAGTCACATATTTCCACAAGGTATGCAAAGTCGCCCTATACCGACCCAGGGCGGTCGTCTGTTACAAGTGTGACCAAAGAGGACACAAAATGGATGTGTGCCCTGACGACTCACAATGGTGTGGACGCTGCGGGCGCCCTCACAATGAAGAGATGTCTGATTGCCAGAACCAGAGCCCGCAGTGCCGAAATTGTAGGGGTGAACACGTGGCCACCGATGCTACGTGTCCCAAGACAGTTAAGGCTACACAAACAATGCGGCGGAAACTAAACCCCAAGAACAGAAGGCTTAAGGAGGTTCCCAGGTCTCAGTCCCGGGACCGGGCACCCAACAAGAATCAACACGACCAAGGAAGAACGTCGGGTTTTCAAGGTCGACACCGTCCGAAAGAAAAAACGTTGCCGCCCCCCCCCCCCTACTTGGTGCGGAGGACTTTCCCGCACTCGACTCTGGACGTCCAGATTCGGAAAGGGCGCCCACGCTCGGCTCAGTAGTTGCCGAGCACAACAAAGCGGCGAGGGACCAGACATATGCCAAAAAGGTCAAATCCTCAGCACGACGAAAGGGGCCCCCAAAGGATAGTTCCCCTCCAGAGAGGACCAGGTGTCAGCCCTCTCTACGAGACCTCACGATCGCCATCGAAAAGCTTCTGGGAGAGGTTTCCGCACTCCGAGATCAACAGGCGATAATGCAGCAGCAAGTACAGACACAGCAGGTGCTGATTGAACAGCAAGTTGTGATAATAACCCGCCTATGGAACAAGTCAGGCCATCACGGGAAACCTCACGCGAAAGCAAATGGCATTCGCCCGCCGTCACAGCGGTGGTGACAGTAACCCGGGAAACAACCAACACCACGGCGCAGTGTAGCAAAATGGGAAGTCGCAGGCGAGGTGGCGTAGGGAAGTCCACGTGGATTCTGCAATGGAACTGCAGGGGTTCACCGGCCGCCTCGCCGAAATTCGACTCCGCCTCGAGAGGGCAAGCAAGACACCGAAGGGCAGACCCCTCGCTCTCCTCCTCCAAGAGACGGACAATGACGCCATGAAACTGCAAGTGTATTACACCTACACTGCACCTACGATAGCCAGAACCCGAAGAGGGGTTCCCAGAAAAGGAAAACCACCGGTTAGATATCAAGGGCCAGGCGGCAATCTTCGTGGATAAAGACGTACCTCACGCACAACTGGACACAGCCCCCTTTTGCAATCCGGGCAGGGAGGTAGTAGTTTTTAAGGCGAGTGTTGGGAAGACGAAGATTAATCTTGTATCAGTGTACTGTAAACCCGGGGTTAAGCAGTGCGAAAAAGCGGACTGGCTCTGGGACCTCTGCTCAGCGATCCCCTTGGATGAACACATTTATATAGGGGGTGATTTTAACGCCGCCCACACTATGGGGGGGTTACGTTCGGGATACTCCTAGGGGAGTCAAGCTGGCGTGAGCCGCATCAGAAGCCAAGCTCAAGCTACTAAACGACTATGACGTTTGAACCAGGATTGGAACGCACAACAAGCAACATGACACTTCCCCGGACCTCTCATGGGCCTCATCGAAGCTCCAGGGAACCTGGAAGGTGCTACCAGACTCTATGGGTAGCGATCATCTACCCATTGAAGTCACCTTCAACGCATTGCGCAGGTCCCAGGCGCCGAAACGAGCGACTTATATAATCAATTGGGACTTGTTTCGGGAAGCACTGCAAAAGGATCAGCGGGAGCACGAACAGCCCAGCCTCACAATACGGATACAAGCAGCTGTTGGCCTCGCGACAAAAACCCGGGAAATCAAGGTGGGCACGCCGACCCCCGAATTACACCTATTAAACCTCTGGGCGTCAAGATCACAAGCCCTGCAGCGGTACCGCAACAACGGTAAGACACTGCCGCTACGAGTCAAACTAAACTGCGCCACGGCGAAAGCGAAAAGGTACACCCTCGAGCTATGCCGACGAAGGTGGAGAAAACACTGCACCTCCTTTGGAGTCAAGACCGGACTTGCTCGACTTTGGGGCACCTTCCGAGGAATGCGAAATCGTGGCAAAACACGCACGGCAGGACAGAATTTGGCAATCCGAATGGGCCTTACGGAAGAAGAGCTAACCATCGTAGCGGGAGCGCACTTCTTCCCACAACCAAGTGGCACCAACAGGGGAGCACCGGGAGCGGACATCGAGGCTGAAAGACCGGAGGGCGGTACAGTTTCCGGACGCTCGCCCATGGATTCCCCCTTCACGCTCGGGGAGTTTCTCTCGGCTATCCATGAGGCCAAGGCTGGAGGAACCCCTGGACCAGATGGGATCTCAAATACGGCCCTTCGAAACCTACCCGAAGACCGGAAACATGAGCTCCTGGACTGGATAAACAAAATCTGGGAGACAGGCCGGGTCCCAGAGGAGTGGAAGGAGTCCTGGGTTGTGCCCATACCAAAGCCCAGAAAGCCCCCTACGGAGCTCGCCAACATGCGACCCATATCTCTCACATCAAACCTGTGCAAGTTAATGGAGCGGCTTGTCTTGGACCGTATCCAGTGGTACGTAGAGGCAAATAACGTCCTGGACCCACGCCAGACGGGTTTCAGGCCCCACCTCTCCACCCAGGACAGCCTTCTTCTGTTGCATCAGGACGTCCTAGCACAGAAGCCCAAACTAGATCCGAAGGTAGTCGTCACAGTCGATGTTAAGAAAGCTTTTGATTCGGTGCCGCACCACTCGATAATCGAAGGAGCACGAAAGAGCGGTCTCAGCGGCAGAGTCATCGCATTCATTCGCTCGTTCCTCGATGGACGTCACTATAGAGTCAGAGTGGGCTCTACCTTGGGCCCAACAATGACGAACGGCATAGGAGTCCCGCAAGGGGCCGTTCTATCACCGATGTTATTCAACCTCGCGATGGCAGGCCTTCCAGCGAGGTTGGCCGAAATTGAGGGTATCGGCTTCACCATATACGCCGAAGATATTACGATTTGGACTTCAGGCGGCCCACCACGCGCCCAGGAACAAGCCCTGCAGGATGGCTTGAACACCGTGGCGGATTATCTGAGAGAAGTCGGAATGACTTCCTCTCCCGAAAAGACGACCTACGTTGTGGTGGCGGACGCAAGTAACAGGAAAAAGGGGCGTGAAGAATCTCTTCAACCTATGCCTCGACGGCCGTCCCATTCAATGTCAACACAGCATCCGTGTTTTAGGACTCCCCATCGACGAGGACGGCGGAGCGAGCACCTGGCTTGCACAAGTCACCAAAACGTGGAGACAGACCCTGGGACTCATCAGAAGGGCCACCTCCAAATCGTGGGGGGCAAACGAATGCACCCTCCGCATGTTAGTACATGCCCTCCTCACGTCCAAGGCAATTTACGGTATAAAGTACCTACGTGTCACAGGAGCACAAAAGCGCAAACTAGAGGTGCTGAACAGGGAGGCAATGAGGGTGGTCACCGGCCTCCCCAGATTTGCCCCAATAGAGGAGCTCCACAAACACTCCAAAATCAATACTCTGGAAGATAGGGCCGAAATCCATCGCATCGCACAAGTCCAGAGACTCGAGCGAACCAGACCCGGAAGGGCCATTCTCCAGCTGCTTGGGTATCAGCTAATGGGCCGCCCCGCGATCTCTCCTCCTCCACCCCCGTGGGAGGACGAGGCAGTGGTGGACCATCGCCCCATGAAGCAGAACGTAGACAAAGACCAGAAGGGCAGAAGGAACAACGCAGCCAAAAAACACGCGGAATCCGTACAGGACGTCCGTCCCGGCTCCGAAACAGTACACGTCTACACCGACGCAGCTGTCAGAGAAGACGGAGGCGGCACAGCCATTGCATGGTTTTGTCTTAATACAGAATCTAAGGCAAACTTTGCGTTTCACAAGAAACACTCGACCAAAGAAGCAGAGCTAAGAGCCATATTATTCGCCGTGGAAGACGAGTCCCTGACTCCAGAGGGGTCCAAGCACCTACGGGTGTACACGGATTCGAAAGAGGCCCTAGCCACTTGCCGGAAGCGAAACTCCCCCAGCAAAACTGTAAAAAAAATAAAAGCTAGAGCAAAGACCCTCAAATTCAGAGGAGTTAAAATCACCATCTCCTGGGTCTCGGGCCATGCCGGGATCGAGGGGAACGAGAAAGCACACGAAGCCGCGCGGGAGCTCATTCCTTCTCCCTACCCCCCCGCAACAGGCCAAAGTGCAATTCTCGACAACCCTCCGCCGGCACTTATTCAAGACGACTCTGATGACGAAGAGGAGCCTGACTGGGACGAGGAGGCGACCCTTGCCCGCCTCGAGCGGAGAAGGGTCCTGCGCAATAAGCTACCTGAAGACGATGACCCACTGCCAAACGGGTACGGTCGGTGGGCTAGAGTGCGTCTTCGGAGGCTCCGAACGGGAACGGCCGTCTCCCCAGCAGTCCGGGCTAAGTTCGAGAGATGTGCGTTCAAGACAGATCTAGAAAGAGAACACGCCGACGATGGATCTTGCAGACGATGCGCAGCTGGACAACAAGCCACAAGTGCCCATCTCTTATGGGACTGTGTGGAGCTCAGCCGGATGCGGGAAGAAGCCATCCGAAAACTGCAACCTAAGCTGCGGCCGGGGTGCCTTCGGGACTGGATACACCCGAGGGGCGCACCGCAGCACCGCAAAGCCATATTAGACTCGCTTCTTGACTTTGTCGCGACAGCAAGCATCCAGGACTTCATCTGAATAGAGACATTTCTGGTACCCCCCCCTACCTATCCACACCCCATTCCCCCACCCCCTTCTCTCTCCGATGTCAGTGGAGAATTGATTAGAGAGAGTCGTACGCGTTTTACTTCTTTTTTATTAATAAAACATGTTCAATCAATCAATCAAATTATCGTTACGAATATATAAAGAAAATATGTTCACCCTTAATTGTCTTCTTGTTATGAATGCCGAAATGTAGCTGATTTCTCAAAATGCGGCAAGATTGGGCGACGATATTTAAAAAAACTCCATCTTTTATTTTATTGTAAACTCCCCTTGGCACTTTGCAGTGTCTTGAACTAACTCGTGATGGTAAAACATTGAGTAAGGTATGGCCTCCAAACGGGAAAAGCCATGACAAAACTTCACTCGGAGCGAGCCGACGTCTTCGTCTAGCGTCTTTGCCGCACAGCACCAAACATTTTGAGCGTTAGTTATGGCATGCATATTATATTTTTCAAATTGTTTTTTTTTTTTTTTTGCAATGGGGTGAGTATAAATGACGCAAAACAGAACTTTGAGCTGGAATATCATTACTTAGCTTACAATTCACAAAAACAAAACGGCGCCCGCAATAACTAAACGCTCTCAGTCGCGCAAGTGGCCATGTATACAGCCGGCCTCTCGGCATATAACAACTTCCACAGATGAAATGCATGGATCCCTCTCACAGGTTTTACGGTGGTCCACTTTGCTTGCTTCACCTCACGAAACTATCCAACCCGTTCCACAGACAGGTAGAACATGCAGACATTTGTAACTTCTTCACGCAGCACTTTCACAAAGTCTTTAGCAGTGACAATCGTTCAGTTGAGCGAAGATCTCAAGTTGGTGAACCACCTACTCCACCATAAGCGCGTTTTTTGAGACCAGTGGCCGAAAAGATTCGTCTTGCCGAAACAGAACGGCTTCCGGGACAATTCGTGCGATTGGAAGCGATTCTTGAAATGCGCTGCCGCTGCGTCTGATGGAAAAATTATTTCAGAAAGACTGGGTAATGTTTATCGGCATACTCTTCTATAGCCTCTGTGGATAGAAGAGCGTGAGCTGTGTCATGTGTCGTGTCATCGCTGACAACGGCAAAGCTTTGCGTGCATTGCTTGGACGTAACCACACATGTCAAGAGAGACGCTTGAGTTTTTCTGTTGTTTTGTTCAGTGAGAACTCTGCACTTCGGTTGGGAGAATTTGTGTCCGATTCTCCGCAAAATCGAAGTGGAGCATCACTGCCTTGGGTGGTAAGGCGGTTCTTGGGACACGTACCAGGCTTCGTTGAAGGTCACGGATGTAAGATTGCGTCATATACTTTTCGCTCCGTGACTCCAGTTCCCTCAGGAAGGCGGAAGCGTCCATAACCTTTTTTACGAGTTCGCCGGCGTTCCATAACGCGAAATAGATCTCTTCGTATTTATCGAAATGGAGTGACTGCAGCGAGACGGTCTGCATTTTCGGGCACGTTTCGCAATAGTGCAGGAAGCAATCGTACTGTGGAGCGCTGCAGAGGTAGATGCGCTTGAAGTCGTCTTCAGTAAATGTCTTCTTCGAGGCATTTGTTATTGCCGTTAAAAGCAACTGAAAATTGACGCAATATATGCATGCGCACACTTCGTGTTCAGGACTTTTTTTTACCCCTTTTAGTCGTAGAGAATAAAATTTGGAGATGCCTAGTTCTCGATGGGGATGGTCCTTCCTAAGCACCTGGTAAGCTCCTTTAATAAAGCGGGTCATAAACCTTTTCACGACTTTGGTCTTGTTGTCGTTGATCATGGCTTTGACGACGTCCTTTTTGTTGGGGCTTTGAACAGAGCATGCGAGGTCGTCGCGTGTGTAGTACTCAAGTGCAATCCTCACGTCCTCGGCATTCGACTTTTCCCATGTAGGGATCAGGGGTTGCCCATACACCACCTTTACGCTGCAGTTTTCTTGTCTTAGCAATCATGTAGGCGGTCGCTTCTGGCACCAGACGCAATATTTCTTTCTTCAAGATGCTTGGTGGCAGAAGCGCGTACAATCCGTTGCGTTCCTGGTGGAACCTGCATGCCTTCAGCGCGGCGCAGTGCTCACAACTGTCTTTGCCGGTTTTCACGTCATAAAGGCTTGACAGCTTTCTCCTAATTGAAGAACTCACTGGAGATTCTTTTTTCTTCAAATACACTTCGCGCCTTTTTCTTTTTTAATGGTTTGACGTGGTTTCAATGGAGTTACCGACGGACTAACAGCACACAATTCTTGACTGATTTCAGCCAAAATTTCATGAGAGTCCCGGAAGGAAGTGCTTGATGTACTCACGTTGTAAGGAGAAGCAATCTCATTCTGGAGGTATTTGTAGCAGTATTGGCGCAAAAGGTAACATTCATTCACTCTCCTTGGAGCCAATATTTTTTCCAACCGCACTTTGTTGAGTCTCCCTACCGGTACGAGGTGCTTATCGCTATGCACTTTCTTCTTGTGTCTTCGTAGATAGTCCACACAGAACAATCGCACGGTGCTGAATCGTTGGGCCATTGCTGTTCGGTCTGACACTAAACTCTACTCGCTTCGTAAATGAAAGAACTTAAAACGCCCTCGCAAACGCCTATTTGGGAGGTTCTAAATTTCTCTCTCCCGGCTCCGAATTTCCGGTCAGAATCCCGAAAGAAAGTGTCCTTGTGATTATCAACTTCTGTCTTCCACTATAGATGTAATCGGTGCGTCGTGCACGGTTAAGCTGGTGTTGTTTGTTTGTGGTTTTACTTATTGAGCACCAAAGACAGTCTCCGGTAAGCGTTAGTCAGCCGTCTTTTGCTTTGAATCACCTTGTGAAAGCCTCCTTTATTGTTATGTTTTTTTTTTTGCATTTTCAGTGTCAGAGTGCAGTGTGTGTCTGTGTGTGTGTGTGTGTGTGTGTGTGTGTGTGTGTGTGTGTGTGTGTGCGCGCACGTGTCCGTGTGCGTGTGTGTGTTGGGGAAGGGGCTTACGGCAGTAAAATGGGAGAGGAGGGACTAGGGGATCTGTCTGGGTCGGTTCACATAGCGTGGTGAAACTAATCTGTTTAGTTCCTTGAGAGATGCCCGTTCCCGTTGCCTTGGAGGAATTTAGTTTGTCTGGCCACGTTCGGCCAAGTCTTTACGGTTGCATGTCTGTCTCTTTCTGATTTTGTTTCTTTGTGGACATGCATTTATTGCTGTTCTTATTGTGAATAAGCTCAGCTGAGTTTGAGAATTCGTTTCGCACTGTCCGTTATTTATGTTCTTCCTCATTTCAGGGTCTAGATTGCCATGTTTCCTAACCAACTGACCTACATACTTCTCCTTCTTACAACTACTCTCGCCTTATTTTCTTGTAACTGACTCTTATTGTATTCAGCTTTGTATTTCAACGTGATGTGACCTCCTTTCGATTGATAACTGCCGCCAGCAGTGACGTTCGCAGACGTTTCTTGTTCGTGATTAACGGGTTAAGGAAGAGAGCGGGGGGGGGGGGGGGGGGGGGGGGGGGTATGATCACAAAACGCTAAAGCAATACTCCGAACAGCAGGACTTTCCGCTCTCTACGATAGAGTCCCGCTTTCAAGCTTTTGACGCTTGCATGAAGGCGACGTTATGCGGCAAAGCCGCTACAACAAAGACGTCGGCTCGCTCCGAGTGAAGGTTTGTCGTAGCTTTTCCCGTTTGGAGGTCATATGCTACTCAATGTTTTGCCATCACAATTTAGTTGAAGTCACTGCAAAGTGCCAAGGAGAGTTCAAAAACATAAAAGATGGATTTTTTTTTTTTAATGTCGACACTTAATCTTATCACTTTTTCAGATATCAGCTGCATTTCCGCCTTAATAACAAGAAGCCAATCAAGGGTAGGTAGTACATTATTTGTATATATTCGTAAAGATAATTTAAAGGCACGCATTTTTATATGTCTGGTTAAGTAATATAAAAGATAGCTTTGTTTTTGCAAAAGATTGTGAACATGTTTCTAAAGCTCGTTTTATGACTTTTTTTGGCATAGAAATATTTTATTGATATTTTTTTAATTTTTTTGTGTATGTGTCATAAACCTTTTGTGAAATGTATTAAAAAGTTATGGTGACGTGAAAGCTTCGATGGGAAAATGGCGACTGTGAAAAGCAGCATCGTGAAATGTTCTCAATTTCCACGCCTCAAGCTTCTCTATTTGATAGCTCAGCGAAAAAAAAAAAAGAATTTCAAGGCGGTCATATATAGCTGAATGTTCCTCCCAAGAATTATGGCTTTTATATACATTTTTAACAAAAACATCAAAATTATGACCCTGACCATCATTGTATTAATTGACGTGGAATCACCCTACAGCCTTTCTGGTGAGCCGCCACGGTGCAATAGCTTAAGCCTGCCACGTGCCTGCATCTATCTGTCCTTAGCGTTGACGGATGCAAACTTCACCAAAATGGTTAGGCTTACTGCTTGCTTTCCTTGTAGCCTGTAAGCGGAGACCTTGTCGGATGGTTGGTGTCCCTCAATTCCGAGCTTGTCTGCGAGCCCCACTAAGACGGAGGGCAAAGCCTCGCCAGGTGTGACACTTAATCCATGAATTTACAAAATTTGAAGGCGACTACGTTGTTCAGCGTCGTTCATCTCCGTTCGCAGGCTTTGAATTGTCTGAGCCTGCTCGGAAACCGTGGTCTTCACTGCCCCCACCTCCGCCCGAAGGTCATGTATGTCCGTCGCGTGGGTAGACACCTTGGCTCGAAGGTTATCGTACTTCTCCGTCAAGAAAGAGATTGAGGTTTGAACCTCTTCTACAGACGCCTTCATTAGGTGTATGAAAGATTTCGATATCAAAAGCTGACTCACCTTCCCCGGAAGCTCGAGCAGGGAGTCCAACGTCTCGTGCATGGCCAGAATCCGCGCCGCGAGAAAGCGGGGGGGGGAGGAGGAGGAGGAGGAGGATTTGTGCATTGAAATAGCGTCAGAACTCACGTCGACCGCGTCTATACCAGAACGATTGCTCTAACTGCTCATTCACACTGGAAGCGGAGCCGCGTTCGCAAAGCGGTTGCGAACGCGGTCGTATAAATATCCAGTACAATTGTACGCGCACTCGATGACATCAAGTGCGCGTGCAATTGTACTGGATCTTTATACAACCGCGTTCGCAACCGCTTTGCGAACGCGGATCCGCTTCCAGTGTGAACGAGCGGTTAGAGCGGCAAGCTTTGCACCTCCATTTTTATTTTCTGTCGGGGCCCATGGCAGCAAACGTGGACTCGGCGACGCAAGAACACGTTTTCACCAAATGGTAGTCCTTCGCGTAAACTGAGCAGGTCATGTGACGGTCGTCTTGGGAATGTATTTTGTGCAGGCGTCACAAAGAAGAGACATGTAGTTGATATGAATATAAGAAAATATCCCAAAGAAACGTAAGCACACCTAAAAAGCAACATCGACTAGACAGTATATTGTGCGCAGCCTGAACGGTCATTGAGAAAATAGGTATTCGCCGTGCACCGGTGGTTGGTTACCTGCAATGAAGGTGTGATCGCCGAAAGGCCTAGGTTTGGTCTTGCGCCAGGTCGCAGGTGACCTGGCGCAAGACCATGGCCTTCATCCATACCCCCTCGTAAGGGGGTATGGATGAAGGCCGCTGACTTCGAAGCGAGTTGCGCTGGAAAACGTTACTCAGGTACCAGACTCGGTGGTGTATTGCGATGATCAGCGTTCATCAAAACCACAGTTGGGACCTCTGGGGCGGCGAACTAGAGGTCATGAAGGGAATCCTCTCCTTGTACCGGTGCAGAGACGAGGTCTAGTTTCTCACCACGCAATGAAGCAGAAAACTTTTGGGCCTTCAGGCAGGTTTTAGGATAAAATACAGCACGATGGAATGGAACGCTTGAACCCAGCCACTTTTTCTCTCTCAAGTAATAATGATGATAATAATAATAATAATAATAATAATCTTTATTTACGCGTGTAGTTCACTTCATAGTGAGGCGGGTCTGTCAAAGCCAGACAAAAGGCTTGTTGGACAAGACCCTACAGTTTGTGATTAAAAAGCGTCCCCACACACGTAAGCTTCCAAGCTCAACATACATCACAATATAAACGATTATGGTCACACAAACACATGCACATACACAACACAGTTAAAAACTTGCACTTTTAGATCGGAGCATTTGCTTCAGTTTGTTTAGTGAGTCCACAGTGTAAACATCGTCCGGTAGGCTATTAAATATATAGGGAACATAAAAATTCCGAATTCTTTTTCCGTAGTTTGTCACAACAAAAGGCATTTCATAGCGCTCGGTATGTCGAAGTGATCTAGATACGACATGAGGTACTCTGAAATTATCGCACCAAAAGTGTTTCAATATAACGGTCTGAACCAATAAGGAGTGGAACAATGGCAAGCCCAAGACTGCTATGATCTCTTCTTCAGTTTGCGATATGGAACCATAAACAATGCTTTTAAATATTCCTTTTAAGACTGAGTCTATTTTTTGACCCCATCGTCCTGGGCTGTGACCAAAAATAGTTATTCCGTAACGCAAAACACTGTATGCCAAAGCGTGAGCTATTGTCTTTTTCGTTGAATGTGGTATTAAAGATCTGGTATTGTACAGTAAACAAGATACATTTCTCAGTCGTTTACAAAGTTTTGACAGATGAGAATTCCACGACAAATCACTTTCGAATTGAATTCCTAAATATTTAACTTGATCTACATAAGATATGGGACAACAGTTACAAGATGTACAAAGAGAGGTATGCATATATATAGGATGATTGGGCGTTAACATCTTAAGAGGATTACGAAAGCAGACAAGCTGAGTTTTAGATGCATTTATCGTAAGACAATTTGTCTTAAACCAGTCATTAAGTTGACAAGTGTCCTCTTGGAGTAATGCGATTGCTACAGGATAATCAAGATGTTTTGAAAGCAACACTGTGTCATCCGCATATTGGAACAATTGCGGATGAACCCAGCCACTTTTTCTCTCTCAAGTAATAATGATGATAATAATAATAATAATAATAATAATAATAATAATAATAACAATGTTTATTGCGTACCCAAGAACAGTAAGTGGCCTGTTTGTCGAAACACGAGGAAAACACTGAGACAAAGAATACAAAAAGAGAGGGAAATCAAGGCGCGAAGAGGCATAAAAAGCGACACGAAGACAGTAACACAAAATACCTGAAGACAAATATTAATGCACATAAATAACGGATGAGCAGAAAAGGCACGACTGTACATCATCGGCAAACAGTTTGAGCAATAAGGCTCCCAGAACATAGCCTGCGGAACATCAGATGTGGTGTGATATGAAGATGAGTACACACCCTTAGTTTGAACTCTATTCTGGCAGCCCCTTAGGTAACAAGAAATCAAAGCAAGCATTGATCCTCTCACTCCCATTGGCTGTATCTTGTTCAAGAGAAGATTATGGTCTACTAAATCAAATGCCTTGCTCATGTCAAAATAAACTACGTCAAGCTGACTACGCTTACTTACAATGGGTACTGCGATATTCATAAAACACGTTAAATTGGCTACTGTTAACTGACCCGGCATAGAGCTGTGCTGACATGCGACAGTGATATTTCTAAAAAAAGTAAGACATTATTAACAGCACCACAGCCGCAAAAAACCTTCGAAAGCACACAAAGTAACGACACAGGTCGGTAGTTCGAGGCCTGCGATTTTTTCCCAGATTTATAAACAGGTACAACGTTAGACGTTGTACCTGTATCATTTAGCACTCATCACTGTCTTTTGAGATGATACAGTATCCATGCATGTGCGTTCGAAACTTTGAACTTTGAACTTTATTTCAGCAACATTATGCCGAGGACACCGGGCAAAAAGCTAACAGAAGCTAGCTTGACTGGGTCCGGTGCCCTTGCATGTACAGGGAACACAATCATATTTAAACAATTATAAATATTTCTTACAATATTCAAATCAAACAATTTAAAATGTTCCAATAAAATTGTAAAATCACCGACATTAGAGAACATTTTTTTTTCTTAATTTAACAACACAAAAAAGTACGCAATGTTTTCTTAGTTATACAATGAATATCGATGCGGTTCATTACAATGTTGTTAAGCAATGTAGGTAGATTATGAGCAAGAGACTGCAGTGCATAATTTGTACGGAAATGGGGAACTTTCCAGAATTCTCTACGACGAACATCGAAGACTGATTCACGCTCAGTCAGGTTTGCTAGCTGTGACAAAAAAACAATAAACTCTGAAGTTGAAAAGGCGTAAGAAAATAGCAAACGATAGTCATAAATACAAGAAACTTTCATGATATTGTAGCTTAAATATAATGGTTCAGCATGTGTGTCGTACGGAACATTAGCAATGAAACGAATAATTTTCTTCTGAAGAGTTATTAGTTTGTTGACGTTACCTTTGGTCGTTGTGCCCCAAACTAAATGGCAGTAGTTGATTTGTGAGCCGAACAGAGCATGATAAATTTGAATCTTAACTTTTGTAGGCAAAAGATAGCGACAGTGACCGATGATGCCAGCTACCTTTGCCAGTTTGTGAGTTAGAAATTCTATATGATGATCCCATTGCATAAACTCTGAAAAAATTACGCCTAGCGTTTTATGATGACTTACTATTTCAATTTCCTTGTTTCCAATCTTAAGAGCATAACTAGCATCAATATGTTTATTTACAGGTCTAAAAACAATCGCTTTTGTTTTGGTAGTATTTATTTCGAGGCCATTTCTTTCTGACCATAAGAGAAACTTTTCTAAGATAACATTACCTTTAATAATCAGTTCATCGATATTCGTCGCAGAAATAAAAATACTAGAATCATCTGCATACATTATAAAACGTGAGTGTTGACAAATGTTGACGATGTCATTTATGTACAGATTGAACAGAAGTGCGTCAAGTATGCCGCCATGCGGAACACCAGACTTCAATAGTTGCAAAGATGAGGTATAACGATTTATTGAGACACACTGTTTGCGATGTTGCAGATATGACTGAATGAGTGCCAAAGACGTGCCCCGTACACCATAACAGGAAAGTTTATCAAGAAGCGTTGCACGGTTAAGAGAGTCGAAAGCTTTGCTAAAGTCAATAAAAAGTCCCAGTGTCATCTGTCGTTGCTCTATATTTTTTAATATTAGTTCCTTCTGCGTTAACAAGGCGCATTCCGTAGACTTTCCCTTACGGAAGCCAAACTGGAAGTCAGTCAGCACTGAATGTTTATCAAAAAAGTTATATAAACGACGCAAAATAATTTTTTCTAGCCCTTTGGAAATTATGGGTAAAACAGATATTGGCCTATAATTTGTAATTACATTGTTATCGCCTCCCTTATGCAAAACGGAAACTTTCGTGAGTTTCATGTTATCTGGGAACTTGCCATTTGACAAGGCCAAGTTAAATATATGTACTAACATTGGGGCAATTATATCAATCACAAATTTGACGGGCTTTATTTCTATGTCATCAATGTCGTGACTTCTGCTATTATTAAGTTTCATAAATACATTAAACACTTCTGACTCGTCAGTAGGGGCTAGGAAAACAGATTCGTCTACTCGACTCGAGATAGACGAGGAGGCACACGCATTGTGAGCGCGGGTAGGTAAGTTTGTAAAATGGCGATTAAAATAATCAGAGAGCGGTATTCCCGATACATTTTAACCAGGTATCGAAAGCGTATCTATTGATTGTTTTTTATTGTTACGTTGAAGTACTGTGTTTATGGGCTGCCATACAATGGCGGGGCTCTTTTTGTGCGCAGCGTGAAAGAGACGTTTGTGATAATCTGACTTTGCCTTTTTTAGTGTAGATGTAAGTTGATTGCGATATTTCTTGAACGCAGTATTATCATCGTTATCTCTTGACGAGAGGTAGGTCTGATACAATCGATTTTTTTTTCCGTATCATTGCTAAAATGAACGGGGTAACCCATAGTTTTCTCATTCGCTTTTTAGTCGTGACAGTCTTGTATGGAAAAGATGCGACGTAAATTGACGTGAATGTACTTATGAACTCATCATACGCGCTGTTCACGCACTTTCTCAAGAATACAGGGCTCCAGTTAGTTTCCATGATTGTGCTTCGAAAACACCGCAGTTGGCGGTCTCTAACAGGTTGAAAGGTAAAATGTTTACTAGCGACGCTGGATAATTGGTGAGTTTTAAAACATAACAATATAGGTAAATGATCGCTTAGATCACTACTTACCGTACCTGCGCTGGCAACAACAGTGTTTATATTTGTAATGAAAACATCAATAGCAGTTGATGTAGAATCGGTAATTCTAGTAGGAGACGAAATGACATTGTAAAACCCGCTACTACTGAGAGTGTCCTTAAGTCGCGACGAAACAGGCGAGTTCTCCAAAATATTCACATTTAAATCACCACCAAGAACAACCAAATAGTTATTAGCACTAACAAAATCCAAATACTTTTCAAGAAAATGCAAGCAATTATTCAGATTGCCAGCTGGAGGGCGATACAATACAGATAGTAGCTGGCGTCCATGTTTCGGACCTAGAATCTCATAGTCATCTGTGATTTCATTAAATGGGTCAAGTATTTCACACTGAATATCTTCTTTGACATAAATGCAAACTCCGCCCCCTCGTTTGCCACTCCGGTTTAAGAAAAAATGATTGTAGCCAGATAAGATAAGAACATCGTCTTCGCTTTGGTACCATGTTTCGGAAAGCATTATTATTTTAAAACATAAAACAAAACTGGTGTAAAAGTGTAATAAAACTATTCGTTTTACATTTCACAGAACGTATATTTAAATGCAAGATAGAGGTCATGCCATCTATTTCTGCGTGCTGCTTTACTTCATCGGGCAACAAATTTTCCTGGTAATCTGTCATGTGGTTAGGTTCGTTTGCGTCCCCCCAACAGCGCCCGAAACAACGTTTCTATCTTCGCTTCCGAAACGGCGTGACGAAGGGAGCGGACCAAAAAACTGCCTGAAAATACTGCCCTCTGGCCAGACAGACACGCTGTTTACGGCCTCAAATGCATCTTTATCAACAAGAACGTGAAAAGATGCGTAATATGGGAGTTTCGTTTTTAGCTTAGTGCAGGTAAATGATTTACCTTGTAGAACAGGTGTGACGAGGTCTTCAACGTCCTTGGTTGTTGTTTCAGGAGAGAGCCTTGACAGAAATAGAGCACTTTTTTGGGGGGCAGGGGGAATTGCAGATATCTTGGATGTTTTCGAAGTGCCGACAGATGGTTTAACGGGCTTGCGGTACGTGACATGAGTGAAGCCGTCCTCATCCATGTTCTTTCGCCGAACAGCTTCTTGGTGCTCCGTAGAAACAGAGGGCAATGGTCCAGAACGACCGGTGGTGCCCACCGAAGCGTTACCTCGCGGTGCTTCTCGATGCATCTGTAGCCTCTGATGTTGGGAATGCAGAGGCGGAAACGCTGCAGCAGTTGAGGCATGCGAAGGCAAGGTCGAAGTACCAGCGTCATCACTCGTTTGCGAGGCGTGTTGTTTCACAAACAAAGAAACTGTCTCGTTGAGGCGATGTACCTCTTGACGGAGCGATGCATTTTCCGCTTTCAATCGCGCGAAATTGTCGAAGAGTTCTTCGAGCACTGTTTGAATGTCTTTTTTTGTCTACGGTGGGGGAGTGGCGTTCCAATCTTTCTCGGTGCCGGGTGCAGCATGCCTTGGCGTCGTTTCAGGCGTAAGCTCACCGCCCTTTTGACTCGTTCGCCTGGTGCATTTTGAGCATTTGTACCGGCTCACGCCTTCTTCCATCAGCAGGTCGTAGTCCTCGTTGACGATGTCGACGCATTTGCAGTGAAAATAAATCGAGCACACACAGCATGCGATAATTTTCTGTCGATGGTGAAAACCCGCGGAGCAGCTGCCGCACGCGTCCTTCGGGCTCGGCGCCATCTTCGCGAACTACAATTTGCATCTGTCGTGTGGAACCCCATCTCTATAACATCAAGTGAAAATGTAGAACATGTACAAAAGCGATTTGTGCGCATCATTTACGACAGACATTTTGAAAGAAAGTGTTTTTATGAATATAATTCGATTTTAGCAAAATTGACATTCGGCACCTTATTTAAAAAAAGGTCTGTTCGGGATGTTCAGTTTTTGCATAGGCGAATTAATAATGCAGTAGACAGCCCTACTTTCCTCACCTCTGTTCATTTTCGCATTCCACTTAGAACAAACTCTAGAAATTCAAGAGTATTTTACCCAGACCTCATTCGAAACGCATCACCGGTTTCGCGTATCCAACATGTTTTAAACACGCAATGTCTATATTTTTAGTACAAACCTGTCTTTTGGAGAACGGTAATTTTGATGCATGTGTTTTTAATTGGCATATAGACATGCTTGTGCGCTTGCATATTTTTAAACAACTCTCTATTTTGTGTGTATTTCAAGTGTGTGCGCTTAACCCAGAAGGCTTTCGAGTTGTTGGTTATATCACAAGGGAAAAATAAACGATTGATTGATTAATTGATTGATCGATTAATAACTCTGGAAGCAAACCAGACCTTACTGACGTATTAAAGACAGTTGGCAGCGTAGGTGCAAACTTTTCCAAAAAAGTTAAATTATTCTTTTTTCCAAGAAGGTTCAAAACGAGATCTTGGAATAAGCACCGGAAGGTAAATATAATTATCTAAATTATCCAATACGTTTTTCACTATTTTTGAGTGTTTGTGAGGCTTCCATGCGTTAAAATGTCATGAAAAGCTGATATACACCTTTTATTTTAAAAAGTATGCACCATATAAAGGCGTAAAACTTTTTGTGTTAGTATTAAGGGAAACAGTATATTAGAAAAATACTTAGATAAAAATTTGTTACCGTGTTTCCTATAATAAATGTCCAATATTAAACGTAAAACAAAATACTCAGCCAAAAATCTCATAAAGGTGGTCGGTCTAAATATATATATTCAAAGGTCAATGGTAGAATTTGCACAACAAAAGAGCTAAGTCATAAAAAGTTGTTTATTCCTTAAAGCGAAAACCCATTTTTTCGATTTTAATTGCCAGTTTTTAACATATTGCAATAAATAAAGTTTTTGACGCGAAAATCAAAAGGTGTTCTGTCTAAAATCACATACTTTACACAGATATGCAGCTTGTAACTAAAGGCCCGTTCACACTCTTGCGACCGAGTACGACTGAGAGAGATGAGATCTCTTAAAACTTCTTAAATGTTTTTAGAATGAGGGAACACACTGGGCATTGTGGCGCCATCTATGCGGTGACCCTGGAACTGCATTTCACAAGAGCGAAGGTTTTGCGGGATTTCCGAGGTCAAATGTGCGTAATACCCATAGAAAGACACGTTTATAACATTGACAAAAGTTTTTCGAGTCAAAAAAGAAAGGATAATGCGCGAGAAATAAAAACAAAATATGCCGGACAGCCGAGTTTACACTGCTTCCCAATAGATGGCGCCAGTGTGTTCTCTGGTTTAAGAAGTTTTAAGGAACCCAGGTTTAAGAGGTCGCAAGAGCGTGAACGGGCCTTAAGGCAACAAACGAGTAAAGTTTGAATGACGTATTATTTTCTAAAAGAGAGGAAAATATGTTTTTGTTTAGCATTGTTCCAATGCAACTCCATTGCCCCATATAGCGCATTGGGGTTTATTTATTTATTTATTTACTCTGAAGGCCGAACTATTACAAAGACGAAAAGGTGATGCAAACAAAAATAAACGTCAACATAAACACAACAGCAGGGTTATAAAAAATATTGTTGCAAATGAAAGATTTGAAACGGTCGGTGTCGGAGGTCGAGGCGATGGAGGCAGGGAGGTGATTCCAGTCGGCGCAAGTTTTGAAAATGAAGGAGCGGAAATCTGAATTGGTGGGGCAGCTTCGCACGCCAGCCTTGTACTGGTGGTCACTGCGGGAAGAAATGTACGACGGTGGCAAAAAAAAAAAAGAAACTCATTGAGGGGAGAGTTAAAGCGATAAATCACATGAAAGAGACCAAGACAATATATTTTACCACGCAATTAAAAATCGGGCAAGTTAAGATTAGAATAAACTGAAATGACACTGGCAGTACGGAAATAATTCGAAAAGGTGAAACGCGCGGATCCAAGATCGATGGTGCATATTCTAGCTTTGATCGAATTAAATTTTTTATAGAGCCGAAGTTTTAGTCATGTCGTATTACACCTGAGACTGCGGTGGAAGAAATCGGAAGAACTTTCAGTAGAAGGAACAGACATGACATGATTAACTACCACCAGCTCGCCTGCACTCTCACCGTCTTTTCACGAAGTTTTAGGTTAGTTGGAGTTAAAAAGGAAAACCTTCGCCGTAAATAACCGAGTGCACGATTAGCATTATATTTGTGGTGTGGTCCGCGTGATTTTGCCATGAAAGTTTAACCGAATATTTAATGATTAGATACTTATAGAAGGCAAGTTGCGTCAAGGGAACATCATTAAGTAGTCACATGGCAGCACATGATTAGGGTGACCTGAAATCGCCATCGACTTGCATTGCTGCTAGTTTTATTACCCAAGTACCACACCAAGATGAAATGTAATCTAGGTAGGACTGAAGGGTGGAATGATCACCAGATTCCAAAATTTGGCGATAAATAGCACAATCATCAGCAAAATCTTTTATACGTGAAGACATGCAGTTAAGTAGGTCGTTGATATTGTCACGAATGACAAATGTTAAGCTGTCTGGACACGTTCACTAAATTTTCCATCCAACCTGAAGAAAAAAAAAACAACGCATCAATGAGTTTATTATGAACGATATCGCACCCGACTAGAGGTGTCTGTTTCCCTAAGACCATACATAAGATGGAGATATTTCTATCGCAAATCTACGGTGGTTTAGGTTTACTATCACGTTCTGGCGGGAAATCGACAACTCGCAGAAGCTGGCGTGACTCTGGTATCGTTTATGCTACAACTGTCGGACCAAGAAAAAGCCCCTTGATTTTGTTGATAATGCAATTAATGCAAATGTGCAAGCGAGCTAGACAAGAATGAAAATAATAATCCCTGAATAAGGGGAACAAGGGGGAGAAAGAACAAACACAAATCTCCAAAAAAAGCTAGGTGACTGGTGCGCTACCGAAACAAATTCGCCGGCCTGGTATCGAACAGGTACTTCTCCATTTTCAGTGCAGCGCTCTCCCAAATGAGCTAACCAGCAGTTAGACGACAGTGGAGCAAACGGGTTTTATAAGCTGCCAACAGTCTAGCACATACAAGGGTGAATGGCCCCCATTTCAGGGTTATGTTTATATTTATTTACTTATTTATTTATTTGCATACTTCCATCGCCTGAAGGGGCATTATAGTAGGAAGGGGCACATACATAAAATTTGTACACTATAAACACAAGGTGAAACACAATTATTCAAGAAGTAATGCACAACGGTAGTTAGAAGTAACATTGAATCTTTTGAAAAAAACAGCTCTGACAATGCCGTTTCAACAATGTCACTTGGCAGGTTATTCCAATCCTTAATGGACCGTGGGAAAAAAGAGCATTTGAAAACATCAGTTCTGCTGTGAAACTGACACATTTTTCTTGAATTATCTCTTCTTTCTGATACATAGGCGGGCTCAAAAATATATTTGGACCTACTAATTGCGCTAATGTTGTAAAACACTTTATGTAACATTTTGAGACGGAACAATTTCCGTCGTGGACTCAAAGGCATCCAATTTAAAGATGATTTAAGTTCAGTTATGCTAGCTCTGAAATCAAAATTACCCGTAACAAATCTCGTGGCACGATTCTGTACCTTTTCGATTTGATTTATAAGGTTCTGACAGAACAGACCCCTTAGCTCACTGTCGCAGTCGAGGACAGACCGCACATGAGAAAAATGTAATGTCTCCTTCAAAGATGGGGGAGCCATCCTAAAATTACGTATAATAAATCCCAGTGACTGGCTTGCTTTTGCTGTAATATAGTCAGCATGTTTATTCCATCTTAATAGGCGCGAAAGAATAACTCCCAAATATTTAGCCTCCGATGCCAGGTCAAGTGAAACACCACCGATTTTGTAGGATGAAGACATAAATTTAGTTTTTCTAGTGAATCTAACGCTAACACATTTAGATACGTTAGTGGCATGCGCCATTTGATACACCAGTCATCAATTTTATCTAAATCACTTTGAAGAGCGAATACTTGAGCATCACAGGTCACATCACTGTACAAAATGCAATCGTCTGCATATAATTGAATATGTGAAGAGATGCCTTCAACTATATCATTATTGTATATTAAAAAAATAAAGGGCCAAGCACCGACCCCTGTAAAAACTCCTGATGTTATTTCTATATAGGGGGACGACTGTAAACCGTTAACTAACACGGATTGTTTTCTTGAATTTAGGTAATCGCCAATCCAATTAAATATTTCCAAAGCTATGTTTAGTTGTGAAACTTGTTCGTAAGAAGAGCATGAGGAACCATGTCGAAGGCCTTTTTGAAGTCGAGTAAGATACAGTCAACTTGTCGGCCCTTATCAAACGATTGTAAAATGTCGTGATAGAGCTCAAGCAACTGCGTGGTACAAGAAAATCCTGTACGAAAACCGTGTTGAGACGGGCTAAAGAAACTGATAAGACTAAGGTGTTTCCTTGGGTTAGTGTCAATAATGTGCTCCATAGTTTTGCAGCACACGCTTGTCAGTGACATGGGCCTGTAGTTTTGTACCATATTTTTGGGGCCAGACTTGTGGCCGGGGACGACATATGCAGATTTCCAACCCAGAGGCAAGAAGCCACATTTCAACAATACCGTAAAAAAAATTACCAAGCAGCTCGAAATAACTTCACCACAAGACTTCAGGACAGCGTTGGGAATTCCATCGGAGTCAGGTGCTGAACCTTGTCCAGTTTTCTTTAGAAGGTTGAAAACACAGTGTGTATTAAACTAAATTTCAAACATAAAATCAGTGGAAACAGGTACTTCTTCGGAATCGCAATAATTCCCCGTCACGATATTCGAGAAAACAGACTTGAAGTAATCATTGAAACTGGCAGCTTGTAAAGAGTCATCCTCAAAAGGCGACCCTCGACCAACAGGGAGGGAATTCCAACGATATCTTTTTTATTAGAGCGAATAAACTTACAGAATTCCTTAGAGTTTTGCCTAAGTTTCACATTTAGTGTTGAAAAGTAGTTTACCCGGGACGAACTGATTGCACGTTTAAGGGCGACACCTATCTCCTTTAGTTTATTGTATGGCGCAGAGTCATTACGAGCTCGGTATTGAGTTAGTGCACGTTTATTTTTATTAATAAGTTTCCGTAACTCGGAGTTCATCTATGGTTTATCATGACGACGCTTCGAGGTGGTAATTTCCCATGGAACAAAAATATCAACCAGATGTCTTTATTCTATTCCTAAATAAGTTCCACAGTAAGTTCCACATTGCAGTTGGTGCAAGCGAGCTGAACAGGATTGACAATAATAATCCCTGGAGAAGGGGAACAAATGGGAGAAATGACAACAATAAATCTCCAGACACAGCTAGGTGACTTGTGCGCGACCGAAAAAATCCGCCTAGACCTGATATCAAGCCAGATACCTCTCCATTTCGAATGGAGCACCCTACCAACTGAGTTAACCAGGAGTTCCAACTCCTGGTAAGCTCAGTTGGTAGAGCACTCCAATGGAAATGGAGAGATCGCTGGTTCAATACCAGGAACGGGCGGATTTTTTCGATCGCGCAACAGTCACCTAGCTGTGTTTGGAGATTTGTGTTTGCCCTTTGTCTCTCTTGTCCTCCTTCTCCAGGGATTATTTTCGTCAGCTCTTGCTTGTCGTCGCAGCCGCTTGAATAGGCACAAATCGAGCGCTACGGCCCCGTAACAAGGGGGTTCTCTAGTTTACGCGACCGCGATCATTTGTATGATTTATAATCGTCATTTCTATAGAAAGTGTTTTTATGATTATGTCTACATACTTAGAAATCTCAACTTAGAATAATTATCAAGCAGGGGAGTCGTGCGAGACGTATTGTTTTAATAGTGATTCACGGTCCACTTGATCGTGCTCTGTTATGTTCTGTGAATTTCCACGCACCTATCCATGTTAGTAGACACGCCTGTCCATTTTATCCTTTTCACAGGAGAAGCTATGTCCCATTACTCGCATGCAACTTACATTTAGTGACATCTCCACTAACTCTGTGGATATTTATCTGAACTACTAACATTTTAAGCGTGAAGTTCAGTCACTCTTATACATATAGCTACCATATTGTTTTTAAACTTTTTCTATAAGATTGTTATGTTATGAATGAATAGCTGTTTGTGAGCATGCTGTATTTGGTACGTAAGTGTCTGATACAAAGACTTCGGTCGTTTGTAGAAAGGAAAAACCCGATAAATAAATAAATAAATAAGCGATAGGTGCAGTGAACAACATAAAAACATAACACTACATAGTTAAAGATTGGCTGAAAAACTTGGAAATGCGAACCCTTAAATGCTCCTCCAAAAACATGGGACTTTTGAAGGGGCTATTAAGTTATATTATAGAGATGCAATATATTGATAGTCTGATACGAGCAGACCAGCACGCAAGGGTGCGAAGCTCAAGCTTCGTTTTGCAATTGCAACGAGAGCTAACTTCTTTTTTTTTCTTTTCTCCACCGGAACGCATGTTATCTTGAACAATCTACCATAGCCTGAGGAGGCTATGAATCTACACGCTTTGCGACACGGGACTACCGGTCAATTGAAACTACTGTTGCACAATCACGAGCCCAATGAAGTACCAAATATAGAACCGGGTAACAAAAGTTGTTTGGAAGACCTCGAAAATTAAACCTCTTGCAAAACTCAAACCCAATTCGTTCTTTTTTTTTTCTTTTTCTTTTTCTTTTTGTAGGTGAGGGTTTTGAGAAAATATGCCATTCTGTTTGCTTTCTGTGTATCTCTTTCTTCTCTCTTTTTTTTTTTTTTTTTTGGAAGCATGAAGCGCATTCAGTACTGCGTTTTGTGGGAAAGCGAAGTTAACGGAGTATTGGTATCGTTCCGCCGACTCCAATAACGAGACCCGATACTCCGCCGCCGCCTTTGCGCATGCATCATATCGTTATCGGAGGTATCGGAACGATCAACTAAAACTCTTTAATACCCCATAACCGGAACATCTGATCCCGATAGGAAAGCTGATAGCGGGGGAGACGCGGTTAATTCAAGTTCAAGCGGATCCCGGTGTTTCGGGACAATGATTGCTGCTATTCTCCCACTTCCAGCATTTCAACCCGAGGGTTCTCGACGAGGCGGGCATCACAACGCGAACCCTTAAATGCGGCTATTCGGAGCCGGAGGAACCGTATATAATGGGCGTGTGCGCGGCGGCCTAAAAGCCCAAACCTAAAGAGGCCGATCGTTATACCGATGTAGCACGTAGTCCGCGATCCGTGCCGTAATTTGGTATGCTCCGTTTCACCTTCTACGATGGACCGCGGCGGAACCTACGAGCCGTCCCAATCCACGCAATGCCGCGTGAGCACCACGTGACCTACGGAAGAGGTGCAGCGAGGCGTGCAGAGTGTAGTCACGTGATGCGATCGCAGCGCTCGATTGGCTGGAATGGCTCGTTCTGTCCACTGCGGTCCGTTGCAAAATGAAACGGGGTGTAGTCGAGGCTTGATTGGGAGCAGCAACTCTGTTCGGTGCAAAGGAGTACGCTGCGGAAGCCAGGGAGGGATGAGCGCGCCGAAAAGGCCCCCGTTAAAAAGAAAGGCAGGGGTATACACGTAACGCTTCGTTTGGTCCGCGGATCGTTTTAATTACGAATGATGGCGTCGCTCAGTAGATACATCGGGTAAGTGAATAGATGATAGCGGTATAGGTCGACGAAAATGAGAACAATTTAGGCGAGTATGTACGGACGGCCCTGGGCTACATCAGAGCGCTTTTGTGTCCTGTTAGCAGTACATATATTCTTTGCTTTTTTTAGACAAAGTACACTTGAAAGAAAACTTTTATTAACAAAAAAAAAATTAAATACGCAACGCGAAGGTAACACGTAATCTCTCCGCTAAATTTAGTGGGAAAACCCGAATTTATACGCCAATTAAATTTTCTGGCTAAATTTAGTAGGAAACTTACACGCTACGTTTTTTGATAAATTTCAAGCACTTTGGTAATTTCCTCGCTAAATTTAGCGGGTAAATTCCACCTCACATACTGTTGACCCCAGCTTCAGCGTAGAGATCAGGTACCCTCCGACCTTTTTTTTTAAACCTCCGTCGTATTTTGCAACTGCACGCCCATGTCATGGTTCTAAAAGAAACGCCTCTTATTATCTCTACAAAATAAAAATTAAAGACATTGACAAATCTCTGTAATGTGAAATTAGAGTGCAGCTCTTGAGGAGGAGGAGGGGAGGGTACAAAGGGGAGGTTATTCTCCTCCTCCTCCTCCATCCCATCCTCTCTACTCCTCGTCCAATTCAATTTCCCCGCTAAATTTAGCGGGCGAAATGACGTCAGGTGACTTGGTGTCACGTCACCAATGAACAAATGCAGTTTCTGCGCTAGATTCAGCTGGAAAATTGACGTCACTTGACTTTAACACATATTCAATTAGCCTCTAAATTCAGGGGGAATTTAATAGGTGTTGAGATCAGGTGACGTCAATTTTCCCGCTAAATTTAGCGCGGTTACGCCGATGCCGGGAAACGAACGCCTAAGAGCTGCGCTCTAAAACCCGTGCCACGAGGGCAACTCGAATGCCATTTACAACAAATGACATTTGAACGATCGGCCAATCAGCGCGCGACACTGCAAGCGTTCCACGCGCGGCAGATCGCGAGCCGATTGGTCGATCACACAAATGTCATTCGTTGTAAATGGCATTCGAGTTGACCGTGTGGCACGGGTATAAAAATCGTCCCTTGCCAAAGCGTGGCAAAGGCACTGGTGACAAAGAATGTGATGCGGTAGTCTCGAGAGACTGGGGACGTGTAAAGGCTGGATGGCGCAAATGGTATCCGTGTAGCTTTGCCGAAATCGCTGGGCGCCCTTTTCGCTGGGGTCCGCAAGTGGCGTCGTGCCTACTACGAGCGATCGTTTGGCGGTTTGGGGCGGTGTGCACCATTTGAAAAGGAATCGTGTACCCACAGTGGTTCTCAGCCACTGGTGTTTCGCGGACCACTTGAGGATCGGCGGGGACGATGGAGGACCCCGTTCGTGGTGAGGGGAAGGGAAAGTATAGGTTAATTATTATAAAGATTTATTAAATGAATATAACTAAGGGATAGTGTAGAGTAGAGTTCTCCTATTGATATATACACGAGAAAACTCCCCGAAAATTGAAACGTTCTTAAGCTAAGAAAAAACAACCTTTACTGCCAGGCTCGACTGATGAGGCCGGGCTTCGCGGACCCCTAAAATGCCTCCGCGTACCCCAAAGCGTCCGCGGACCCCCATTTGCGAACCATTGGTGTACCACATTGAGATTCCAGCGTTTCCTGTAGAGCCTCAACCGCTCGTCTGAAGACCTGGGAGCATTCCGCGGTGGCTTGCCAACGGCTGACTTTGCATCCTTCCGCCGTCCAAGGTAAGCGCGTGAGTTCTCTGTGGATGTCTTATTTGTGGGTGTCATCATCTGCGGTTGGTCTGTAGATGCGAAGTTCTCGGAGCCTGTCGAACTTGGAGATGCAGTAAGTTGAGCGTGCGGAAAACAAACAAAAAAAAGGGGGAACGCGGCAGCGCCGTAGTGTGCCTATAGGTTGCAGAGTGCTTCCAACTGCTCGATCGCGGTCGCATGGTTTATGGGCCGGGTTTGCAATACCAACTGCGAGCAGGTAACGAAAGCGTTGGTGGTCTGCTAAGCGTCTCTACCTCCGCCCGCTTTTCTCCTTGTTTATGACTACGCAATGCATGCGCACTTGCGATCAATTTGTTCAGGGGCATGCGCCATGAAATTACAAACTCTATCTGGTTTCAGTTGCTCTCTCTCTCTCTTAAATGTGGGCACTCTACAGCGCCTAGTGGAGCAGAGCGTAAACTGAGCACGCTTAGCGCAGTGTATGCATTTTATTTTAAAATGCGACAGCCTCTATTTTGGGTCGTAGGCTTCCTTTTCTGTGACTTGTTATTCGTCATAAACGTGACCACACTCGTCACTAAAATATACCTTGTCGCAACGTGCTCAGCGGGACAGAAGAACTTCCGAGGAATCACCATCGTCGGTCATCCACCTCGACTGCGCCTCCCTTGGAAAGTTGACTGGCGCATTAGGCAGGATCGCGCTGACTTTCTGCGACGTGCGGCTAACAGTAACGGCAGCGACAAGCAGGAGGAGCTTGCCTCGGCGTCGAGGCAGAAAAACAAAAAACGGTCTTGCAAGAAGGCAGGCGAAAACGAACCTTGGCAATATATACGTGAGAAGTACAGGGCCGATCTGCTGGACTGCTGACCGTGGACAATCTGGCAAGAAGGCAAGAGGAAAAGAACCTGGGCAATATATACGTGAGAAGTACAGGGCCGATCTGCTGGACTGCTGACCGTGGACAATCTGGCAAGAAAACAGACGGAAATGGACCTGGGCAATACCTACGTGAGAAGACAGAGCCGGTCTGATGGACTGCTGACCTTGGGTAATCTGGCAAGAAAGCAGGCGGAAACGGACCTGAGCATTATCTACATGAAAATACAGGGCCGGTCAGCTGAGCTGCTGACCGTTGACAATCTGGCAAGAAGGTAAGCGGAAATGGACCTGAGCAATATCTACATGAGACGAAAGGACCGGTCTGCTGGACTGCTGACGTTGATAATCTGGCAAGAAGGCAGGCGGAAACGGACCTGGGCAATGACTACATCTACATGAGAAGACAGGGCCAGCTTGCTGGACTGGTGACCGTGGACGATCTGGAAAGAAGGTAGGCGGAAATGGACCTCAGCAATATCTACATGAGAAGAACGGGTCAATCTGCTGGACTGCCAATCGTGGATAACCTTGCAAGAAGGCAGGCGGAAAAGAACCTGGGAAATATCTGTGAGATTTTTCTGTTATGCTTTCTTTTATGTAACTTGTTGTTTATCGGTGTAATAAACGTAACCAAACTGGTCATTCACAATCTACCTCGTCGCAACGTGCTCAGAGCGACCGGACTTTTTTATATTTTGGCAACTTCCGAGGTGCGTGTATATATATATGGGTGGTTTTATCGCAAATCGTGCAGGCAAAAAAGGGTAGAATTTTTAATTTCGATGAAAAAAATATATGTTATGGCGCCGTTTCTAAAACCTCAGTCATCACAAACCGCACGTTTGTCGGATTTTTCGTTCTCGACTTATGCATTTTTAAAGAGGACGCGGCGAAAAGCAGTGTTTTTCACACCCGTCGTGGGTGGGATGTTTCGCTTGGTCTCCCGCCGTGGGTTTTCAGTCCACATTATATTATCTTTTTTCAAGCACTCTGTGGACACATTTAAAAGGCTCCAATACCATAAAATAATTTTAGGCGTTTTGCTTTTTTCTGTAAAAATGTCAAAAACGCCTCCTCGGTCAATTGTTGACGAACTTTGACAATTAAATACTGGCGATCTACTTAGGTTACATTGATATTTTTTATGTCCGCGGAGAGCCCAAAACATGCTCTTTATATGTATTATGAATTTACTCAGCTGTATAAAATATCCTTTGCGGTACGTTTACGTTAACATTATGCGAAAACCAAAAAGTACCATTTTTGAAATTGATTTTCTCAAAAAAACAATTTTTATTTTTTTATTTTTTTTTTTTGTTAAAATGTAGATATGATAGTTGTCTACACGAAAATCAAGCCGAGAAAGTGTGTATTTTGTTTGTATGTTTTATATTTAGGCCTCAATATCGGAAAAAGGCGTCTTTGTTTTGCAAGGCCTAAGTCAGACATGCGACCCATCCGTTTCTATGAATTGTGAAAAGTTTTCTTGAATTTTCTTCTGCATTTTGTAACCAATTATAAACGGATTTTGTGGTATTGAATATTTATTTATGTTTTGATAAGAGCGGGAACCCCGAGATACATATCTAACCAAATCAGCAGGCCTAGTAGACTTTCAATAACCAAAAGGCACAGACGTTGTATTGTTTCGATTTATAAACCTTTCACAGTAAACTAGCACGACTAGCTATTATCTGTGATATTACTAAGACAAAGAAAGTCACCCCATCGTCGTTATATTATATACAATTCTTTCCGAAACCAAACACTGGGGTTTGTTCAACGCAAATCGCACAAGTCACCAGGGAATGTCCTTTCACTTCCGTAATACACAAAAGTGATGACACAGAAACGGTCCGAAACACACAGAGAGTGTGTCATGGAGAGCGGTAGGAAATAAAGATAAATAAATAGGAAAGTGAAGAATAGATTCGAGCAGCGATGCGCGAGAAGGTAATCGAGACTATGCCTCAAGCTTCATATCGGGAGAGGAGCTTTCGAGGTAGTTTCTGCAGTTACTCAAACTTTCTCTTTCCCCTTCCCTTTTTCAAAAGAACACGTCAGCCTGCGCTAACTTCTCATCTCGGGAGAAGCCCACCCTTCACAAATAGGTATAGTTGACAAGGAGGCTGACTTCGACCCAACTAGTCTCCGGGCAGAATACAAACACAAGTGTATTTACCAACACGCTCGTTTTAATGTCCGTCTCCGGGCTTTGCTGTTTCCAAAAAAGATAACCCTTTATAGGGACAGAACGAGCGGGTTGGTGGGCATAATTAAACTTAAACAGTCCCTTCTCGTTTTCTTCCTCAAGTTTAATAGATAACCCTTGGGTGCTATCGGATCTCCCCGGAGAGAGATAGAGCACGACCGTTTCAAGGTAAGGATAGGGCGCTCGAAGCTATAGGGCAAACAGCTGGTATGGTTTCACGCATGCACGGATGGCTGGTTTCAAATTTCCCCACATCCCTAACGAAACCGGCCCATCTTCGTGTGTGCGTCTGCGGGATTTGTGTCCCGCGCCGCCGGTTTTAGCGCGCACGCGGCATTGTTTTGGCTGGCAGAACAGTTGTTGACCGTCGATATTGTAAGGTCGTGATGTCCTCATCCTTTCAGGCAACGATTCCTTTGCTTTCCCTTGTGCAATACTCTGACTGACTCCTCCTGGGTGGCTGTCACTGTTCGCCGCGTCAACGACGCATTCGTACCATTTCACTCCTCGTGACACAGGGTGCGCTGCTCGCTTTACTGTCACGGGCCGTCCAATCTAACACAACGAGCGCGAAAGGTTCGTGGTCATCTGCTGGATCCGAAAGGGCGGGACGTTCATGCAGGCCAATGAGGGCCCCGAATCAATACGACGTCCTGCCGACTCCTACACGTTAAAAATTTATTTACGACACCTGCTTGTCTGTTAAGAAGTGTTGCTTTCTCTTTTGAACTCCTCCGATGTAGCTTGCCGCCTATAATAAAATTTAAATAATCAATAAATATAACAGGGTGGAACTACTATATTTGATTGTTATGTGGGAAGGTTGGAAAAAGCAAAAATATTTCCAAGTTTGTGAAGACGCGCAATTCGCAAGTCCATTTCGAGCCGTAAAAACACGTTTTTGTACGATATTGATGCTTAAATATAGAATATACAAACAAACTACATGCTTTCTCGACTTGATTATCGTGTACAAAAATATCACATCTACATTTTAACAAAAAATAATAAAAAAATAAAGAATGGGTTTTTTTAGAAAATCAATTTCAAATATGGTACTTTTTGGTTTTCACATAACGTTAACGTAAACGTACCGCAAAGGATATTTTATACAGCCGAGTCATTTTATAATAAATATAAATAGCGTGTCTTGGGGTCTTCGTGGACATAAAAAATATCGACGATGTAACCCAAGTAGATCGCCAGTAATTAATTGTCGAAGTTCGTCAACAAATGACCGGGGGGGCGTTTTCGACATTTTTACAGAAAAAAAGCAAAACGCCTAAAATTATTTTATGGTATTGGAGCCTTTTAAATGTGTCCACAGAGTGCTTGAAAAAAGATAATATAATGTGGAGTGAAAATCCACGCCAGGAGATCAAGCGAAACATTTGACCCACGACGGGCGTGAAAAACACTGCTTTTCGCCGCGGCCTCTAAAAATTCATAAGTCGAGAACAAAAAATCCGATGAAAACATACGTTTTTTTCAGTGAAATTAAAAATTCGACCCTTTTTGCCTGTACGATTTGAGATGAAACCACCCATATATATCACTATTGCTGGTCATCTGTGTCTCGACTGCCCCTTCCTCAGAAAGTTGACTGAGAAAGGAAAGGAGGAGCAAAAGAGGGAGAGGAGGTAGGTGGGGATGGGGAGGAGAAAGGGCAAGGGAGCAAGAGGAAGGAAAGGGAGGTAAGTGGGGCGGGATCGAAGAGGGAGAGCCAACGGGCAGGGAGGGGAGAGAGTCCACGGTGTCACGGTACGTGGGGTGTCTAAGTCACTTGACACCGATTTTCCCGGTAAATTTAGCGGGGAAACAGAATTTGTGAATGGGTCATGCGACGTCAATTTTTTTGCTAAATATAGCGGGGAAACTTAATTGTTGTACAGGTCACGTCATCTTAATTGACCCGCTAGATTTAGCGAGGAAACTGAACTGTTTTTTAGATCGCATGACGTCATTGGACCTGACGTTACGTGACGTCATTTGCCCCGTTAAATTTAGCGGAAAATGCACGGACGGACGGACAATATTCGGTTCTGGTTCTGGCAACAAGCATTTCGTGCTTTAAAACGATACGATCCACGCGTGTAACGGGTACAAAAGGATGAGCTCCTTTGTCGCGAAGACTGGTCTGCTATCTCGCTTTAAAGGCACAGCCATTCTGGGGGTTTTGATTTTCTTCCATCAACTACGTAGAAACGCGATCCACTGATCAGAAACGGCAAAACCTGCACGCAGTTTGTCAAACTCCAGCAAGATTGTTAAGCCAACAAGTTCTACTTATAATCCGCTTGTTTAGTCCTTCGTATTGAGAAGAGAGCTCGATATACCCCTTGAGCCATTAAATATTGCGAATATTAAATACTACACGCATAATAATTAGCTTCTTTTAACGCCTTATGAGATACTTGCGTGATGTGTTCATCACGTAAAGACGGTTTACGAGAAGCGATTCGTTGCTCTGAAATCGTTGACTTATGCGATTAACATTACGCTTATATCGGTCTCGGGGATGCTCATTGGTGTAATCCTCGTACGTATCATCCGTCTTAATGGTCGCATGGGTGTTTTATTGATCTGTCCTGACCTCAGCAGGGCCGGAAGTATCAAAGTGAAGCAAAGAGAAAAATTAACGAAAGCATTGACGGTAAGAAAGATTATTTTTCATGCATTAATATATCTGCCCGAACCGTCGCGGGAAACCTTAGCCGTGTGGCGTGAAGGATGTTTTCGTTACATCCACTTTGCGAGATTAGACACTGATCTTATTACATGGCTCACTACACCTAATGCTACTTAGCGTAATGTACAAACACCTTGCTTGTACGGAACACTGACTCTGTCTGATCTTGCTCTAGTCGGGAAAATTCTGCTGACGGAGGCACGAAGAAAAAATATTTAATCAGCGATGGCTTAGATTACTTAAACGTTTCCTAATTTTTTTTTTTTTTTTTTTTTTTTTTTGCACAAATCAAGCTGGTAAAATGCCGATAATCACACCGAATATCTCTTGCCGACCCTATTTTGACGGGAGTGGATGATACACGCAAGAATACACCGTATTTCTTTTTTTTTTTCTTTTTTTTTTTACTATAGTCGGCGGACTACGCAAGTTTAACTTTTACGCGGTGTGGACTTTAGACTATCTGAACAAAACAACTTCCCTTTTGTACCAAAATTTGCCTCCGTGGATTTTTTTCTGTTTTTTGTTTGTTTGCTCTTTGGCAACAAAAGTATATTTCGTAATTTTTTACTCATCATTATTTTATCATTAAAGTGAATTAAGTATGACAGTGCTATTTGTGGCCATCTCCAGAAGAGAGCGCGTATATTTGATCTTGCAAAGACCGCGAAACCCGCCGCCAACACGTTTTAACTCACGCGAGAAAGAGCGAATCGTTCGGTAAATGCAATACACCTACAAATCCTTGAAGCGAAATAACACTGCTTATGCCCGTGTCCCACTAGAACAACAGACAGAAACAAAAGACAGCGACAAGCCTCCAACCTATATGCGGCATGTTCGCGACGGTACCTTTGACAGGCGTTTAGTCGTTCGGTGCTCGTGAAGTGAGCACGAGCGATTGCAAGCCTGCCAAAGATACCCTCGCGTGCATGATGCTCGTGTTTGAGCATAGCCTCCTTTATTCTACAAAGCCTCCCAAATCGCGAAAGACTCTGGTTTGAGGCTTGTCGCTGTCGTTTGTTTCTGTCTGTCGCTCTAGTAGGACACGGGCATTATACATCGCGCAAAAAACAGTCTGCATACAGATTCTAACGCGAGTCACCGCGAGATTCGTGCTTCGAATGCCGGATGGCATTCAGTTCAAGGAAGAAACTAGGCACGCGGCATTCGAACCACCGATATTGCGATAAATCGTGTCTGCAGACTGTGTTTGCAGTCTGCAGACTGTGTCTGCAGACTGCGTGACCGCGGCCTTAGAATCTACGCATTGTAACGAATGCCCTCAGTGCAATTGTACTGTTTAGAAGCGCACTTTTATATATACAATGTTTTCCTTTCGGGACGTTTTAAATGTGGAAATTGTGTCTCGTGTACGAAGCCCGAGGAGCAGTCAAGGCTAGAGGTCAAACAACGCGGTGTAGGTAGGCTGGCAAGAGAATCCCATGGCAACACCCATAATCAAGTTGTAGAAGGAGAGGAGACATGGGCTGGAGCCTGGACTTCGCTCAGAACAAGCCAGGCTAGTGGAAAGATAACAATTACAAATTAGCGGCGACCTTTATCTTCAAAATCCTATGGTGCACGAAAATGCAGTAGAGGGAATTGGTGTGTCACGGGAGGTATATTTTCCCGCTCAATTTAGCGGGGAAATTGAATGGTTGCATAGGTCACGTGACGCCGATTTCCCCCGCTAAATTTAGCGGTGGAAACCGGGTTGGTGTGTAGTTCACGAAACGGGAATTTTCCCGGTAAATTTAGCGGCTAACGGAATGTGTGTATTGGTCACGTGGCGTCAATTTCCCGCTAAATTTAGCGATGAAACTGAATTGATGTTTTTGTTCGCAAGACGTGAATTTTCTCGCTACATTTAGCGTTAAAAAGCATGCTTCAAAAGACTGCGGAGAGAAATACACGAAAATGTGGGCAGGGCGGAATAGCCACTTGGACACAATATGAAGAAAGCAAACCTGAAGACATGTTGAACTACTTGAGAAACCCTGGGGAGAAAAAAAGAAGCAAGATCAGTGAACTACTGTAAAGGAATGTAGAGATTAACCTGGGACAGAAGAGTGCAGGCGAAACCAGCTGTAGAAAGGCACAGGGCAGTAAAACCGAGAACACAAAGCAGGGAATATGTGATCAGGAAAGTTCGCGGATAGTTGAGGCTATAGCACGAAGCTACTAGAACGAGAACACACTGAGCCCAATATCAGGGAGCCGACACAGCATACACATTACATGTGGGGAGGTAATAGAAACGCCAGAATATGTCATTAGGGTCATTTCACGCCAAACGATTCAGGGCTAAGCTCGATCCTCTCGGCATCCGTCCAAAGAAAAACATTATAATTGGGTTTGGTGACGTGAAATTACCGTTTCTAATATAAATTTGCTATAACTATATATTCTTTTTTATTTTCTTTACGACACTGGCATTTGCACAAAGTTTTTTTGTTTTCTTTTTTCTAAGGTTTGAAACGAGATTTTGAAATAAGCACCGGTAGGTAAATATATTCTTCTAAATTATCGAATACGTTTTATCTCGTGTTTTTTAGTGTTTGCGTTAAATGTCATAAAAAGCTGATATAAAGCTGTTTATTTTCAAAAAATATACACCATATGAAGGCTTAAATTTTTTTGCGTTAGTAGCAAGGGAAACAATGTATATTAGAAAAATATATCGATAAAACTTCGTTGCCATGCTTCCTAAAATAGATGTACAATATTAAACATATGACAAAATACTCAGTTAAGAAAAAAACTGTAAAGGTGGTCGGTCTAAAAATATATATTCAACGATTATAGATAGTATAAAAATCACACAACCAACAAGTCACTTTTTTTTCCTAAAGCGAAAAATTAATTTTTAAAATTTTGTTAAATGCCAGTATTGAAAATATTGCAGAATATACAGTTTTCAAAACGTAAATTAAAAGGTGTTCGGTCTAAAACTGCATACTTTACGCCTGCAAGCAGCTTGTAACTAAGACAACAAACGAGCAAAGTTTGAATGACGTTTCTTTTTTTAATAAGAGAGAAAAATATGTTTTTAACATTGTTCCAATGAAACTCCATTGTTCTATATAACGCAATGGGGTTTATTTATATTTTTTTTTACTCTCAAGGGCCGAACTATTAAGGCCCGTTTACATTCTTGCAACCGAGTACGACCGAAAGAGACCAAACCGGTTTTTATGCTTCTTGCGACCTCTTAGGACCGGATGCACTACAGCGGATCTGGTCCTAAGAGACCGCAAGAGGCTTAAGAACCGGTCTGGCCTCTCTCGGTAGTACTCGGTAGCAAGAGTGTGAACGGACCTTTACAGAGACGAGTCGGTGAAGCGAACAAAAAATAAACGTCAACATAAACACAGCCAGCAGGATTATAAAAAAAAAAATGGTTGTAAATGGCAGATTTGAAGCGGTTGGTGTCGGAGATGGAGGCGATGAGGTGGTACCAGTCGGCGCAAGTTTTGAGAATGACGGAGCAAAAATGTGGATTGATGCGGCTGCTTGGGTCGCCAACCTTGTACTTGTGGTCAATGCGGGAAGACAGTACGACGGTGGCAAAAAAGAGAGACTCACTGAGGGGAGAGTTAAAGCGAGAAATCACAGGAAAGAGACCAAGACAAGATATTTTACTACGCAATGAAAGATCAGGTAAGAGTAGATTTCAATGAAATGACACTGACACTACGGAAATAACTTAGAAAAGGTGAAACGCGCGGAACGGTTCTGGATGGCTTCTATATGTAGAATAAGAGAGTTAATATTAGGGTCCAAAATCGATGATGCATATTCTAGCCTTGATCGGACTGAATTTTACAGAGCTGAAGTTTGGGTTGGTTGGGGTTAAAAAGGAATTAGCTTTTGGCATTGGATAACCGAGCGCACGATTAGCGTTATTTGTGATTTGGTCCGCAGAATTTTGCCATAAAAGGTTAACAGAAATTTTAATGATTAGATATTTATAGGAGGCAACTTGCGTCAAGGGAACATCGTTAAGTAGTCACATGGTAACACGTTATTAGGACTACCTGAAATTGTCGTCGCCTTGCATTTGCTGGCGTTCATTTCCATTGGCCAAGTACCATACCAAGATGAGATGTTATCTAGGTCGGACTGAAAGGTGGAATGATCACCAGGTTCCAGAATTTGGCAATAAATAACACAATCATCAGCAAAAATGTTTATACATGAAGACATGCAGTTAGGTAGGTTGTTGATATTGTCACGAAGGACAAATGATAAGGCGGCGAATAACTAGAGACACTGAACGTTTAATTTTGCGAACTTGTGCCGACATAGAATAAAAATGAATGGCGAATAAGAGGCCTCTATCGATGACGGCGTAACGGCCGTATCGAGCACAGGCGAAATAGTGACTCCGTTGCGCCACGCAGAACTCCTTATGTACTGGACACGCGTGGGCTTCTGGAACAATCGGCGTAGAAGGTTAGGCGCGCACAACATTCGGACCTGAAATAAGCCCCCCCCCCCCCCCCCCCCCCCAAACAGGGTTCTCGAATTTACCAAAAAGCGACCATTTACAGAAATAATAAAAAGGTACGTCCGCTCCCAGGCATCGAACCTCGGTCTTTTGCGTGGGAGCCAAGCACGATAACTATTCAGCCACGGGCGCACTTTTTTTTATTATTATTGTTTATTTTGACACGTGATCCAACACAGGAGTCAAAATGGTAAAATCACATACACACACATCAAACTATGCGCGTGCATACATTTTACAATTATTTCACGTTCTCGAGAACGTCCAGAATCGCCGTCCAGTCAGGTGGGCATTCTAAAGGGGCGTACGCTGACTTGATGACGCGAACAGACTCTTTAAAATATAAACGTACAGGACGCGCATCAACGTCCGCATGTCTCACGGCCATTCTGCTTCGCCATATTGTGTGCAGGCCCAGGAGCATGACAAGGGAAGTAGGTAGGAGCCGAATGCCATGCGGAGTTAAAGGAAGGTTCTTTTTAGTGGTTCGCTGGAGAACGTCTCAATCTAAAAACGCATCCCAGCAGTTTAAGAAAACCTGTTCAATAGTTTCTTCTTTTTTACACAGAAAGCAATCCACACCTCAAGGAACAAAAATGTGTGTCTGTTGAAGCCAAGTTTTTACGAGGAGTGTGTTTGCATGTGACTTAAAAAAAAAAAAAAAGTTTTGACAGCAGGTGAAACTGACATCTTTTTTACTCTAGATAAAACACCCTGCCCTGGGCCAGCATGAAATAGGGAACGGTACACTGGAACTGCAAAAACAATTTCAATATTATCCCTCGTTAAGCGCTTTCGCGTGACACTTGACAAATATTCAAGAGAAAAACGAACACAGAAAACCGAAAAGCCTCAGTCACTTCTCCAAGAAAGCTACCGATTCTGCTTCGCTCACGGCAACACGGAGAGACAACGAACGGTAGAATCTTATCTGACATCCTGGTCTGAATTACAGCCCGAAGAAAAGGATTAAATTGATCTCTTAAAAAAAAAAAAAAAAAACGTGAAATCACTTGTTTGACAAATACATGCGATAATGAAAGCCCCCCTTTGCTGACGCGACGAAAGACGTTGTCGCGGCACATTCTTTCTCATCCCGACCGCCAGATGAACACGGCGAACACACGGTGCAACTTTTGAATATTTACCCTTGTTTATGCCAGAACTTGAAGTACACACCAAAACCTTGCGATCAAAAAACTATTACAAACTGTTGCACGCGTGAAAATGGACATTTCCCATCCGTCCCATCTACCAACTTTTTCGCGCAGTTTCCTGAATACCTGCCGACCAGTAAGTATTCGATTCTTATAATGTTGTAGTGGAACGCCAAGGTACTTGGTCGGCGTTGGCGAAAAGCACACATCTTGATAGACGTCTGGTTTCGTGGCCCATGTGCCATGCCAAAGGCCGCAGCACTTTTGCCAGTTTACTGCCGCCCCCGTTAATCCAAAATAAGGCTTGACCTCATTTACCGCTGCTACAATACTATTCTTGTCTTTACAAAATAAGGCCACGTCATCTGCATAAGCCAACAGTTGAACTTCTATGTTCTGGAGCGAAAACCCATTTTCGGCCACGGGCGCACTGCCTACTTGGCTAGCAACGCCCGCAGCATTACTGCTTCCTTTAAAAAGTGCATCGCCCCGATGCAGCACAAAACAAAACATGAGGAACGGTGCACTCAAGAGTAAACGGAAAACGAAACGTCCTGTCCCCCCCCCCCCCCCTCCCATATTGAGCATAAAACAATAATTAAACATAAGGAAGGTATACATAGAAAGAGGGACGGACAGCAATGACTTGGACGTCATTGCTGTCCGTCCCCCCTTTCTATGTATCTTACTCATGTTTAATTACTGTTACCAACACGCTCGTTTTGTACATAAAAAAAAGCTTGAAACGAGCGACGTGAACCACCTGGTGTCACGGCCGGCGGAATGAAGAAAGCTGGGTTCCGTCAGGCGCTACTTCGTAGTTCATGTCCCCTGGCGGCAGAGAATCTTGTAGGGTCCAAAGTACCGCTTTAAAGGAATAATTCAACGAAATTTGAAATACATCCGTCGTGTTCAAAAATAGGTTGAATATGATCCACCAGGGATGGGCAAAATACATGCAAATATGTATCGAAATACAAATACAAAATACTTCGTCGAAAATGTATTTAATTACAATTCTAATTACATTTCCAAAAAAGCATTTAAATACAAGATACAAATACAACCAAATGTATTTGGTCTCCTCTAAATACTTTTCCAAATACATTCCTCAAAATTTGCGTCAGCTACTTCAGAGCACCTGCAACGGCTTTCTGTGTATCTCATTTTAATTTTGCATCGCACACTCGGGAGTTAGTGTGCGAGGCTCTAGTGACGTAATAAAATATGATACAAAAAATGTAATCAGCTTGGACGTAATAGATGGAAAAAGTACAGAGCTTCAAGCAGCTTTTTTTGTCGATTACCTATTGGTATAGACCACCAAAGAACCAAGACGACCAAGACGCACAGCACTAGCTAGAGAACTTTTTTATTGTTGCAACTCGTGCGAGTTACGAACATCTGGACGACCCGCACATTTAGAATGTTCCAGGCAAAAATATGGATAGAAATCAGGCTGGAAAGCATCACAAGTTGTTAGGCCCACTTCAGACGGGGCACTTTTTCCAGCAATTTTGAGGTTGCTGGCGGGTTGTTCCCTAGCTTTCCCTAGATCGACAAGAATTGCTGAGATCGGGTCCGGCTCGAAACGGACGAACAACTCGAACCAGACTCGAACAACTCGGAGCCGTTTGCAGCGGCAGCAGCCAATCAGGGACGCGATATTTTCACGTGACACCGCCGTGGTGGTGATGATGACAGCGAAAAACTTGGCTCTGGTTTGAAATTGATCGTTTTTGGAAATAAACCTTTTCCGAAAGATGAGTATTCTCAACGACATTGAAAGATATAAAAACACGTTTTTAGCGCGTAGTTGGATGTCTAAATATTGCAAGAAAATTCAAGGTGAATGATGATGATAGCAAGCCGTAGCAATTCGGTTGCTGCGTGTGGACGCGGACGGCTCGCGTTGCTGGTGTTGCGACGTCAAGTTGCTGGGTGAAATTGTTCGTCTGAAGCGGGCCTTACAGGCACTTAGTTAGCCAGTCTGCCTGTGAACGTCGATTTCGTCACTATTCTTGCCCTGGACTGGCACCGTGATCACAAAGTCACTAAACGCTTGTGATTGATTGAGAGACACTGCATCCGGTGCAGAACGTAGTTTTCTTCCTGCTCTGGACAGAGACAATAAATTTGAGGGATGTATTTTCGCCCACAAAATTGTATTTAATTACAATTGTATTTGGAATACCCACGTTTTAGTATTTAAATACACACGTCAAATACAATACCCAATTCGTAATTAAATACAAATGCAAAATACACAAAGTATTTGAAATACGTATTTTAAATACTTGTATTTGAAATACTGCCCATCCCTGTGATCCACAATATCCGTAAATGACAATCGCATGTTTGTATTTTGAGCCTGGTGGCTGTATTTTTCTATATAAACGGCCCGCTCTATGCTCCATTTCACCTTATGTTGTACCGCAGCGAAGGCTAGAAGCGCGAGGTCATAGCGTTGACTAGTGCCACTAAATAAGCTACGCTTCAGAGTAACGACACTTGGCCATATTGTGGCTTAAAATCATGGTTGCCAGTTATCTGAAGCTTTATCTGAAATCACAGGAAATGCTTTTCCGCCCTCCACAAATGTTTAAACCGTTCACGGCAGAGCAAAGCAATATTACATTACCTTCCTAACACCGAATCTAATGCTGAGGAAGTCGCACTTTTGAATCATGACGATCGGCTGTTGCGCCTGTTCTGCATACGAGCCAAAATGGCGGCGCCCACAACAACGTCGGGGAACGGAGTGCCGATACTCTAAGCGCAGCTTATTTAGTGACTCTAGCGTTGACAGCTGCCCTTAATGCACGAGATCTTGTGCCGCCGTGTTCTGCCCCAGAGCAAGGAGCTCGCGCTTGTAGGCTTTCCTGCGGTACATCATCAGGTGAAATAGAGTATAGACGATTGCAAGCTGGGCGACTGGCCGCCGCCATGTCCCTGCTCGAGCAGGCACGCCCGTGCGATTACGAGCTTGCCAAAGCTACGTTCACCCGCGCGTTGCACGCGCTTGCACGCATGGGGCACCACTTGTGGCACCATGCTTGCAATTGTCTATAGCAAGCGCTCGGGGAAGGCCCAGGTTAGAGCACGTGACATCCGACGCAATCGTGACGTAGGTCGTCTCGGGATGAGCAAAGCTACGGCGAGGCCGACGTCGAGGCGATGGCCCAGTCGTTCCAGCCACCGAAGCGGCTGCTTTTGTACGCATTTTGAGTGACGGGTTAATCTTTTATAATCTTGTAAGGGGACAATAGCTACTTCTGGAACACACAAAAGGGATTCTCGAGAAGACGGGAGTTCCTTCTTCCCCTCTTCTCTCGTCGTTGCCGGAGGCGAGACACTCACCGTCACTAGCTGTCAAGGTTTCTGGACGGGCATTACAAACGAGGCGTGAGCGGCATCCACCAGGTGATCTGTGCTAATCGTTTAATTCGTTTTAAAATTCCTTTTCGTGATTTTTTTTAACAAGATATTAGTGTGCTCGATGTGATACTGCTCCTTTGAACACATATAGACCGTAAAATAAGCGCCGAAATAGCCCCTCACTCAGACCGCGGGGACATATCGGTGTCCACACCCACACCCGGTCTCCGGTATGGAAATGGATGACCCGACGAAGGAGGTTATGGCGGCTTGCATCGACACGTTCCTGGGCTTGAATCTTGAGTCGAGCGAGCTGGCGGAGTTCTGACCGTAGAGCAATCATTTGGGCGTTGTCGTTCCCGTCGGCAGCTGGCTTATGAGGTAGCATCGCGTCGAGCATCCTCGTTACCTTGCGACCGTGAACCAGCTGAAATGATTTAACTCCAGCGGTCTCTTGAACCGCTGTGTTGTAGGAGAACGTACACATACGGCACAACTTTGTCCCACGTCCTGTGGAGTCGGCGATGGTCTTGTTTTGCCGTTCCGCCAGCCCGTTGCTCTGGGGATGACACGCCGTGGTTCGACAGTGCTTGGTGTGGCTGAAAGGAAGAATCTCTTCGGTCATCTGTGCCATGAACCATGATCCTCGGTCTGTAATTAGGACCTCGGTTGTGCCGTGCCGGAGGACGATGCATTCAACAAAAAACTTGGCGGCTTCGACGGCGGTTCCCGATGGACGGACTTTCGTCTCAGCGTATCGTGCTAGGTAATCGGTTGCGACAATTATTTACCGGTTGCCTTGCATAAAACGGAGTTCTGGATCCGCCCCTGCCCTGAGCCAGTAATACTTCTTACGAATCCTGACAAGTGTTCTACTATAGCCAAGGTCCCCAGCCGTCGAGTCGTCATGGCATTCTTGGAAGACTTCTTTGAGAAGGGTGGTAGGAACCACCAACAGTACACCGTGTTGCTGTCGCCTAAGTTCTCTTTGAACAGCACACCTTGTCGAATGGCGAAGTTTGGTAGGACTCGTAAGAGGGCCTGGCAAACTGTAGTCACTCCTCCCTCTAGGTGCTCGATGAGTGCTCGCAGTTCAGGATCAGTTCGTTGAAGTGCCGCCATGTCGCTGACATTTACTGCGCAGAGAAAACGCTCGTCGTCATCGTCGTCGGTGCAGGTGGGTTCGGCTTCGACGGTGGCCCTTGACAGACAGTCACCGTCACTGTGCTTCCGGCTGGACTCGTACAGCACGGTCATGTCGAATTCCTGCAGGCGTAAACCCCACCAAGTAAGGCGTCCCGATAGATCCTTCAGAGCGAGTGGAGATCTGTGACCACGAATGAACTTCCGTACAAGTACGGGCGGAACTTTGTTATCGCACAGACGACAGCAAGGCAGTCTTCTCTGTCGTTGAGTAGTTTACCTCCACCTTCGACAAAGTCCGACTTGCGTAAGCGATCACTCGCTCAGTGTCCTCCTGCCTTTGGACCAGCATTGTGCCGGGTTATGACGGGTTGTAACAGACCTCTTTCCAAATTACCCAAGCACCAAAAAGAGTGCTGGAACGTAGGTGAACACACGCGCTGCACCAACACCGCATAGAATAACCAAAGCGTGAGAACAGCCTCCTCTACCTCCAGGTGACGTCATCACGCTCGGATACCACGGCGATTAGGCCCGAGCCCGACTCCGGGCGTCCTTTCACGCACTGAGTGGGCACGATCGCCGAACGCTGACGTAGTGCTCGTCTCTGATCTTACTCTGATGGCGACAAAGTGCACGGGATAGGTGCACGGTGTTGGCAGCACACGCTCGTATTATCTGTATAACAGACTCGAAGCAACCGAAATGAAGCGTTAACGAAAGCACGTGCCAAGTGCAATTTCATTTAGATAGCTGCGTCAGAACCGCTGCAGACACCAATACGTACGCAGAGGGCGTAACTGCGGTCCCCGTACTAGAGTGCCTTCATACCACGGTGGAAGAAATGCATTTAGGTGATGACTCTCTGTCTCACGCGGCGACCACATCATGTTCGGCGCGCGAGCGCGCTTCACGCGCACGGGGATAGATGGCCCCCAAGTATAAAGGGGCTTGTGAAGGCTTGTATAGATGGCTTGTGAAGGAAATTATGCATTCTTTACTCGGTCCCTGTGTGCTGTGTGAGCCGCCTCGGTGGCTCCGAGGCGAGAGCGCCGGCCTACGGATCCCCAGGTGGCGGGTTCGAATCCCGACCGAGGTGCCCGCAATATGACGGAGGCTTATTGCGGAGAAGGCGCCGTGTAACCGAGCTTTCGGTTGCACGTCAAAAGATCCCCAGGTGGTCGAAATTAATCCTCAGTCCTCCGCTGGGGCGTGCCAGATGCCCGTCGTAGGTTAGGCACGTAAAACCCCCAAATTTGACTGTGTGCTGTGTACCGAAATGATGGATTTATGTTGGCGTACTGGCACAGATTGCCTTTTCCCCCATGCGGTTCCTGTTTTTTTAAACGAGAACATTCCGATAATAACTTAATGTGACAAAAATACTCGTATAAATATAAAACTTCCCGGCATAATCTACTGGGCCTTCAATAATTTAGGACAAACAGCTGGGTCGTGCTCGCAAGTTTTGTCAAACAGCATGTTTGGTAACAGTTCCGTAAATTGTTTACACACATTGCGTGGCTTTATAGGAGGTCGGGTGATTTTTTCCACCCTGCTCCTGCCTTCTTATTGAAAAAAAATAAATTATAATAATGTTACATAGTGGGCTAAAATAATTCGTTACATGCGCATAAAGGTTATAGCATTACAATTTACAAATGGTTTATACATACAATGTCAACTTGTACTGTGGAACATACAAACCTTGTGAGCAGAAAAAAATTACATTTATGATGACACAGTGACTGAAATGATGACACAGTATGATGACATACTGACTGACATGATGACAGTAACTTAGAGTCAACCAATAGTAGCGATTATAGGACATAAATCACTTTTCATCTGTAAAGAAGCTAACTGACCAATATTTTTCCTTTAAAATGTACACAAAAGCTAACTTCACTGCATACTACCAAAGAACGCAATCTCCTACATCCTGTGTTTCTCGCCCATGCTCTTAAACTAAGACGAGCGCTGCTTTGCTGATTTCTCCTTTTCTTGAGCTTGTTTGTTCATACACATGGTAATATGCTGCCAGTGTTGTCGCATTCGCATGCTGAAGTAATAGTGGAGCAACTGGGCAACTGTTTCTTCTTTGTGTTCAGCGCAAGGAAACGTTATTGTGCATGTGTCAAGAACAGTGTCGATTGTGTCCCAGTAGACAGTCTGGTGGCTTTTATTTTCTACAAAATACTGTTCCGCTTTCTTCAGCAGCTGGAAAAGGTTCTTGTTGGGGTGTATAAGGCCTCCTCTGTTCTTCAGGTTTGTCAGTGGTGCTTCAGCAAAAGTTTTTTTGTCCATGCTGAAACCGGATCGGCATGCAGGGCAGCGCGTAGCTTTTTTTCATTTTCACAGTCAAAAACCCAGTTACACAATATAGTATGCAGTCTACAGCCTTGGTTTCTTCAGCCTTTTCTGCCAGGACATCTTCGCATTCCCAGTCTTCGACAGAAATTAGACTCTGAAGCTTGGTCTTCACTTGGTCAACGAGATGAGGAGACTAAGTAGTAACTTGGGATCGGCCCTCGGGATTCCACGACGCCACTGCTCCAGGCGGGCGTCATTCGATGGAGCTTTCAACAAGGACACTCGCTCTGCACAGTTCCGGTACCCCGAATTGCAGTTGAGAACGAAGCACGTCTTTCCCATCCTAATAGCATCACTTCTTCTTCGGGTTAAGGCTCACCTTCCTGCACGATAATGGTACCTTTGATCGACACAGCACCAAAGCAAAACATGAGTCCAGCCACATGGCCGCACACCACCACCAAACCGCGAAAAAAGCGAGCAAGCTATACCCCCGAAGCCGTGGCCGCCGAGGAGAGACCTCATACCCACGGTGCTCCCACCGTGGGTATGAGCACCGCGGGAACAGCGGCCAGAGTCACCACCTAAGTGTATTTCTTCCACTGTGCTTCATACACACGCGCGCTTTTTGCTTGAATGGTGACATCTCAGCCATTTTTCCGCCCAATCGTTTTTGTTTTTTTTTATGTATTTTGAAGTGCGCAAAATCCGGTGTCACTTAGCTCGGGCGCGTAGCTTTGGCTACAGTGTTTTACAGAGTTGTAGTGGCAAGAGCGGCGGCCACCGCGTGAAGATTTTGCGCGTAGACGAAACCGTATAGAGAATTGCAAGCATGGCGCCATAAGTGGTGCCCCATGCGTGCAAGCGCGTGCAACGCGCGGGTGAACGTAGCTTTCACAAGCTCGTAATCGCACGGGCGTGCCTGCTCGAGCAGAGACATGGCGGCGGCCAGTCGCCCAGCTTGCAATCGTCTTATAGACGATTGCAAGCTGGGCGACTGGCCGCGTTCTGAGCTCTAGGAACGTGCCCCCGTCAGTTTCGTCGTCGGCACTTCTCGACACGCACTACTGCGGTTCGACTGGAGCTTTTCGCGACGCACAATTTTTAATGTGAAAAATTGTAGGTTTTCCTTTGTACTAAGGCCTCTAGAGTGTGTGCTATACTCCACTTTCATTATTCGCGTGTTTTTGATGGAGATAGTTTAATTAATATCGACTCCCGCCCCCCTTCCCACTATACTGACAGGTCGCTCAGTAACGCTATCACTTGGGCTGCACGTTTAATAGCTGCGAAAGAAACTACGCGATACTGATATAACAAGGAAAAATAAACTAATCAATCTCAATAAATCTCTCACTTTTTAATGGTGAGAGCAACAATAAACTGGTGTATTGTTTTTTGCCATCGTGTTGCTGATGCGGGGACCAGCGTTGTGTAAGGTGTAAGAAAGAGCGCGTTTGGGAACGGCCAAGGTGCCACTGCAACTGGCGAAGATATAGCAGATTGTCATTTGTGGAAGGCAGTCCATGAAGAAAAAATACCTCGATTGGGTGTACAGAAAGCATTAAAATAGACTATGAACACAAACTTCACCAACCCCTAATATGAAAAAAAAAAAATTAATCTCAACTCACTGCTTTATGACCCCTCAAAAGTGGTAATACACTTCATCGACCTACACAGCAAGCACATGACAGATATCCAGCAACATACTAAGCAAAAATACAACAAAATAGTCATAATATAGGGTGTCACGGAAGAAAATTTACACGGTTTTCTTTTTTTACCGCAAAAATAAACTAGGTATCGCCGAACTCTCATTCTCCACCCAAAGGTAGCACTAGAGGTCACAACCAGATGCCAAAGTTTCAGCCCGATCCGATACCTTATTCAAAAGTTATGCGTGATTTTCTGAAAATTTCAACGGGAAAATGGCGGCCGACCAGAAACCGAAAACGGGCAAAAATTGGCTCAATTTTCCCATTGAAATTTTCAGAAAATCACTTATAAGTTTTGATTAAGTTATCGGATCGGGCTGAAACTTTGGCATCTGGTTGTGACCTCTAGCGCTACCTTCGGGTGGAGAATAAGCGTTCGGCGATGCCTAGTTCATCCTGGAGGCCGTTGATGACTTCCGACAATACCTTGTCCTCGGCTGTCGCTGCAGCGAGCTTGGTCATTGTGGTGTCGCTCACCAGGTCTGACAGTGTTTCGATCGCATACACTTCGGCATCATGTTCCTCAGGCACGGGTTGCGAGTCTCATGGATCCGGTGCGCGTGACAACGCATCTGCAAGTACTAGCTGCTTGACCAGAAAGAATTGAAACTTGTAGTTATACTTCGCCAGTCTGAGAAAAAAGCGCTGGTGGTGAGGGGGCATGTCCCCTACATTCTTTTTTGCAATAGCGATGAGGGGTTGGTGGTCCCTTTCCAAGGTTATGGGTCTTCCAGGCATAAAATCGTGAAACCGCTCACAACCAAACGTGCTTCTCAGTGCTTCCTTTTCAATTTGGGAGTATCGAGATTCGCATTCTGTCAGGACTCGGGATCCATGAGCTACAGGCCTCCACTCTGTGTCATGGCGTTGGAAGAGAGCTGCGCCAATGCCATAGCTGGACGCATCCGTGGACACTTTAGTATCCAGTGCTTCATTGTAGAAGGCAAGGACTGGTGCTGTGGTCAGGTTTTGATGGTCTTCCACTCGTTGTCATGATTGGGGGTCCACTCGAATACCGACTCCGTCTTGAGCAGGTTGCGTAGGAGGGTGGTCCGATCCGAGAACCTAGGCAGGTACTTGCTGAAATATGTGAACACACCCAGCATGCGTTGAACATCCTTCTTGTCTTAGGAAACTGGGATATTCACTACGCTGTCCACGAAGCTCTTGTCAGGCTGTATACCAAGTGCACTGATCCTGTCTCCCAGGAAAACCGCCTCCTTCACGCAAAACCTGCATTTCTCCGCGTTCAAGGTGAGTCCTGCACGACTGGCCGCCCGTAGAGCTGTACGGAGCCGTGCCTCGTGTTCGGCTTTCGTGGCCCCCCAGATGATAATGTCATCTATGTAGACTTTTACACCTGGCAAATCTTGAAAAACCTGGAACATTCTTTTTTGGAAAACTTCGGGTGCCGAGGCGATGCCGAACTGCAGTCGTTTGAAACAATAGCGCCCAAACGGCGTGCCAAACGTGCAAATTTTTTTAGGTTTCGTCATCCAGGGGAATTTGACGAAATCCTGAGTTGGTATCTAGCCGTGAAAAAAACTGTTGCGTTTTTCAGGTCCGCATCAATGTCTTCTCTTTTTGGCATTTGGTAATGCTCTCTCTTGAGGCACTCATTTATGTGCCTTGGGTCTATGCAGACTCTGATTTTGCCATCCTTTTTACGGATAATTACTAGTGGGCTTACCCAGTCAGTGGGTTCGCTCATTTTGGTGATGACCCCGGCGGCTTCCATTCTGTCCAGTTCTCTCTTGAGTGGTTCCTTTAACATGTGCGGGACTCTTCGCGCCGGCTCAATAACAGGCTGAGAGCCGTCCTTCAGGACCATCTTGTAAGGGTTGTTTATACAGCCGAGGCTCTCGAAGAGCTTCGGAAAGTCCGAAGCAACCTTCCGCTCCAGGTCTGTCTTTTTTATGACGCTGTCGACTTGACTCACGAGCCCGAAGCTTTCGCTTGCCCGAAGGCTTAAGAGTGCCTGCCGAGCTTTCTTCGTGACAAAGAATTCAATTGTCGCCTTTCTGGAATCGATTTCTACTGGAAGACACTGTTCCTAGGTGACTAATCTGGTCGCCGCTGTAGCTCAAGATGGCACCGTTCGGTCGCGTCTGTCCCGCCTTGTTAAGCCTCCGATCGTCATGCCCGTACACCCGCGATCTGCAACACGCTGTCCACTGATTTTTTTTTTCTTTCACTTCGAGCAGAAATGTCCATACGCGGGGCAGCGCCTTGGCTCGTGCTGTCGATTGCACCTGCTACATTTCTGTGCTTCGACTTCTTTCTGCGATGCCGACACTGGATCGAGGTACTTCGGTGCTTCCCAGGCCTTTTTGTGAGTTTCCGTTAGCTCCGCTGTTTTGTAGAACTGCACAACCCTCTCTAGAGTTAAACTTTCTTCACGAAGCATGCGCTCCCGTAGTTTTTTGTCAGCGGTTCCGTAGACGATTTGGTCACGCGTCATCGAGTAGGGACGGTACAAAAGTAACAAGAACACAAGATGAGTTCTAGTTTCCGGTCACAGTTAGGTAGATTGCAGGATGTTGGTTTTTCACCCCGTGTTCTTTGTGATGTTGCAGAGGGTTTGATCAAAAAGCCGAAAGAGCTTGGCAGAGGAGAGCAGGCTGAGTGGGCGAGGCAAGAGATCAGACCTGTTGTTATGCCATGTGTGCACAAGGTTTCCCACAACCTGAAAAAGTTGTGCGAAACCGCACCAAACAAACTTTCTATGCTATATAAAAGAATAAACAAAAAAGGAAAGCCAGGGGAGACGGAAGGAGTGTGCATCGAATGTTATGCCACCAAGTTTCGTGAGTGCGACATGAGGGTCACCTGTAAAACTCTCCTGTCATGCGGTAGGGTTTACGCGGGACATACGGGGAGGTGGATCAGTGATAGAATTAGAGCACTCAGCTGCCACCAGGCAATCCCCGTCTGTCCCACTGCGATAGATATGAATGCGGAGTTCCACATAACTAAGGCTGCAGAAAGATTCAAAACGCAACTGGAATAATTGGGTTGTGTGTGTGTGTTTATACAGCCTAGAACTTGGTCAGCATCACAGGGGCGACGAGTCTCCCAGCTGTAGATGAGAAATTTAGCCAGTGCGGTACAACCGCTAGCCTGGGGTCTTTAACGTGCTCACGCAGTAGTGATACACGACCGCACGCCTGTACGATGCTCATCCAGATCGAAACGGGCAGGGGTGGGGCTCGAACCCAGGATCCCTGGGTTCTGCAGCGCGAGCTTTCGCTCCACGTGCTCCGAGCTGGTGTGCGCTAGACCACTCGGCCACCGATCGTTTTTTTTTCTTTATTGCCAGGCTTTATTCATTCACAAAATACACCCTCAGAAGCACTTCTGAAAAAGGTCAAGCTGACTTACGACTGACGCACTCTGACTAACATGATCTTAAAGTGACCAGTCCGTCTAGAACTGGCAACCAATCAGGCCCTTCTCCTAAAACCTTATACACTTCTCTAATCTCACTAATGCTCTGAGTAAAATAGTGACATACTGGTCGAACATCCACATCAGCATGCCGCACTGCCATGCGGCTCTTCCAGATACTGTGTAAGCCAATAACCATAAGTAAATCATACGGTACAGAGTCGGTTGGGGCAACAGGCAGAAAACGTATCCCGTGTGCGCTTAGAGGAAGTTCCTTTTTCAGAATTCGCTGCAGTACATCCCAGTAGAACACTGCGTCCCGACAATCTAAAAACTTATGCTCTATCGACTCGGGCCTTTTGCACAAGATACAGTTCACAGTCCAGGAAACAAATATGCCCTTTTCGTCCAGCCATGTTTCAACCGGAAGCGTTCCGATGTGCAGTTGAAAGAAAAAGGTTTTCATTGTGGCCGGGACCAGCATTTTCTTAACGCGTCGAAGTACATCCTGTCCTGAAGTCTCGCAGTAAATAGCTCGATACAAAGGGGTTGGAAATGACGTTTCTATTAGATTTTTTGTAAGTCGCTTTCGAGAGACAGTACTGAGATATTCTAAAGAGAAACGCGTGGTTAAAAATTTGTATGCACCGACAACTTCCTTCAAATAAGCACTCAGTGGTCCCGTAGCACCATCACTGGATGAAACGATGAAATTGGGTAAGACACCCGACAATTGAACCTGAAGAACAGTACGCAGAAAGGGATCCTCTTGATCACGCAGGAAAAGAAAACGGTTAACAATTTGGCGCATGAAAAGATGTGATAAAGAAAGACCACCATGCCGTACGCGCCGAAACAAATTCATCCGGCTGACGCGCTCCCAGCTGGACGCCCACACATATACAGCGAATACACGATGCAACTTCTGAATGTGAAATCGAGAACAATGCAAGACCTGTAGAAGATACCACAGCTTAGCGACAAAAAATGAGTTGCACACTGTAGCTCTCGCGAAAATAGACAAATGGCGGCCTGCACTGGGGGCCGCTTTCTCGCGCAGCCTATTTGTCTCTTCGCTCCACAGACCCGCGCTGTCACGATAGTATTCCAATGGTACGCCAAGATAACGGGTGGGAAGGGTTGACCAGGCAATTTGAGCGAGAAAGTTTGGCTTCGATGCCCATCGGCCGTGCCAAAACCCCGAACATTTCGACCAGTTCACTGAACATCCGGTCCGAGTACAAAAAGTTTTGGTGATCTCGATGGCTTCTTCAATACTCTCGCTATCTGTGCAAAAAATAGCAATGTCGTCCGCATAAGCCGAAATGCGTACCTCGCGCGCATTCAAGGTAAAACCGCGAACATGTTCACTCCGAATGGTACTTAAGCAGTATGGTTCAATATACAACGCCAACAGTAATGGCGAGAGCGGACAGCCTTGTCTAACAGAAGATTTTACAGGAATGTGTTCACTGACTCGCTTATTAACAATAATACCGCTGTTACACGGGCACCCTTAACCGCGGTTAACTCAGCTTTAACTGCTGTTACGTGGCAGCACAGATGCCGCACTATACTCTCGGACAGCTATTTCAGAAGAAGTGAAGAGCGCGCGTGCACTGCTTCGATGGGTGCTCAAGATGCTCAAGCGCACGTTCGTCCATAGCTTTGACCGCATAGCCGCAGAATGTTGTCCGCAAGTATTGTGCGCTAACTGTGGCTTAGCTTAACCGCAGTTAAGGGCGCCCGTGTAACAGGGGTATAAGACTCGTTGTACAATTATAATATGCCATTTGCACACCTTCAAGAATAATAGGTCCTATATCGATATGCTCCAAAATTTGGCTTAAAACGTCATGAGACACCCCATCGAAGGCCTTTTCCAAGTCAATTTGTAACATGGCGACTTTGCGCAGCTCACCGTCACAACACTCCAAGATACTGCGCGCAACATGAATGTTGGTCAAAATAGTCCGACCCCGTATGCCGCATGTCTGATGAGGCCCAACAACACTCGTTATCACACGCTGCAAGCGGCGAGCGAGGACTTTCATTAGTATTTTATAGTCAACATTAGTAAGGCTTATTTGACGGTAGGAGTTAACACTGCGAAGCTTAACGGGATCGTCACACTTTGGGATTAACACTGTGTGTGTGCGTGAAAAGGAGGGGAAGAGAGCTTTTCTTTCATATGCCTCGGTGAAAACTTCGAGTAACACGGATGAAATTTCATGTTTAAATGTTTTGTAAAAACCAGCAATTAAGCCATCTGGCCCAGGCGATTTTCCGGGTTTTAAGTCATCTATCGCTTTTGTTACCTCTGACAAGCTGATTGGGTCCTCTAAAAAGTCCTTATCGTTTCCGTCAACCTTCGGCAGTAGAGGCAGAAAGTCGTCTTTAAATCCTGACAGTGGTGGGGCGCTACAACTAAACAGCTTTTTATAGTGCTGAACAAACACCTCTTCGATATGACTTTTGTCGCTGGACAAGACTCCTAAGTGTTCTATTTCAACTACATCATTAGCTCGCGCGTATTTCTTTTCCGCCGCCACCATTCTTTTTGTCGGCTGCTCTCCCACCAAAAAACGCTCTGAACGAGCCCGTATTGCCGCCCCCTTGTATCGGTCGCGATCGAGATTTTCGAGTTTGGCTTTCAAGTGGTTAATATCCTCAATGAAAGCGCCGGGTGCCCGGCATTCTTCCTGTAGCAGCTTGTCTAAGTTTTTTCGGTACTCCAATTCTTGACTCTTCTCCTGATTCTTTAGGAGACATGTCCTTTCAAGTGCAGTTAATTTCACCTCCTGTTTAAATGTTTCCCAGCGCTCGCTTGCACTGCCTCCTTTCAGTTGCGCGTCCCTCCAGATTGTCTTAATACAGGAAAGGAATGGTTCATCCTTTAAAAGTTTCGCATTCATTTTTCATAATTCCCATGAGAAACTGGCCCCCTCTTTCTTTTTACCTAATTGGAACGTGACAAGGCAGTGATCGCTAAAAGCACCGTAGTCTACAGAATAACTCCGACACAAATATACCAGATCCGATGCGATATACGCCCGGTCCAGTCTCGCGTGACTGACACCCTGAAAGTGCGTGAAAGGCATACAGTTTGACCGAGGCACACAACATGCGACGTCTTCCAGAACAAAATCTTCAATAATGTTATTTAATTCTAGGGTACTGGCATCCCTATAGCGTGTTCGGTTGGACCTGTCTTCAGCTCGGCAAACACAATTGAAGTCACCCAAAATGATCAGAAAACGATCGGACTGGCAATGTTGGTAAACGTTTTGGAAAAAAACCCGGCGCTCCTCAGCCTCATTAGGTGCATAAACACAAATGACACGCCATTCATTTCCCATAACAGAAAAATCACACATGACAAACCTCCCAGATGGGCAGGTCGTGACGGTTTGCACGGCAGCACCTAGAAATTTTCTGAGGAACAGGCAGCAGCCAGCCGAGAAACCAACAGCATGACTCACGCAGACTTCATACCGCGCCAGAAAAGGCCGCACCATGCAGTCGGTCTGGTCCTCGCTCTCGACTTTGGTTTCCTGAATAGCGACAATGTCCAGGTCATGCTCGGTGAACAGCCGGTAGAGCTGTTGCTGCCGTCGTCTGGCTGCAAGTCCGCGAACGTTCAACGTAGCCACGCGCAAGGCGTTTTCAAGGGAAACCATCGGAAAGCGAGTCTCAGACCTCGTACGATTGGGTCACCTCTCGCCCTACCCGGGAAGAGACAAAGAACGGCTGCGGCCAGCGCGTCGTCCCCTCTTGCTCGTCACTATGAACCAGGGTCCCTCAGTCTGCTGGAGCGTCTGGTCGGTTCCCTGCTCCGGGTCGCTGAGCCGTCGCTTGATCGCCTCGGTCGCGAAGTCCATTGCTGTACCATCTCCGGCGTCCAGTGCGTCAGTCGCGTCCTTAGCTGCCGGTGTCGTCTCACTGGTCTTCTTCGCGTTAGGCTCATTTTCACCGACAGTGCCTTCCGCGTCAACGTTACGGTGGAGACCCGGCCTTTTGGCATCGCCGACAGCTCGTGTTCCTGCTCACCGAACTCTTGACGGTCTTGCGAAGAAATCCTCGCGGTTGGAGTCGCCGCCGCCTCGGCCTCCTCCTCGTCCACTACGAGGTTTCTGTCCTGGCTGTCGGTGGTCTTGCTGGCAGCAGCTCGAGCGTACGACCGTACGCAATCCGAGGCCTCATGCCCGAAGGCTCGACACTCCTCGCACCTCGGCACTCTGCAGTCGCGCCGTATATGTCCCGTGCGTCGACAACGGAGGCACACCGGCGCCCGTCCGGGGACGACAACCAGGAGCGGGCCTCCGTAGAGGCGGAGCTGATGCGGCAGGGACTCCGGTGTTACGCCTTCGCGGAGCACCATGCGGACGATGACGGTAGTGGAATCCACGTCTGCCAGGCCCTCGATTCTCCACTTCTCTCGGGTGACACCCTTGGCCTCCCCGTATGTCTCGAAGGCCCGTCGAAGGGCATCTGCAGTTACGTCGAATGCCACCCAGTGGACTTTTACCTTCAGCTCTCGCTTCTCTGGATCAATGACCAGGCATGGTCGCCCCTTCACCAGCATGGTCCCCTCTCGCAGAAGCTTCTCTTTGGCGGAGGCGGTGTGCAGCTTCAGCAGCCAGACGTGCCCCATTTGAAACGCGCCAAGTTCTGCTACGTCTTCCCGAACTCCCACCTGGTTCAGAGGCCCTACGAAGTCTTCAGCACGGTACGGCCGCCCCCGGGTATCAGCGTGCAGCACAAAGCTGCATTTCATGGCTTCTCCTGTCGGCAGAGTAGGCAGTATCACTGCGTAGTCGTTGGGAACATCGCCGCGTACGGCATCACCGCGGCTCAGAGCCGCCGTCATCGAGCTCACAGCGGAGCGATCCATTCCACGTGCGCACGCTACCGCGTTCGAAATTGGAATCGGCCACCGATCCCCCTAACGCAACTGGAGTGTGAAATACATGAGGCTTTCATGACAAGGGCCCATGGTTCGAATGTTTGTATCAGCGCTCCCTCTATCACCTTCCCTAATAAGGAGCAGGCTTTATCAGTCAAGCTTCAGAGACTCACCAGTGACGTCCGGCTTCTGGGTGTTAAAATTCAGTTGAAAGTTACGCCTTGTCCTGTGTGCCTCCCTTCTCTGTCCTAGTTTTCTTTTTTGGTATATTTTTTATCATGCTTCAAATTAAGGTTATGCCAATATCAACATCCGATTTTTCACGCGCCCTTCAGTGGGACGACGCCACATGTTGTATAACTTGCAAATCCAACAAGCACTCTTAAAAAAATATTTTTTTTGCATTTCTTGTTTTAAATTTTTGTTTTGCTGGCACGAGATTTTTTTAGCATTTATTTCACACCATTAAAGGTCCTGTAACCCGTTGACACTCGACGTCGAGAACGAGCTGTACTCCAAGCAACACGAGACATCACGTTTTCAGTGTTGTCAATAGGTCTCTCAGGACAAATCTGAAAATTCGGGAATTTAACGAAAGAAAAATAAAACATTATTACGACTTGTAACTTTGGTTACTGGTTCCGATCCGTGTATGAACGTGCTGGAACAATTCTGAGGAAAGTCAGCGACTATCAACATTTCGCCGAAGTTCTCCTTTAATTTACGAAATAGCACATTTCGGGTATTCAAAAAATGTAGTTAGAAACTCGGAAAAAAAAGTTCTGCACCATCTCAACTAACGATTGCAGTGATGCGATTGAACCGAGTCATTTTGCAGCACCTTTTGGAGCAGCCAACCGAGCATTATGAAGCTGCAAAAATGAATTTTTGGAGCACCAAGCACACACTCATTTTTATTTATACTGCGAATACCACTGCCTTCTTTCGGGAACAGTCAGAAAGAAAACAAGACAAATAAATAAAAATAAATATCAAGATTTGTGTGTTGGCTTATCCAGATAAAAAAAATCATCAAACACAGAACTAGCTGTTAAGTTGCGCATATGAAGCACTAGGTATGGCTACAAAATGCTTATCGATGGACCGCTGTGAATGGTCACTTTAGGTGTGGAAAAAATGGAAATCAAATAGTATATTCTACTAAAATAATGCTGTAATAAATTTGAGCACACAAATTAATGTACTTACCATTCAAGTCCTAAAAGTTGTAATAAAAAATTCTGAATTCAGATTTTAACAAAAAAAAAATTTCCGTCATTAAATTATAAAAGTTAATAACATTTTGTATGCAGAACCTCAAAATAACGGAGATCGGCACGCGAACGATAAGTATGCCTTCTTAAATCCAGCCAAAGACGTTAAGGTTGCTCCTGAACTTACTTCTACTGCTTCACCTAATTTAGTTTAATTCATTCTATTGACTGTACCTTGAATGGATAAAACACATATAAAGGCGACAACTAAACAACGGAGTTCAAATAAAAATAAACCAATAGAGCGATTCACATAAAATTTCTTCCGAGTACGCTTGTCAAGTTTCGAATTTGGATAAGATACCGCCAGAATACCGCAGCTTGTTTTAAATAATTGCCGCAGTTTAATTAAGAAATTTTAAATACAACCAAGAGCTGTTACATTCGCACGCACAAAGTTATTTTCTTTCTTTTTTTTATGTATACTTGACGTTTGCATGTTTAACGTCCCGCTCTGGGGAAATGGTTTCCCCTTAGAACTCGGATGCACTGCGACAAAGCAAGATAACCAAATTGAGATTACTTCGCTGCTGCCGCTTCACCGCAGTACAAAAGAGTGCGATGAGAAGCGCACTCAACAAAGCTAACTTACACGCCTGAGCAGACTGAACATAGGAGATATCGCGAAAATTCCGAGCACTGTCAGTGTTTGACACTGACAGAGAGATCGAATACATGGTTATATCAACTGCGCGGCGTCACCACGAGTGTTCGAGCTAGCCAAAGCGAAACGACACTATGCCTGTCAGATGTAGTCGAAGGAGGATGCAAGGAATTGTGCCACTTTTGTTCGATCGTGCCCGGGAAAGTGAGCGGTGCCTTTTCGACGACGAGTGGACATATCGCGATTGTGACAACGTCGACCAACTGCAGCGATCGGCCGTGAATGATATACACGTGGATACAGGCGCAGATGCGGACGTTAGAAGGCTGTTTTAGATTCTAGAACCCAGGCGATAAGGAAAGAAAACTAGTTTCGCGTCCAGCTTGTTATTATCACATGACACCGCTGGGGAGATATCGCATTTGCTCGGACTGTTCGGTCTGGGCAGGCACACAGGAGCTTTTGTGTTTGACGACGTGGGTGAGCAATAAAATTGAAAAAATGGTCCATGCTGTGGCACGTCTTGCTTAAATCGTGTCACAAACAAACACGTTATTGCATGCTGAAAAAAAAATCTGGCTCTTGGATTAAACAAAACTTCGGCACTTATGTTTAGGTCTATGTGTGTTCAAAGGAGCAGTATCACATCAAACACACCAATATCTTGTTAAGAAACTCTCGAAAAGGAATTTTAAAACGAATTAAGCAATTAGCAAAAAGCAGCTGGTGGATGTCGCCAACGCCTCGTTTGTAATGCCCGTCTAGGAACCTTCAGAGGTAGTGACGGTAACTGTCTCACCTCCGGCCACGACGACAGAAGAGGGGAAGTAGGAACTCCCCTCTTCCCAAGAATCCCTCTTGTGTGTCCCCGCGAAGTCGCTTTTGTCCCTCTACAAGATTATAGAAGATTAACCGGTCACTCAAAATTCGTACAAAAGCAGCCACTTCGGTAACTGGAACAACTAGGCCATTCTCTCGATGTCAGCCTCGCCGTAGCTTTGCTCGTCCTGAGACGACCTACGTCACGATTGCGTTGGATGTCACGTGCTCTGTGCTGGCTGTCACGTGCTCTGTGCTGGCTGTTCTCCGAGCGCTTGGCCGAGTGGGCCGTTTATAACGAAAAATACAGCCACTAGGCTCAAAATACGAACGTGCGATTGTCTTTTACGGATACTGTGGATTATATTCAATCTATTTTTGAACACGACGGGTATATTTCTAATTTGCCGTTGTTACCCAAAACTAAGATGGCCGAACGGAACCGATGGCAAAGAAAAAGCAGACACACCACGTGGTTTGTTTTCGTCTACCGCACCACTGCTTTGCCTCGGCGGCACTGTAAACGACAGCGACGATGCGCTGCCGCTCCAGAAGCGGTGGTGGCGGGGCAGCGGGCATCGACTATGCCAGCACTGCAGAGCAGAAAACTTCGTTGAACTGAAATCTTCGCAATTCTGACATTCGTTTTTCGTTTAGCTGAAACATTTTTGCATAGAATGCAAAGGAAAACCGCCAGGGATTTTTCCAAAGTTCGCTATTTTGAAGTATTCGTTAAACCGACGTTCACTCAAGTGAGAGTTTACCGCAGAGACAAGGGCAGCTAGCTTTGCGTCTACCCACTAACCACACAAACCAGAGCTCGGCGTTCTGACGTCTCCGCGCACCCTCATATCCCCCCCTGTCTCTTAGGAGTTGCAAGTTACAAATGATCCCCAACCCACTCTTAAGGCCCGTTCACACTCTTGCGACCGAGTACGACAGAGAGACGAGATCTCTTAAAACTTCTTAAATGTTTTTAGAATGAGGGAACACACTGGGCATTGTGGCGCCATCTATGCGGTGACCCTGGAACTGCATTTCACAAGAGCGAAGGTTTTGCGGGATTTCCGAGGACAAATGTGCGTAATACCCATAGAAAGACTCGTTTATAACATTGACAAAAGTTTTTCGAGTCAAAAAAGAAAGGATAATGCGCGAGAAATAAAAAAAAAATGTGCCGGACCGCCGAGTTGACACTGCTTCCCAATAGATGGTGCCAGTGTGTTCTCTGGTTTAAGAAGTTTTTAGGAACCCAGGTTTAAGAGGTCGCAAGAGTGTGAACGGGCCTTTAACTCGCAGAAAGAGAATGAAATCTCCGGACTAGGGTTAAGGCGGATGCCATTCTCTGTAGCATTCCCAATGCCAGTGGCATACATTCGTACAGAAAATACAGAGAAATAACTAGTAGAAACAAAATGCTGCCATAGCACTGTCAATGCCAAGACACTGTGCCGTGAGACACGCTTTCACGCACTCCAGAGCAAAATAAAAAACAAAACAAAGCGCTGCGAGCAACATGGCTGCAGCCCGCCACTTCCGATAAAAAAGGCATAGTGAAGCAGAGTAGTGGGGAATGAAATCCACAATCCGCGAAAGAGAATTGGAAATCACAGTGTTTATTGTCCAAAGGCCAACTTTTATGCGCTATAAATAGTTTTCCTTTCGTGTTGTTAGCTAAACTCTCATTTTTGTCATGGTGCAACATTGGAGAAAATGCTTATCTAGCACATGTAGGCACAGCAGCTGCAAGAGAGGCTGTGTTTTGTGATTAATGTGAGCTGCAGAGAGTGGGGAAAGAGTGGAATGTAGAGCTTCTGAATTAGGTAAAGGATTGAAGCTACGAGTTCTTTGGTACTTATGAGACCTTCAGACTACCATGTTTAACTGTGTTTCAGAGGCAGACGAAGCAATTTCATACAAATATCGGCATGGAATGTGGGATAGAACTGTATCACGGGGAAGTTTCGTGCGAGAGAATGCACCAATAATTTAGCGAAATTTTTGGATGTTGCAAGTACACAGAGAGAACTACCGCACCAAAAATAGGGGATGCGAAATGAGTCAATGCAAAAGGACTGCCTTCACAAGGCATTTTGATCCTTTGAAAGGTCAAGCAAACTTCTTAAGCCCACAAGACCGGGAATATTTTTTTTTCAAAGGACTAGATTATGCTTACATGACTTTAGCACTCCCCATCACATGATATGAGCCTGCCATACTAGAAACAAAAAAAAAAGAAAAAATAAACATGAAAGACATAGTCCTGTAATGTTGTATGACTTCAACTCAAACAACAACAAAAAAAAACTAAAAAAAAAAAAACACGAGAATCTGAAAATAAATAATATGCTGCACACATTGCAGTCCTCCAGGCGTCAAAGAACACTTCTCCTATGCACGGTCACATCACCAAAAAAAAATCCAATTTCCTGAGCATGGTCGATGTTCCTTACGCACAAAGCACGATGTGCTAAACCTAACCCAGAGAAAGCTACGGAGAGAGAGAAAGAGAAACCCCACGCAGGCACTAAGACTACAATTTTAACCTAGCCGCAGAAAGGAATGGTCCATGAGCATCCAAAACTGATGCCCGTCAGCCAGAGTAAAGGAAGAAGAGTGCTCCCCTCCTCTCTCCCTCTTTCTTTTTTTTTTCACGGTGCCTTTACTTTCCTAAGTAGGGGGTGCTCCGAAAAGTGTATTGCCTGCAAGCGTGTGAACTAATGTCCTCCTCAAGCTAAACTCCTGTACATGGTCTCGATCTGGGAGAGGAAGTACTTCCTGCACTCTGGGCGCTTCGTCTTCAGGGTTGGGGTCAGCAGTCCGTTCTCTACGCTCAAGGCTTCGTGGTGCACATGGATGTCCTTGAGCTGCACACAAGAAAAAACGGGAAAGTAATTATATAGCCTGTTGGCACTAACTCGATACTAGGGATGTGCGAATAGTGAATTTTCACTTCGAAGCGAATACGAAGCGAATAATTAATTTCAACGAATAGTTTCGAATCGAAGCGAATAATTTCGAAGCAAAGCGAATAGTTTGCATTTGCTTATTTAAAAGTGAGAAAAATAAAAAACACAACTTCAATAGTTTGCACATCGATATGGCTCAGCTAGCCGTGTCGTCTTCAACATGTTTTCTATTCTAGGCTACCAGAAAAAGAGTCGGGAACAGATTCAAAGAAGCAAACTTTCCCCCAAGTTTATTGACGCCTGTGCATCACGTCGTGAGCTTTACTCTATATTGCTATGGATAAACACCAACTGCTCCACGTGCTCTGGGAGGAGGAGCTCCCTCCTGTTTGTGACAACGTTCCCCGACGTTGACAAGAGCCTTTCACTTGATACCTGCGTCGCCGGAATCGAGAGGTACAGCTGGGCAACCTTTGCTAGCAGGGGGTACTTGTCCTTCCCCAAATTCCTCCACCAGAGGTAGGAATTCTCCGATCGGGGCCTTACAGGTGAGTAAAGGTACTCCTCTACCTCTTCTGATGGTCGTCGGGAGCAGATGCTCGAGGTGCTGGTGGATGCCAGGGCCTTAAAAACGTCCCACACATCACTGCTGGCACTGGCAGGTGGTGCAGTTACATCTAGGGTCTGTTCAGAGTTCTTTTCCGGGGGAAGGGTCTTCTCTACAGCTGCACATAGATGGTTCTTTGCCCATTGCTTTTCACTTGGCATAGTGTAGCACACTGCCTTGAACCGGGGGTCCAGCAGAGTGCTCAGCGCATGAGCATTTTGGAATTTAATGTCCACAAATCGGGACTTGACATTTCAAAGCAAGCTCCCTGCAAAGACTGACTCCTCTCCACCGCTGTGTGACTGTTTGGTCAGCAGGACCTGCATACAGTGCACTAGTGGCACCACTTGTGAGAGAGTGGGGTGCTTCACAGAGCATGACTCTCGTGTTGCCTCCTCAACGCACTTGAGGACTGATGTCACTGATGCCATGAGGCGCCACTCGCTTGAGGTCAGGTTGTCAAAAGTGTCCCGTTCAGACAAGTCCAAGGAAATAGCTGGACGCAGCTTGAGGAGACGGGACATGTCGTACTCGCTGTTCCACCGTGTGGCAACATCTTGGATGACCTCAGGGGGCTCCAATCCCATAGAAATTTGAATTTCTTTCAGGCGGCTTCTTGCCATGGAGCTTCGCTTGTAGCGCCCTACAACTGCTCGGCCTTTGGCACAGAGCTCGTCGAAGTCCGGCGTTTCCTTCTTGGCGTTCTGTATACACACCTGCAGTGTGTGCGCAAAACATTGCAGACTGGTCCACGTCGTTCGCGATACCGCACTCAAAAAGTTCCTCACGTTGTCGGTAACAATAAAGACTGCAATGTCTTGTGGCAGTCCCCATTCTGTAGCCAGATCAAGCAGGAGGCTCTTCAGGTTTTCAGACGTGTGGCCCTCGGGCATGTGCCTGCATGCCAGGTTAGAGTTGCAGGGCTGGAAGTGTGCATCAAGTAAGTGGCACGTCATCGAAACATAACTGTCCCCCGTCCTCGACGTCCACCCGTCTGTCGTGAGGGCATAGCATGGGGATCCATTCTCGAAATGGTCGCACAACTCGCCTTTGATGCGCTCTTTCTCTTTGGCACAAAGCTCTGGCACCACACCTCGGGAGAAGGTTGTCCTCGAAGGAACCTGATACTCGGGAACGGCAGCGTTCATCAACGCCAAAAACCCCGGCTCCTCGACGATTGAGTACGAGTGTAGGCCTGTGGCAAGGAACAGCGCCGTTCTCTTTGTCAGCGTTTTCGCTTGCTGGCTGTCTTTCTTCAGCTTTGGCTTGAAAGGTACGGGAGTCGCAACCCTGCCGTCAGACTTTTTAGCTTCTGTTTTCTTCGCACTTTCAGAAGCACCCATCTTCTCAAACGCTTTAAACGGTCCGGGATGACGCTTCAGGTGATTTACCAGAGTCGTAGTTGTACCCGTCGGCGTCCTGAGGCACATCATGCACGTGTGACATGTAGCACTGTTGGGTCCTCGATCAAAAAACTCCCAAATCGCGCCGCGGCATATTGCCCGTTGAGTTTGGTGACTTGGGTCGTCCATGACTTTTCCAGGAACGCACAGACAAGCTGCATTCACAGCTCATGGTGAAAGTGACAGAAGTAGAGAACGCGAGAAGAGCAACAAAAGGAGAACAAGGAAATGGTCTAAATGATGGCTGGTATCACTGGTATGGTCCGCGCCACCTAGAAGTCTACGCCGATATCGTTCATATTTGAAATTTATGACTGTTCAGAGCACCGTGATTTCGACTTTTGAATGACACTTCAAAACCATGTCAGACTTAATTCCAAGACAACAGTTACGGTATTCGAGAGGTATCGTAACTATCAAAATGAGGATATTTTCATTTTCAGATTGGAGAAACTATCGGTATCACCATCATTGTTTTCTACGCAGGGCAGCAACGGCGTACGCGTTTTTCGTGCAGCACGTGGGAAATTAGTTCAAGTGTACTCGGAGGCAAGAGGACGAAAATAAGCCAGGAGGTAGCTCTGGCAATCGTAGCACACGGTCACACAGTTTTTGACGTGAATGTCATCTTCTGGGGCCCTCAAGAACACGGTTGAACCTGGAACGAAACTAGTTCCCTCCGCCACCTTCGCTCGTTTGGTGGCTCGCCGGCTAGCCCGGATTGTTTTAGCGGCAGCTCGGACGCCTAAACCTATTCCTTCCCGGAATGTTTGCTGCCGCAATTCTTTCTGGGCGCCTCCTTCTGCATTCCGAAACAGTAAGTGCCCCGCAAACGATGGTCCGCGGCAGCGGGCCGCGGATAGGCGCCAGTTTACCTCCGTTGGAGAAGTCCGTTCAGTTAAACTGAGATGTCATTAGCGGCTCGATGAAAGTTGGAGCCGCCGTTTAACTCCGGCCGATCGCGATTGAGTCAACTGTCGTTTACTCAATGGCAGTTGAGAGCGCTCGTGTGACTAGGGTATTAGCTTACCTCTTTTCGAATAAAGTCGTGGTTTGCACCGTGTTCAAACTTCGAAATACTTCGAAAATATTCTAAGTTTCCGAATAGTACTATTCGATTCGAAGGCCGAATCGATTATGGCATTATTCGCTTCGATATTCGAACCTTTCGAATATTCGCACAACCCTACTCGATACCCCACAATAATAAGGTGATATAGACTCAGCCTACATAGTAAAATTAACACAGGGCACAAAAACAAAGACTAAGTAGAAGGGTGCACACAAGACAAGCGCTTGTCTTGTGTACACCATTCTCCTTCATCTTTGAGTAGGAACCAACCAGCCTGCATTGCCACCCTAACTTAACTACATGAGAGGCCCTTTCGACAAGGCAGTTTTAGGTGGCTGTGCCGAATTAGTTTTGGTCAGGCCCATATTGCTTGGGGTGGGGAAATAAAGAAAATTTTGTTCCACTCCTTCTATGAAAAATAAAGTGCCTTTGGCCACTTGGCACCACCACATAAATTGCCTCGGTGAATAGGTCTTTCATATACGCCTCGCAAGTGGACTCATTTTCGTCTTCTGCGCATGAGAAAGGAAGTAGCGGTGACGTCAGAACGCCGAGCCCTGATTGGCTGATCGCGACCCCCTATCTGAGCGTCGTCTGCTCCTTTGCAACGTCGTCTGCTCGCAACGTCGTTTGCGTCTGTCTTACCTTTCCTGCGACTTTCGGAAGTCGAGCGAGCTCGACTTTGCCTTTCAGAGAGGGCAGACGAAATAACTCGAGCGGTGCGTTGTTTTTGTTTAACAACTAGCAGACGCGCATCAAGGAGGGAAGTCAAAGGACTCACTGGCGAGGTGTCCCAAGGCGCCGAGGTTTGTTTGCTAAGAACCGAGAGGTGAGCGTGTTAGTGTCCGCATGTACCCTCCCAAATACTTTTTCCCTCCTTTCGTGTGCGGCGAGACCCCTCATTCTTTAGCGGCGTCGGCGGGTTGGCGCAGTTAACGTCGTCTGCTTTACGTCTGCTAGTCAAAGCGATGGCTGCTTTACCTTTCCTGCGTCTGTCGGAGATTCACCGCTTTTTTACCGGCGAGAGTCACCGTTGCCTCGGGAAACAAGGAGATAACAAGAGGAAGAAATTGACCTCTTAATCTAAACTTGAGGTCAGCGATCAAAGTATAATACGGAAAGGGTTCACAAGGGTCGCGCGGGCATATTCCATTCAGCACGCCAGCCGGTCGAGGGCAGAGGGTCGCCGAGTCGCGGAGTGTCTGCTAGGCCTAACTGCCGAAGCTCGCTTGGTCGCGTTCGGTAAAATAGTGGCCGCTGGAGCTGTTCCCGGGTGTTTGTGGATCCAGCGTTCTTGTTCGTCGTGGTCTGTTTCAAGTGCTTTTTACTTTTTTCTTGCTGCTTGAAGTCGGGACGCGTGAGAAGCGCACGTAGAAAAATAAACGTCCGTGGGTCGTCGCGACCGCGACGCTGTCGGCCACCATGCTGATTTGACCGTAAGTGCGTAAGACGGCTTCGGAGCTGTCGTAGGATTTCGTCGTAACCTGCGCCGAACTTACGAAAATTTCGTTTCGTAAATACGAATTTGTTCTTAAGTTTTGTCTTACGCACATTTTTGGCGTAAGATCGTTTCGTGAATCTGGCCTATGCACTTCCGAAAGTCGCAGGAAAGGTAAGACAGACGCAGACGACGTTGCGAGCAGACGACGTTGCAAAGGAGCAGACGACGCTCAGATAGGGGGGTCGCGATCAGCCAATCAGGGCTCGGCGTTCTGACGTCACCGCTACCCCCTGCGCAAGAAGCAGACGAACTTGCCCTCCGCATTGTGGGAAACTACAATTCTACCATTAAATAAAAAAATTAGACAAAATCGAAAGAAGTGTCGTTATGCACCTCTGAGGCAGGCACAGTCATGAGAATGTGACTCTAGAAACTGCATTTGTTGCACAAATGCTTGTGCAAAAAAAGTATTTTGCACGGTTATCCTACATACTAATGTCAGAGTTCAGCACGCACTTTGCAAGAGAGTAATTTGCACTGGAATGTGTCTACCGTACCCCTGAAAGATAACCCACCCCCCTTTTTTTTTCACATGATTTCCTATTTTTTCAAACACCGAAAGTTTGCCCATTTCTTTTATTTACCCGATTTGCCTTTGATTTTAGGTGGGCTATTTCTCGGGATGTTACGGTATGTGAGGCAACAACCAAATCAGCAAAGCAGTAAAGGTGGTGTTCGACACTAACCTTTATGCATTAAACCTAAAATGCAAAAAAGCACCACAGTCCCGTTTGCAAACATTGTGTGATGCAGCGCATGGGCTTTTCAATAAAAGGGAACAAAAGAAGATAACTGTGAATCCCAAAATTGAAAATATTTGTTACAGCGCTTTATCTATTATAGTATGCAATGAAGTACCGTATTTACTCGATTCTAAGCACCCCCCTTTTTTCACACCCGCGATGTTCAAAGAGCTTAGATTCGAGACATGCCCCAAAAATACGAAATTTGCACAAGAAATATGAGTTTATTATAATCAAAATGAAAGAATAAATGTTCTAAAGGAAATAAAGTAAACAGTGGAGAGTAGCCCGCTTGCCGTCAGTTTGCACAACGGTCGACTAGTCGCTCTCGCTATCACTCGACGACGACGAGTCGGTGCCCCTGTCCGAGCTGCTGCTCCTGCTGCTGTTAGTATTCCACAAAAGGTAGTCTTCGGTGCCGTCACGACGATTGGTGATGCAACATTTCTTAAAAGACTTGACCACAACATTGGCACGGATCCTCTTCCAAGCATCTGAGATCCACGTCGCCACGGTCGATGGAGAGGCTTTGTGTAGCTTTCCCGTCAACGACTTCTTCCGGTCAGGGCTACGGACCCACTCCTCGTATTCTTGCCGCAAATTTTCCTTGGACGGTTTGTTGACAGAGACGTCCAGGGGCTGTAACACAGACGTCATCCCCCCTGGAATGACCATCGGGTCGCAGTTGTTTATATCCAGCTCTGCCTTCACCTCCGGAGTTACGTGACCACGGAATGCATCAAGCATGAGCATGGACTCTGTGCCTTTAGGACCGCCAAGTGATGCTCCTGGCCGCTGCTGTCACACTACTCTGATCCAGTCCTGCATCAGCTCCCTCGTCAACCATTCCTTCTCCTGTACCCTCACGATGACATCTTTCGGAAAAGTCTCGTTCTTCAACATGTTCTTCCTTTTGAGGATGATGTAGGGCGCAAGTTTTTGACCGTCGGCTGTGATGCACAACATTACGGTCACCCTTTGCTTTTCATAGCCAGTCGTGTGCACTTTTACTTCTCGAGCGCCTACTTCGTTCACGGTGCACGTCCTTGGCATGTTGATGTACACAAAGGCCTCATCGGCATTGCCGATCTGCCCGAGTCCGTGGCGAGATTCGCGACGCAGCTTCATCACATAACGTTGGAAGTTGACAAGCTTGTCCTCGAACTCCACCGGTAGCTTCTGGCAGATAGTGGTGCAGCTCCCATAGAGAAACCAACGTTCCTCTTCATCATCCGCTCCACCCAGCCACAGCTTGCGCGGAATGCCGAACAAAGAATTTGCATCCGTGTGGCGATTTCCATAGCCTTCCTTTGTATGTAATCAGCCGTGATGGCAAAGCCACCGCATCGTTCACTGTGGACGAATTCGCAGACCTCCTTCTTAAGCTCCGGGTGCCGGCCCCTGCGCGGTCCAGTAAACTTTTTGCAAGTTGCGGCGTCCTTAAAAATTTGATTCCGCTGTCTCCTCCACCGAATCACACATGCTCTGTCCACTCCGAACTGTTTAGCAGCGCCGTGATTTCCGTTGTCTTCCGCGCAAGAAATAACCATTCTCTTGAACTTCATCGAGTATGAAGTTCTCTTTGCACTCATGATGAACGACTTCCGCAAACATGTGCACATAGTGAACGGAGTGCGATTGCAAGGCCAATGCGGACGAATAGGCTTAACAGATTAAGCCGACTGCAACAAGTGCAAGGAGACCAAACAGACAAAACATCTTAGATATAGAGGGTACGGCAACACACCACAGCTCTGCAGTGCACATACTCCCTACACTACCTGCACGGCTGCAAAAGTGGAAAATGGCGCTACCTATGTGCTGCCATCTATTAACCGACGTTGAAACCACGCGCCAGCGGCCGTTTGCAACTCTGGCGCTCTGCGATACCGGCGTCTCCGATTTCAAATATCTTTTTGGGGAGGGGGGTGCTTACATTCGCATATAAACTCTTTTTAAGGTGTTTATGTTTGAAAGTGGGGGGAAGGTGCTTAGAATCGCGAAAATTCGGTAGTAACTGGTCTGCAAAAAACTAGCCTCCAAATTATGGCTCCAGATCCTTGACCTCAGTTTCTTACACAAATAAATTCCAGTGCAATGCTATAAAGCAGTTTTTCGGTATAACGAAATCGCTTTGTGTTCCCTCCCTTGTGTTCCCTCCACCTCCTCCACCGAGGCAAACAGCAAAATGGGCAAACAGCAAACAGAAAACGGAGCAAACAGAAAGCAAGGTTCGGCCCAAGTCCAAAATCAACGAGGATTTCGACATTACGGCATTGACTGTTTAATACTGTAGGCCATCTTCCAGAGCGAGTAAAACATATTGGATGGGTTCATACTTCGGAAAGAGTTTACCATGCAAGAGAAAGAGCGCCCGTGATTTGAATGTCAAAGATCACCAACTGCTTTGCACACGTTAAATTTTCTCATGCACACATGCTCACCAAGCCAGAGCATGATTCCCGGAGTTGCAATGACCTCTACAGGAGTGTGTGCAAACACGTTGGTGAACTTGGATTTGTTCACGCTTGTCGAAGCACGAACATTCCCGTTGTTGCTCCCGCTACGGATGCTGTGATCGTAGACTTTGTGTGCGACCAATGTAAAGACGAAGAGAAATTGGAGCTAGGCTCCTTGAGAAATACCGACGACTGCAGAGGCGCGAAACGTTCTACGGCTGCGATGGAACAAGGTAGAGTAAAGCAGCAGTGACTGTGTGCTCTTCCAGTGCCTGAGCCAATTGGAGGAGGACTGATGCCCGGAAAACGGAAAAAAGTGTCTACAAACTCTACTTAATTATTTCTATTTATTCCTCAATAAAAGTGCCGCGAGTTATTCATCATCGAGGTTGGTTCGAATAAACATATGTTTCGAGCCTTCCACAGTGTTCCCACGCACCTTAAAGGCTGCTGTCGCCGTTTTCTTGGCTCCCTCGCTTATATCAAATTAACGCCGATATTGATATTTTTGCCGACCTGCTGACTTTGTTATAACGAGGGAATACTGTTCTAAACATTAGTTACTATTCTCACATAGCACATTAAAGGTTTATTTACTTTCAGTAAACCTTCCTTGAAACTGCGCAGGAGTGACCACACCCCCAAAAAATAAACACTAGGCTTACCAGCTCAAAAGACTTCAGACCCGACACCTTCCCCAGGCGGCTGAGGTCATCCAAGATGGATTTCTTGACGATCTGCGACAAAGACCGTCAAAGTGAGTACTTAGAATTGGAAGCGGCATAAATGTTACAAATCACTGAAAGTAACTGGAACAGCCACAGAATAGACTAAAAAAGAAACTAAACACAAAAGCTCATTATTTGAGGCAACAAATGAACAGCTCTGAACACAAACAGGCAAGTTGAAGAAGTGGACAAACAGAGCGCCATGTGTCATCCTCTTCGACTAATGTGTTTGTGCTTTGTGCACCTTATTTTGTCGTCATGTAGTGCACCAACCACCTCTACTTCATGCGTTGCTGTTATTCAAGATTCAAGGCAGTTTTGTAAATTATGAATAACATCAACTGCAAAATTCAATCTCTGCTCAAAGTTCAGTTCGGCATATATGATATGACGCCTAGAGGGAAAGATTTTTCTTCAACTGATATCCAGAAATCGGCTGCCATTAGTAACTATCTATGGAGGATTAAGTTTAAGTCAGTGTTTGCTTACTAAGACTGAATTTTTGGAGTGAAGCAAAACAATATTGCTTTCCTCTTTGACAGCAAGTTACAGCCTGATGAGCTGCCAAGATGACACCCTTTAAAAGGGCACAGACGCAAGTCTGTACACTGATGTCATCAAGGTGGTCTTCACTGTCCTTTAATAATTGGAACTTTTGCTAAGTGGACCAGCTCTACCTGGTGACTTGGAGTTCCAGTTAACGAGATTCTAGTATAGTAACACCAACAAGTAACACCAACCTAAAATATGGTCCAGATATTATTCACATTGTTAATCATGTAAAAACCCTCGGTGCATACTTTTTTTTTAATGCGAAAGCATTAAAGGTCCCATGGCGCACAGCCAGCAATGTCTGTAACCGCGAAAAACGGCACCTTGTCCCATTGGCCGAGTGTAACGGCACCTAAATGCCCACTGGCTGAGCGAAACGGCATCTAAATGCACGTCATCAAGCATGCACGTTCAGAAATAAAATACAAAGAAAAGCACAGCAACGCAGATGCTTCGTCATAGAAGCCAACGGGGACACTCAAGGTCAAAGTGGACGCGCCTCAGAAATAAAACGAAGAAAAGCACTGCAACGCAGATGCATCGTCACAAAGGCGTGGAGCTGGTGGGGTTCGCCGCACCTGCGCAGTGGGGGAGCGTGATGCCATCGCCAGAGCGCCGTGTGCGATAGAAAGACATAGCACGCTGCTTGTAGGAATGCACCAAATGTAGGAATGCTTTTGCATTCCTACATGTAAGCAGTCTTAAAAGTCTCTGCCGAATTTTCTTATAGTAGCATGTCATAGAATGAGCAAATGGTACACATCTGTAGTAAGCTTTAACAAATAGCGGGCATAATAAATTAATATAAAAACATTTTACCGACAAGCATAAAACTCAAAATTCACAAATCACTTTTTTATCTCGGCTTATGTTACGTGCATCTAGTGTGGGCATCAACTGGTTAAACTAATTTAAGTAGTATACAGTTCCCGAAATATTCTTCGAGCTCCAAAATTTCGAACATGCTTGCTTATTCCGGCAATTTGCTCAACCGTCACTCGCCCCATACACTTAATGCATAATGGTGAGTGAAAATCCAAAGAACCCACCCCTCATCGCTGAATATTTCCGATTTTTTAGTGGTCACCATACCACCACCGTGAAACCGAGCCGCCGAAATGGTTTGGTTTAGTTCAGCCCATGCCTCAACACCATGCTCTATGCATGTTCTATGCTAGGAGGAGCTGTCTATACGATACACAAGCTGGATTGAGGATAAGAGTTGAATTCATCGCCACTTTTTTCGCGTCCTTGAAGGGGCACTCCAGTGCTTTCTGTAGAGGTTTGTTTTTATGGCATATTGTTTGTTGGGCTTTTTGGTCTATAAAATAGACCAGCTCCAGATGGCAAGACATCCTAGTAAACCCACAGCAATAGAAATACACCAGCACTATTTTTTCTCAAGGGAGTCATCCTCGTGTCCCCACCGCCTCCAAAAAAAAAAAAATTTGACCAATGAAAATAATTAATTGTGTGAAGATTCCAAACATCATTATTATTGCTTTTTTTAGGTGCGTTGTGCATTATATTTTGACAAAAACGTAAAATCCTCGGGTATAGGAGATGTAATACATCAATTATTGTTTGAAAACGCCATTGGACAGCACCCCCTGGTGTCTGCTCTGAAGTGCAGAAAGAGGGGCGTGTCACAATGTTTGATTAAATTTTTATTAGGGAAATCTGCCTCCAATGGGTGTAATTTCGTTTTTTTTAGGATGTTTACAGCCCGTAGATTAAGTTGTCACCATTAATAGACAATTTCAGAATTCACTTAATATCCCTTTAAGGTTGATTCGATTGGCAATTTTGTTTTGTGCTGTTCACACAGGAACTGTCACCATCTAAACGTCCGGGCATTGTCCACTGCCGTTCTATGTGTGCGTTCAGCCGACGTCTACAAGCAGTGTCAAATGGCGCCGACTGCATGTTCAACTTCAATGTCTGCTTCAACGGCTGGTTCGACTCTGACTTCAGCTCTGTGCTGCGCCTCCGGGAAGCCCATCGAATCCACGAAGGGATCGTGGCCATCTGAACGTTTGAGAACTGCTTCAATGTCTGCCGCTGTTCTTTGGCTATAGTTTCGTTTACGGACAACTTGACCAAAGCTGTTTTGAAATTCGAGAAGTTCACGGACGTGGACAGTGCACTCCATGCCAGCCATCGTGCAGCCGTTCAACACAGACCGCCAAATGCAAACAGATTCGACTGCTAAGAGACGAAACACAGTCCAGTAAACTATCGACTTGTTTCTCCAGCTATTTAATATATAAAGTGCCAATACAGTGATTTTTTGGATGAATTCACTTTTTCAAACTGCTTGATTATTCGGACTTCTGCACGATCCAGATCGAATCCGAATAATCAGCCAACGACTGTAGTCAGTGTTACAAAAAAAAGAAAACCTCTTCGAGCAGTAGCTACTGTTTCTTTGATTTCACCATCATTACCTATATATTTCAAAATTATTATATAACCGAAGCATTGAAAATTTATTCTCAATGATTAATAATAATATATCAGTCTAAACTTTTCTCAACCTCGCTGACCTTCGCTTACGCAGTTCAGTACATCAAACTCACCAGATGCATCCATGGCATATTCCTCAATAATGCACTGACCTTGGACATCAAAGTCAAACATACACTGCCTCAACTGCTAAATCACCTTGCATCCCAAGAAATTCATGTTACCTCACTAAACAAACCAGCCATACTTAACATTGAATGAAAGAGTACATTGTCTGTATAACTGACTTTTTTTTTTGTTTGTTTTTCATTATTAATATTACTCGTTTTAGCGTTGTTGTTTGCTTTGCAATGGTACCGAGGGTTTGTCCAACTGCATAAAAGCAGCTTTTTAGAGGCGAAGCTCCTTAGGGTCTAGCTATGTCCGGCGTCCGTGCTCACATCGATTGCACTGCCTCCGGGATCGGTCCACTTTAAAAAAAAAAAAATGTACACCCGCACGGGGGTTTGAACTCAGGACCGCTTGCTTACGAGGCAGATGTCTTAACCACTACGCTACACTCCAATGTTGCATGTAGCCGCTCAACATCTATACAGGAGAGGGCGCTGCAGTCAAATGCGTATATAATCGCGTTAAACTTTGCATGCATTGGCTCAACGTTTATAGACGAGAGGGCGTTGCGGTCAAATGCTAAACTGCGAATATAACAACGATCCATACCATACATTTGCTTTCTGACATGGACCGTTGACTTAAGCGATGGAGATGCGTTCCCACGGCGTCTAGCGGATCCGGGCTGATCCGCTAGAAGAACCACTGGCTTTGCATTTCACCGACCATAAAGCAGTAATAATTAAGTCGAAACGCAACCCGGAACTCAGCACTACCTATGAGCAATAAAAAAAAAAATCAGCACCATCAGCACTACCTATGAACAGTAAAACCAGTATCATCAGCGCCACCAGAGCTTCGCCCCAATCAACATCATTCACCACGTAAAGATGCGGCCTCTTTTTTTTTTTTTTTTTTTTTTCCTCGGTACCCCCCTTCCCCCCTCCCATTGCTCATGATGATAAAAAAGAAAAAAGTTTCAATATTTCAAGGGCAACTAAACTCCTGAGGAAAGTTTGACATTGCTGTGCATAGCTCTAATTCCAATGGTCAGATACACTAAAAACCTCTTAAACAGGCTCCCATTAACCACATTCTAGGTTCAATAAAGGTCATGTCGGGCATGCGCAACAGTTTAACGAAGAAGAGATGCTGCTGGTTGCCATGGTCACCGATATTATATGCCTAAATTTGTTTCAACTTAAGGGAGGAGACTACCCAGAAAAACAATTTCTGCAAAAAAAAGTTCATTTTAAAAATGCCATCTTTACATCCACCAACATCTAGAGAGAATTCCCAGAAAGTTTCACTAGTGTACACTGAATAGTTAATTCTTTATAAATTATTTTCGATCCACTGATGCTAAAGAAAAGGTAGAGGTTGGAGCACTTTGAACGCATTTTTACTCGTTCAACTTTCTGGCATAAATTTCACCTTAATAAAACTATAATTTCAGTACGAAACTATCGAGAGACTTAATATTTACGGCTTATATGCTGAAACTTTATGTAGCCGGATACTATAAACTTAGATTTTGCATTTTCATGTTCCTTTATTATGAAAAATTGTAATTCGCAAAACTTGGTAAATGTTTAAAAAAAAAACTTTTTTCATACACTTTTTTTAACCTGGAAAAAGCATTTTTTCCTCAATTTCTTTTCATGGTATAACTGGCAAACAGTTATTCTAGTATGTATTCCACCAGAAAAATATGTGGTTATCAACACCATTTCTCCATGATAGATTCACTGAGCAGATTACATGCAAAGCTTTGCTTTACTTCGTTCTGAGGTATGGTACAGTCGCCGACCGTTTTTTCGGACTCCGATAATTCGGACTTGTTCAATATTTCAGACCTAAAGGCGGAACCGTGACTTACCCCATAGCAGGGATGGACAGTATTTCAAATACAAGTATTTGAAATAAGTATTTTTAATACTTTGTGTATTTTGCGTTTGTATTTAATTACAAACTGGGTAATGTATTTGATGTGTGTATTTAAATACTAAAACATGGGTATTTCAAATACAATTGTAATTAAATACAATTTTGTGGGCGAAAATACAACCCTCAAATTTATTGTCACTGTCCAGAGCAGGAAGAAAACTATGTTCTGCACCGAATCCAGTGTCTCTCAAGCACAGGCGTTTAGTGACTTTGTGATTACGGTGCTAGTCCAGAGCAAGAATAGTGACGAAATTGACGTTCACAGGCAGACTGGCTAAATACGTGCCTGTGACAACTTGTGATGCTTTCCAGCCTGATTTCCATCCATATTTTTGCCTGGAACATTCTAAATGCGTGGTCGTCCAGATTTCCGTAACTGGTGTGAGTTGCAACAGTAAAAAATTCTCTAGCTTGTGCTGCGCATCTTGGTCGTTTCGGTTCTTTGTTGGTCTATACCAAAATGTAATCGACAAAAAAAGCTGCTTGAAGCTCTGAACAATTTTTTAACCTATATTACGTCCAAGCGGATCACATCTTTCTGTGATTATATTTCTATTACGTTACTAGAGCCTCGCACACTAACTCCTGAGCGTGCGATACAAAATTAAAATTAAATACCCAGAAACCCATTGCAGGTCTCCTGAAGTCGCTGATGCAAATTTTGAAAAATGTATTTGGAAAAGTATTTTGAGAAGACCAAATACATTTGGTTGTATTTGTATCATGTACTTAAATGCTTTTTTTGGAAATGTAATTAGATTTGTAATTAAATACATTTTTGACGAAGTATTTTGTATTTGTATTTCGATACATATTTGCATGTATTTTGCCCATCCCTGCCCCATAGAAATAGTGTATATTCACAACCAGGGATGGGCAGTATTTCAAATACAAGTATTTGAAATTAGTATTTCAAATACTTTGTGTATTTTGCATTTGTATTTAATTGCAAATTGGGTAATGTATTTGATGTGTGTATTTAAATACTAAAACGTGGGTATTTCAAATACAATTGTAATTAAATACAATTTTGTGGGCGAAAATACATCCCTCAAATTTATTGTCACGACTCATTTTGCTCATCCTAAGACGTATCCAGAGCAGGAAGAAAACTACGTTCTGCACCGAATGCAGTGTCTCTCAATCAAGCACAAGCGTTTAGTGACTTTGTGATTACGATGCTAGTCCAGGGCAAGAATAGTGACGAAATCAACGTTCACAGGCAGACTGGCTAAATAAGTGCCTGTGACAACTTGTGATGCTTTCCATCCATATTTTTGCCGGAAACATTCTAAATACGCGGTTCGTCCAGATTTTCGTAACTGGTGCGAGTTGCAACAATAAAAAATTATCAAGCTAGTGCTGCTCGTCTTGGTTGTCTCGGTTGTTTGTTGGTCTATACCAAAATGTGATCAACAAAAAAAGCTGCTTGAAGCTCTGTACTTTTATGACCTATTACGTCCAAGCTGATTACATTTTTTGTGATTATAATTCTATTACGTTACTAGAGCCTCGCACACTAACTCCCGAGTGTGCGATGCAAATTTAAAATGAGATATACCCAGAAACCCGTTGCAGGAGCCCTGAAGTCGCTGACGCAAATTTTGAGGAATGTATTTGGAAAAGTATTTAGAGGAGACCAAATACATTTGGTTGTCTTTGTATCTTGTACTTAAATGCTTTTTTGAAAATGTAATTAGATTTGTAATTAAATACATTTTTACGAAGTATTTTGTATTTGTATTTCGATACATATTTGTATGTATTTTGCCCATCCCTGTTCACAACCAATGTTTCAGACAGCTTGAAGTCCAAAAGTTTGATTATTCGGACAAAATCGTCGCGAGCGATCAGCGGAAAACACCATCGAGAAGCGGCCATTTTGAATTCTATGTTGGCTGCAAATGGATTGGCTTGGTTTGGCAGCGCTACTTGAGCACTCTTGAGTCCTACCGCTAGGTGACGCTATGCTAGCCCTTTTTTTTCCCTTTAGCTGCACGTCATCATCATCATCATTATCATTTTGCTTTGTTTTTCATTCTTTCGCGTTGCCAGTCACCATTTTGCGCTCGTGGATTTGCACCTCTGATCTTGTCCGGAAAACGCTAGCTTGGACGTCATGGCCCCATACGTTGTTCTGCCGCCGCGATCTGTAGTTAAGAAGCGCAGAAAGTACTCGACCATAACGCTAGAAAAGAAGGCAGCGATTCTCAAGCTAACAGAAAATTGCCAAACGGAAACAAAGGCCTAACCTAAAACAAGGCACGCAGGTGTAACCCGAAACAAGGCACTATTTACGGTTTTCTTAAGCCCACTTGGAATTAATAAAGGCAAGGTTTTCAATCTGCTAATTTTTCGGACTGCTCTATCATTCGGACGTTTTTTCGGTCCCAGCAAAGTTTGAATAATCGGTCGGCGACTGTACCTCATCAAATTGGTTCACAGGGCTGAAACTTTGCATGCCCTTCTTCTATATGGCTACAAACACCACCTGCAAATATCACGCCGATGGAGCGAGCAGTTCAAAAGTTGACATCCCCAGGTAGTGTCCCTCTTTAAGTAAAATCACTGCCGACACTAGGAGCAAATAAGGTTAATCAAAGAGCCAAAAGTAAAATGTCCCTTGTCACGTATCTGTTATAATCAGCTAAGTCAATCAAGTGCAGTGAACGCAAGCCATGGCCTCGCGCTTTCAGCATGTGTGGCTGTGTTTGTATGTCTTCTAGCCTTTGACTGTGCTCTTATGGTAAACAAAGGATAGCCTTGCAGTTGCTATGCCAACCTGCATTGCCTTGGCAACCCAAGAAGTAGCTGGGACAGCTACATTGCTTGCAACAGACCACTCACAAGGAGCAATGCTACACTTGAGACTGACTGATCACAAATCCTCTGAACTTGTGGTACAAGTCAAACACAACTGACACAACAGATGCAATTTAAGATTCCCAGTTGCCTTGGCAACATTTGGTTGCTAGCCTTGTACAGTAAACTCTCACTAACTCAAACTCAAGGAAGTCACGAATTTTGTTTGAATTATCCAAAGTTTGAATATAAAAAAATTCATCTAAATGTGATGCAAGATAAATTTATGATTTATCTACTATAGTATGCAATGAACTACACATACAAAGCAGATATTTGACGATTTCCTCTACACATGCCTACTAATCATAAGCAGTAGTCTTATGTGAATAGTAGATTTTGAGTTAGAAGCGAATTCGAAGCGAATAGTGGTTTTGGCTGAATATTTTCGATTTGAATATTGAATAGTTTTTTCCCGCCTTTCACTACCAATCCATAATGCTTAGACAAAAACCCAGCTAAACTTGGAAAGTTTGCTCCACTTGTTCATTTCAAAAAGCTAAGTTTAATCTATCGATATTTATGAACTGTGACCTCAGAAGGTCTGATGTCTTGGGATGGCAAGTAAACAATGGATTTGACATAAAATGAATCCTATAGAAATGGCCAACTACACCCAATTGAGTGAATTTACGAATCTTGCTATATCAAATATTCTCTTTAACCACGAGTCAAAAAAGAATGAATCCTGCATAATGAACGCAAGATGTAAGGGCACCTCTGCCTAACATAGTATGCGCTTGCATAACAGTCAGTTTAATTTGGAAACTTTTATTACAATGTAGATATACACATTCACAAAGTTTCCATTTATTTTCAAATACAGCCGGCACACATGCACCATCCCTCTTTGAATGTATGCTTTTCTTCCATGTATGTCATTGCGATATTCATACTTTTCCAAATGTTGATCGCAGCGGGTTATTCCGTTGAGTGCGCTCCTTACCGAGCACCGATGTAATTCAGAGAAGCAGCACCCGCGGAGCTTGCTTCCGCGGATATTGCTTCTCCGCAGTGCATCGGTGCTCGGTAAGAAGCGCACTCAACGGTGCTAACCCGCCGCAATCAAGACTTCGAAAAACGCGAATAATGCAGTTCTTCTCGAAGCGAATATGAAATTTTGCATTATTCGAAACTACTATTCGAAATTTCGAATATTTGCACAACCCTAATAAGCAGGTATGCAATGCATGAAACATTGGTGAAATGTGTGACAGAAGTTTATAAATGTATTCATCCCTTAAAAACATTGTTTACTGTGGACTGTTTAGACAGCACGACATCTAAAAAAGACAAAACAGTTTGTTCAACCAGAAAAAAAGGCAATAAAAATGGGTGCTGCCAGGCAATTTCCATAGTAACTTGCGCGGATGCTGCGACGTGGACCTATGCCACGCTGCCACGTCACGGCATCCACACAAGTTGCTATGGAAACTGCTGCACGGCATCTGTTTTCATTGCTCTACTGTCCCCTGCTTTAGTCCCGTTGAGCATGTTTCTTACCAAGCACTGGTGCGCTGCGGAAAAGCAACATTCGCGAAAGTGAGCTCTGCGAGTGTTGCTTCTCCGCAGTGCACCGTTGCTCGGAAAGAAGCGCGCTCAACCAGGTTGCAAAAAGAAAATGTATGAATTGCACAAAAACACCGTTCAAATTAAGTGGCTTTAAATAGGTTAAAAACATAACGGGACCCCCAAATCTTTTAATTTGTTAGAATTGCTAAGAAGTATAGAACGTCCGAGTCTGAATTATTGCGAGCCTACAGTAGTTGAACAAAATTTTGTAACTGCAAATGTTTGAAGCAGTCACCAAGTGTCCCATTCCTAAACTCTTCAACAAGCAGTCAAGGCTCCAAGGAGCAGTTATTACACTCACATTGTTTCTGCAGAGTTCCTTGTACGTCCCAGAAATGCAGTTCTCCCTTGCCCAGTGCATCAGATATTCCTGGTCGGGTATGACCACCGCTACAAGGCAGGACTGTAGGGAGATAACAAAACCATAACTTAAATTGGTTCAAAAACAAAAATTACTCCAGTGTTATGCTAAATGTTTTATTTTAAAAGCACAACATTAGCAGACGTTGCAACCCCTAAACCTCATTCAAAACTGGATTATTTTCCACGGATGCAGAGTTGATGTAAGTGGGGTTAATTGCCGCGTGAGAAATTGGTGGCCGAATATGTTAGTGGACGGGAACCAAAATCCTCGAATAAACTTGATCGTACGAATAAAATCTTCATACATAAAATGTGTTTCCGCGGCATTCATTGGAGTTTGCGGTGTACATTTCAGCTTCTCTTTCTTTGGTTATAGCATGTCATTTTATTGTAAACTCTGTCTTTTTGTGTGAAAGTGGCCATGTCTTGAATTTCTTGTCTCTTGCCATGACCTGTTTGAACGCAAATACCAAACGTCGGCATCCTGCAATCAGCGTTCGTATTAGAACGGTTAGAAAAGACCACCATGGTAAAGACAAAGTCAGCAAGTTTTTCGTCTACCTGCTAATTGGCACAGAGGTAAAATTCCAACCTCATCCTCATGAGGTCACACCTTCCTCAGGGATCCCAACTCTTAAACATATTTTGTGTAACTCACGCTGTGAAAACCACATTGATTGTTTCCAGGTTCAGTCCTCGCCCCTGCCCATTTTGATCAGGATGAGCACCGTACTACAGTCAAACCTCGTTATAACGAACTAGAATCGTGAGCAGAAATTTGTTTGTTATATGCAATATTCGCTATAAAAGTACACACAAAAATCAACACGAACGCTCCCGCAATCGAGCCCGTGCAAGAACGTCCACAGTATTACGATTTAAAAACGCACTATCGCGGACCTCGAGATCCTACCTGTCACTGAGCAGCATTATTGCTTTCGCGTCCTTACGTCCTTAAACCATGAGAACAGAGCCTCTTCAAAGTCCAAGTAGAGGCAAGGTCTAAGATGCTTTCGGTTAATCTTGACAGAGTTTACATAGCAGTCTTTGATCTTCTTCCTTGCACTCAGGATGGTAGATATCGTGCTTGGTGCAAGCTCAAAGTCCACAACAATGTCTTTTTTCTCCCGATTGCTGTCCATCACCCTCAGAACCTCCACTTTCGTCTCCAAAAAATGAGCTTTCCGTTTTGTCACATTTGCAGTTCTGCTATGGGTGGCGTGGTTGGCGATTGGCTTTAGCTTGCACTAGTTCTTGATGCCACGCTTAGAGGCCAGCAGCAATGCCCCGCTGTCATCCTCTTGGTTCATAAGTGGCACTACCTCCCAAAACGTGGAATTTTATACATCGGGCGATCTAAACTTTCGGAATTTTTGTTTTTAAATTACTTTTTGTATTTTTTTTTTTTCTACTTTTTAATAACCGTCATAGTACTATTTTATGATGCAAGAAAAGCAGGACTAGCTTTGCCATAACCAGTAGAGCGTCAGATCTCACGGTTTTGGTTTCGTTAAATAACTAGAGCTCCCATTTAAATGAAGCATGACCAACCAAAATTTGTGATTAGTTTGCTATATCTGATAATGCGCTATATCAGTGTTCGTTATAAAGAGGTTCAACTGTGGCGCATGTTCACATAATGCATGTTAATGAAGTAGCAGTTGAACTGCACTGGCTAAATTGCTTACCTAGAGCAGAGAAACCAGACACCACCTTGGAAGAGTAACTCCACACTGTCTAAACCTCCATACAACAAATCTGAATTTTTTGTTTGACAGCACTGGCTAAGGTGACATGCAAAACAAATTAAGAACTACCATATTTTCCAGGCTATAGTCTGCACCCCATCTATAGTCCGCAAAGGACATTTTAGGCCGAATAAGAAGTTTTTGTTTCCATAGTCCACACACTGTGCATTGTTTGCGCGATATGCATAGTCCGCACCAGGTGCTTAGTCAACACAAAAATCTTCTCATACATGGCACACCTCTACTTTTTCTTAGCTCACAAAGAAGCTTGTATTATACATACATCAGCATTAACATACTCTTTCATTCACAAAATCCGTCACGTCTCGTCATAATGAACAATCTCGAAAAGCAAAATTCCTGTATAATCCGCACGCGTAAAAAATACAGTAGTCACGTTTCTTTGCACCTCATTTAATAACTTCAATATTAATTCATTTTTGTAAACGACTATTGCAATATATGTGCATGAGTCTTTTTTGTCTACAGTAAACGCATTTACATTGCAAGACAGACAATTTATTTCATTGGTTTCAATTTCGTCAAACGAGATCAGTACCATGTATTTTAGGTCCCATACTTTCCACATCACGGGTGACGTGTAAAATGAATAAAGCTGACCATGCTCTAAAACCTCGCCCAAGTCTCAAGAGAGGAACTGGAGAGTGACGTTCAGATGCGACGGTTTTCACCGATTCAGCTGCGACAGCGCTGATTAAATATGATACGCAGGTAACTTTGTTAAATTAAGGCTTTAGATTATTCTCTACACTATTTTCATGATCCTTTATTATCTTTAGAGGCCAGCGTCGTAAGCAAAAAAGACGTATAAAGTTTGTCAAAAGGTTCTTCTGCAAACGGCACTGCAACTGATGCAAACTAGCAGTAGTAAATAAGAATAAATCGGAAGTATAGAAAATGTGTTTACTTCAACAGTGCCAAGCTAAACTGGCATGATCTCAGTGACAAACATTCACTACAAAATTTAAGAGAATACCATTTAATACCGTAAAAATCGGTGCCTGCTCACAGCAATCTAAACTTTTCATCATAGGTTGTTTTTTCAAGTAAAATTACAAAGCATAGCTCCCTTTATGTAAAATAATAGGGCCAAAAAACTTGCCAAGGTCAACGATGGCCAGCGACGCAGATGACCGAGTCAAGTGGCGGGGCGCGTTTGGTGCATGTATTGATAGATGGCGCTACTTCCTTATTGAGACTGCTTGTAATGGTCGTGCTCTACTAAAATTAACAATCTTTTTGAGATGTACCAAAACTTGAAGTGAAAAAAATATGCGGTTGCATAACGACGGCACTTTTGCTGCAGACGGATTTCGTCTGCATGTCGGCTGCTTTCTTTCACTGGCAAGCCACACTTTCCTACCCTGCTCCCAACGCCATCGTACCTAACGCGACCCGCCACTCAACTCGCTCGTCTGCGTCGTCATTCGCCATTCACCCTGGTAAGTTTTTTTGGCCCTATTTTTACAGAAAGGGAGCTATGCTTTGTAATTTTTTATGAAAAAAACTACCTGTGAAATTCCTATTTGACAAAAAGTTTAGATTGCTACGAGCAAGTGCCGATTTTTACGGTCCAATTTAGGCTGAGCCTGGTGAGTTCAGACACCCTACATTGATGGAAGTGCCATTTGACCTTTTGGAGCAGGCCTTGTAGCAGGCAAAATGTTGTTTCGGAGCAGGTAGTGGCCCTTTTGGAGCAGGGTCCGGCATATGTTGGCATATTACTTGAAAATTAAATAATGCTGCATTGCTATATAAAGCCAATCTCTATTATTGGAACACAGCGCCTGTCGCCTTTTACTGACAGGATATATAAAATTCAACACAGTAAACACAAAAAAAAAACATTTTTTTTTTTAAACAAAGTTTATCTGATCGTTAGATAAAAAAATACAATTAAATATGTCACACTGAGTTCTGATGGTACAGGATATTTAGTTTTATCAGCCTGCACTTCGTTTCAGGAATCTGCAGCAGCATCTAACGACCCTCACTGTTCTGGAATGTTTTAGTTCAGATTAGAGTTGTCTTTCGGGCAGCAGCTTCAAATATTGCGCTATCTGATATTCGCTTCAGAATTTCCGATTCATTTTCGATGTGCTGGCGAAGTCACGATCGGATCGCGGCGCGTTAACCCGTTGAGTGCGCTCCTTTGCATGCACCGACGCGCTGCAGAGAAGCGACACCCGCGGAGCAGACACCGCAGTCGCGCGAGTCGCGCAGTGCTTTGTGCTCCGAAAAGGACGGTGAGGCTTTACCAGCACTACATCCACCCAGAGTTTGGTGCAACTCAACTATACTTCGTTTCAGCTTCGGTGCGAGCGCAGCCGAAGCTACAAACGCGCGCATGGAGCCCGTAACGGTGCCCACACTGCATGAACAAGCCCACGCGCGAGTCAGGAATGCACAGAGCATTGGGCTCGCGCTAGCTTTGACTTCGCTGGTAGCTAGCGCACGGGAACAGGGCGAGCCAACATTGAAAACATCCATAAGCTCAGCCTTTTTTTTTTTTTTTTTTTTTTTTTTTTATATAGGCTGCTTAGTTGGACGTTTCTTCACTCAGCCTCTGCGGCTTTGGTCTCAGATGTTGCTAACGTTGTTCCTTTCAATGATGATGATGATAATGCGCCCTCGCAGTTTCGGTTTGCGTAATAGTTGCGGCGCAGAAAATACCGCGGTACCGCCATGCGCTTTGATAAGACTTCAATTTTTATTGTTTATTGCTACATCTCATCTCGGCGCAGGCATGGCGCAATTCTTCGGTAAAATGACAATTTGGTGCTACATGTAGCAGGATTGCGTCCTTGGCGCAATTTGGCGCGATTGGCGCATCACTTCCATCACTGACCCTATACATTGCTTTACTTTTCAAGGAACAAAGTAATAAACTGATCTGATTGGCAATCTGGGTCACTGTTTTTAGGAAGTTCACATGTTTGCAGCAGTGTTGCATTAATGTTGAATTTGCATATTGCAATATCCTGAGGGATGAAACCCCCGAAAGATAGCACACCCCGATTTAAGGCACGATTTTCTGTTCATGAAAAAAACCAAGATATAGCACACTCCTAGAAATTTCACTGCCTAGGTGACTTCGGCAGTACTGAGGAAGTTATCTCTTTCTCCATTGTCATCTTGCTATATTTGCCGCCATTTTCAGGGCCTTCGATGGCGCCATTTGGAACTGATTGAAGATGCCATTCGGCGAAGGAAGATACCTTTGCTTTTAGTAGGCATATCGACCCAAGGAACTCGTATCCAAAAAGCATAAAAACGGCAGCTGCCGAACGGTGACCATGGTGGCTATAACTAAACTGGAAAATTGGATTATAGCCTCAATTCGGCTTCTTTATTGCATAGAATGTGGGATGGTGGTGTTCGAGGCTACAACCTGACAAAAGCGAAGGAATGGCAATTCAATTCAAGGTGGTGGCTTTGTGAATGAATGGAGAAAACCAAGTTCAAAATATCTAACAACAAGTTGATTGGTGTCAGGAATTTCAGTTGCTGTCATACATTAGCTCTATCAGGTGAGTAAGAGTCTCGTAAAGTTATCCGAATAATCGAGTATGTTTGAAATTTTGGCATTTGAAAATCGGTTGGTGACTGTAAACAGAATTTTACATCTGAATCGTGAGCTGACGAGTTGAGCGAATAGATCATTAAAAAACCGGCTTTCATATTCCTGCATGGCCTGACACTTTGAAAGTTGACCTACCCCCCCCTTTTTTTTTTTACCCAAGTTGCTATAAGGTTTCAGGAGGGCTATCTCCTGGGCCGGTTTGCTCATCTTGCGGCTGCGGCCGCGGCCAAGAGGGATTTTTACGTCACGTGACCAGCTCCATGGGGACAAGGAAGTACCTAGCGTCCCTGCCTAATGGCGGAGAGATCCGCATCGCTTCAAGCACAAAAGCCTAATGTCGCTCGCAGGAACTGATTGCAGGGACTTTCAACTGGAGTCCAATTGACCGTCCCGTTATACTGTAGGAGCGGCAGGTAAAGTTACGGCCAGGGAGGGTAAATAGGAGCCAAAATAAAGAAAAAACCACACGAGATAAAAGTGGTAGCAGCATATTTATCTACCTCCGCCGGCGCAGACTCCTCGCGCCTTCTGCTATGGTCGAGAGGTTAAACCGCCGGTACTTGTCGTCGCGGCGTGAAAGTTCCGGGTTCAAATTGCACTAGGGACTTTTTTTTTTTTTCTTTTTTTTTTTTGTATTTTGCGCGTGTCTTACTTTTTAACTGTGATCCTTTTTAGGAAATCATCCACTTGCACTACTGCGCCTTACACGGTTTTTACTGTTAGTCCCACCTGTTCAATCGAAACACCGGGAAGAAAAAAAAAAAAGGATCAACGCAAGTTAACGCGCTAATACAATCATTTCATAATGTTCATTAAAAGGAAACCAAGATAACAGCATCGCTATGGCTTTCACACTAACGGAGCCGAAACAAGCATCCTTTCCCCAGCAACTAGTTTTATGTGTTTTTAAATATACAATGCTCTTGCTACGATTCCTTTCAATAACAAGAGACGCCTATTTAGGACTAATAAAAACTGCAATTGTGACAATTAAAAAAAAAAAAAACAAGCAAAAAGAAAAAAAAAAAAGACTAGCAACTGTGGCTACACTGATTGAGTGAAATCCTACAGGCAAGGCAGCAAGTCAAACGTCTGAGAAAGTAGTAAAACCGAAATAAAAGCGATCATACTTTTGCTTGCATGGAATGTGATAAAAAGTATATTTATACTCTTTACATTTTGTTGTGGCAATCGTTTTGTAATATTACCACATTATTTGTTGAATTTTAGTTACATTAGCGGACAATCACGACCGAATGCAAAAATGAATTAGGCGTCGACATCGCAAACCTCTCTCTAATGCAAACATTTAAAATGACTTTGGAACAACAAATGGAATTCATTATAATTAATTCCATTTATGATCCAAAGTCATTTTAGGTCCCTCACTCTAATGCAAACTCCTAAAATGACTTTGGATCAACAAATGGAATGAAATGATTGTATTAGCGCGTTAATTTGCGTTCATCTTTTTTTTTTTCTTCCCGATGTTTTGATTGAACAGGTGGGACTAACAGAAAAAACCGTGTAAGGCGCGGTAGTGCAAGTGGATGATTTCCTAAAAAGCATCACAGCTAAAAAGTAAGACGCTCACAAAATACAAAAAAAAAAAGAAAAAAAGAAAGAAGTCCCTAGCGCGATTTGAACCCGGAACTTTCACGCCGCGACGACAAGTACCGGCGCTTAAACCTCTCGACCATAGCAGGGGCAAAGCGCCAGCGCCGGCGGAGGTAGATAAATATACTGCTACCGCTTTTATCTCCTGTGGTTTCTTCCTTATTTTGGCTCCTATTTACCCTCCCTGGCAGTAACTTTACCTGCCGCTCCTACAGTATAAAGGGGCGGTCAATTAGATTCCAGATGAAAGTCCCTGCAATCAGTTTCTGCGAGCGAAATTAGGCTTTTGTGCTTGAAGCGATGCGGATCACATAAGGCAGGGACGCTAGGTACTTCCTTGTCCCCATGGAGCTGGTCACGTGACGTAAAAATCCCTCCTGGCCGCATCCGCGACCGCAAGATGAGCAAACCGGCCCTAGGGTATTACTTCAACACATGCCTTGCACCAGGCGTCATCCCGTCAGTTTTCTGGCAACCACCAGAGAAGAGGGGAAGGAGGAACTCCCCTCTCAAGGGGATTCTCTTTTGCATGTCCCAGACTTGCCCCAGACTTTGCTATTGTCCCTCTAGATTACAGAAAAATAACCCGTCGCTCAAAATTCGCACAAAAGCAACTTTCCTCTCCCTCTCTTTAATGGTGGTGCAAAATGGATTACATGACATCAGTGCAAGGCATGTATTAACATCTGCATGTGTCGTTTAGGGCAAGTTTGCTCTGCATGATGGCGAAACTGTGTGTGGTGCAAAAGACCTTATTTTACACCTTTCCTTCATGTGGGATGCAAACAATTCACACCAAGCAATATCATGCTACGTTTTCTTTGTGCACAACATGCTTCGAACAAAGCGCTCACTTTTAGACTCTCGCCGTGAACGAAGATCTGAGCTACGAACAGGGAACGTATAAAGATGTTCTCCAGCTTCTCTGGAGCAATGTACTCTCCCTGCGAGAGCTTGAAGATGTGCTTCTTCCTGTCAATCACCCGCAAGCAACCATTCTGAAAGGGAAAATATAAAGGACTTAGACAAAGCTTTCAACAGCCACCATAAAAAGCACAAGGGGCAAAATAGAAAAATCGTGGACGGAAAGGAACCTGGCAGCCAACGAATTGTTGTAAAATCCTGTATGAATGCCCTCCCCCCCAGAGAGATTGCCCATCCTATTAAAAATCTCTAAGCATCACCCACCCCCGATTCCTGTCGGACATCTGCAGTATCGGTTCCTGTGACGTGCGAGTTAGTGGCCGGTTCCCAAGTGTTTTTGACACACCCAGGAACTTGAACTTCACGTGTCTGTGATCTACGTGTGCGGTATAGGTTCCCGTAAAAGTCTGTAGTGGGTTCTTGCATGTTTATCGCACCGTGAAACGCAAATGTGTTGCGTCTGCGATCTGAGGTATCGATTTCCATGTCATGTGGTCTCATATATCGATAGCAGGAGGCAGAGTCATGTAATTTCACAAGACTACAATTTTTGGCTCTAAAACCTCAAAAGTGAATGCCCAAATCTTGAATCGAAATAAACTCGATTGCCTATGGAGTGCTAAAGGTACCGTATTTATTCGCAAAATGAACACACTTTTTTTCCCGAAAAATTGACACATATTTGGGGCTGCGTTCATTACGCGGGGTAAAATTTTTGCATTTACACACTTTGTGCAAATGTCATATATTAGGTACCTGTATGACATGACAAGGTACTGTGGCACATTTCCACTGATAGAGGTGCACGCACTAATGGAGGTGCAGATTCAAATAATGTTCTACTGAACTCGTTTTATTTTTCTGAGAGATTACACAAGAACGACGACATTAAAACTACGAGGAATGTTCCTGCGTCCTAACCGGGCGCTGCTCGCAAGGCGTCTGCCCTCCTCTCCTCTCTCCTCTCTTGCCGCGGGGGCGACTTGAGTTGTTTAGTCTACCACCACAAAGGTCCGGCCGACTGGCCCGCAACCGGGCCCCCGAGCTGGTGTCGGGTATCCCCGGTGCGTGCCAGCCTCCTCCGCGGCTCGAGGGAACGTGTTGCGGGGAAGACGATGCTGTCGCTGCAAGCCTCTACATCACTCCCCCCCTAGTGGCACAGAACGCAGAAAGGTGACACGAGCAGGAGAACTTGAAGTTTATGGTTCACGCAGGGAGAGTTGAAGCCTGTCCGGGTAGTGAACTCGCCGTCCGGAGCGTGTGGTTCTTCCCGGCTTTTTCGAGATAGGGAGCGCTCGCTGGTCTTGCGCGGGTAGAGAAGCCGGTGAAGAACGAGGCGAAGAATTTGTAGCTGGTGAAAGGATGGGGAGGGGGAAATCGGCGTCGGAAGCGGTGTTTACAAAAGCGGGCTTCAGGCGGTCGGTGGCGATTACTTGGTTGTTTCCCCTGATTGTGACCGTGAATTGTTTGGGTCCCCGTTTTACGACCTTGTAGGGGCCGTCGTACGGTTGTTGGAGGGGAGTTCGCACCGCGTCGTGTCGAACGAACACGTGTGTGCAGGTGTCGAGATGTGTGCAGACGTAACGGTCTCGACGAGCCGTTCGAGGTGGGGTCGCGCGTAGTCCTTCCATGACCTCTTTTAGGCGGGTCACGTAGCTTATTGGGTCGGACAAGTCTCTGTTGCTCGCTGGTGTGAAAAATTCGCCAGGTAATCGTAGTGTGGTGCCATAGACCAACTCTGCTGTTGTGCACGAGAGGTCTTCCTTGAGCGCTGTCCTGACACCAAGAAGGACGAAGGGCAGAACGTCAGTCCAGTCGGTGCGCTGGTGTGCTTTCAAGGCTGCCTTCATTTGCCGATGGAACCGCTCGATGATCCCATCGGCAATCGGATGATAGGCGGTTGTTTTCGCATGCTTTGATCCAAGCAGGCGCGTCAGTTGAGTGAAGAGTGACGATTCAAACTGGCGTCCGCGATCGGTCGTGATGATGGACGGTACTCCGAAACGTGAAATCCAAATTGACACAAAAGCGCGAGCGACGGTTTCGGCAGTGATGTCCGAGATGGGAATAGCTTCCGGCCAGCGTGTGAATCTATCTATGCAAGTGAGGATGTACCGCTGGCCTTGTGATGGTGGTAGCGGTCCGACAATGTCAACGTGGACGTGGTCGAACCTTGCATCGGGAGTCGCGAAGGTGGAGAGGGGCGTAATGGTATGTCGCTGGATCTTAGCTCGCTGACAGGATATGCACTCTCGAGCCCACTGACGAACATCGCGATTCATGCCGGGCCAAACGAAGCGAGAAGTAACGAGATGCTGTGTTCCCCGTATGCCGGGGTGCGATAGCGAGTGCAGTTTCTCGAACACCAGTTTACGGAAGTGTGCGGGAAGAAATGGACGAGGCGTTCCCGTCGACATGTCGCACCACAGAGTTGCGTCATGCATGGGCAGTTATACCTCTCGCAGTTCCATCGAGTGCGTAGCTGTGTGCAGTTGGCCGAGCTTGGTGTCTCTTTTCTGAGCAGCAGCAAGGACGGCGAAGTCCAGCACTGGGCGTTCAATGGCGCCGATGCAGAGGCGTGACAAGGCGTCCGCCACCGGGTTGTCGCGGCCGCTCACGTGTCGCACGTCCGTCGTGAACTCCGAGATGTACGACATTTGGCGAAGTTCACGAGTTGTGTGGGTTTGGCTATCCGACTTCAGCGATCGTATTGCGAAGGTCAGTGGCTTGTGGTCAGTGAGAATGAAGAAGCTTCTTCCCTCCAAGAGATGGCGAAAGTGGCGAAGCGTCAGATATGCGGCGAGAAGCTCTCGTCCGAAGGTGCTGTATCTGCGCTCGGTGGGTGACAGTGTCTTGGAGAAAAAGGAGATGGGCTTCCAGATGTTGTTTTGCCATTGCTGAAGGACCGCTCCAATCGCAACTTCCGAAGCATCCGTCATGACGCACAGGGGAGCGTTGTCCTCGGGGTACACCAAAAGGGTTGCGTCGGCGATGTCTGCCTTGATTTTGGCGAACATGCGCTCCGCTGTTGCATCCCAGGTCAAAGCCGCTGCTTCGCCGTGGCTCTTTTTGAGAAATTCTTGCAGCGGTTGGAGAGTTGTTGCGCAGTGGGGGACAAAACGCCGATAAAAATTGACGATTCCGAGGAACTCCCGCAGCTGGCGTCGTGTTGACGGTCGAGGAAAGTTCCGGATCACCTCAACCTTCGCGGGAAGTGGACGAATGCCTTGGTGGTCAATGTGGTGTCCCAAGAACTCCAGCTCACCTACACCGAACTGACACTTGGCGGTGTTAATGATGATGCCGTAGCCCCTGAGACGCTCGAACACAGCTTTGAGGTGTTGTTCGTGCTCGGCGGGTGAGGAGCTTGCGATGAGAAGGTCGTCGACATAGGCACGGCAGAAGGTTAGTCCCCGGAGTACTTCGTCAATGAACCTCTGAAAGGTTTGGGCAGCGTTCCGAAGACCGAACGGCATCCGGACGAATTCATATAGTCCGAATGGCGTGATGATCGCGGTCTTCGGCACGTCGTCTGGGGCGACGGGGATTTGGTGATAAGCGCGCACCAAATCAATCTTTGAAAAGATGCATGCTCCGTCGAGGCTGGATGTTATGTCTTGGATGTGGGGGATCGGATAACAGTCGGGAGCGGTGACGCGGTTTAATGCGCGGTAGTCGCCGCATGGTCTCCAGTCTCCAGCTGTTTTCTTTTGTACCATGTGCAGTGGTGAGGCCCATGAGCTCGACGACGGTCGCACGATGCCCAATTCAAGCATGTGCTGGAATTCCTGTTAAGCAATTCGCAGCTTGTCAGGGGCGAGACGACGCGGTCGAGCATGGACGGGAGCTCCGGTGGTTTAATATGGTGAGAAACGCTGTGCTGCACAGGGCGTTCGTCACAGCCAGTGCGCGTCAACTCCAGGAAGTCGCACAAGATGGTTGTGAATTGTGTTGGGGCGTTAGGAATGACATGCGCCGGAGCTGGAGAAGGCACTGCGGATGATACGCCCGACACGGAGAGGTTAGTTATCGTGTCGAGGAGACGCCTTCGTCCTATGTCCACCAAAAGTCCGAAGTGTCGGAGGAAGTCCGCACCAATGATGGCATGTTGCACGTCCGCGACGACGAACACCCAGCGGAAGGTCCGTCGGAGACCGAGATTCAAGGTTAGCGAACGCTCACCGTAGGTGGGAATTGGCGTCCCGTTCACAGCTTGGAGCTGCGAGGTGCTGGACATCCGCTTGTCTTTAGGTGTTGCCGGTAGTATGCTGACCTCGGCACCGGTATCCACGAGGAAGCGGAGCCCGGTGTCGCGGTCGGGGACGTAAAAGAGGCGTTGGCGGCTGTCCGGAGTGGCCGAGGCACTTGCCGCCTCTAGTGCTCCGCCGTTCCATTTCCCGTGTAGTGGCAGGGTGTGGTGCACTTAGTGGCATTATCGCCGAAGCGGCAGTGGTACCAACAGATGTCCGTTTGTGCTGGTGAAGAAGATGGACGGCGTCGTTGGGACCGCGACTGGCTACGTCCGCGATGTTGCTGCAGGGTCGCGACGGCGGTCGTCAAGCGGGAGATCTCCGCGCGGAGCTGTTGCATCTCGTCCGTAGGAGCTCGGACGGCCGATACAACCGGAGTCGAAATCTCCATCAGCTTGTCGGCGAGCTCTGCCAGGTGTTCAATACCGAAGTCTCCAAGGGACGCCAAGATCATGCGCACATTGTGGGGCAGACGCTGGACGAACAGGTTCCGCAGGAACGAAGCGTCGATTGTAGATGCCTTCTCACCCATCAGCTGCTGCATGCGGCGCAAGAACTGGGTAGGTCGGCGGTCACCAAGTTCCTCGGTGGTCAGGAGTTGTTGTAACCGTCTTTCCTCAGAAGCTGTTGTGCGGCGGATCAGCTGCCGCTTGAGGGTGGCGTAGGCATCCGTGGCTGGTTGCTGGAGGAGCAGGTCGCGTACCTCGCTGGCGATGTCTGGTGGAAGGCTGGCCACGATGTGATGATACTTAGTGCGATCAGTGGTGATCTTCCGAGTCGCGAACTGCGCTTCCACTTGTAAAAACCACAGCTCGGGATCCGCAGGCCAGTACGGTGGGAGCTTGAGGGCGACGACGGAGACGCCTTCCGCAGGGGGCGCGTAGATTCATCGCAGCGCTTGAGGTAGGGTTTTTCGTTAGTCCGGGTCACCAATGTAGATTCAAATAATGTTCTACTGAACTTGTTTTATTTTTCTGAGAGATTACACAAGAACGACGACATTAAAACTACGAGGAATGTTCCTGCGTCCTAACCGGGCGCTGCTCGCAAGGCGTCTGCCCTCCTCTCCTCTCTCCTCTCTTGCCGCGGGGGCGACTTGAGTTGTTTAGTCTACCACCACAAAGGTCTGGCCGACTGGCCCGCAACCGGGCCCCCGAGCTGGTGTCGGGTATCCCCGGTGCGTGCCAGCCTCCTCCGCGGCTCGAGGGAGCGTGTTGCAGGGAAGACGATGCTGTCGCTGCAAGCCTCTACAGAGGCACACCCACAGCTGGTGGAGGCACGCCACAGTAGCCATGCTTTATAAATTGCGAACCTTTTTAGGGCACTTTCGGCGTGCCTTTTGCCGAAGGAAAAGCGCCCTACGAAGCTCACTTGGCACGGAGAGTGACGCGACCGTTCTTAGGCCTAACCCCTTTCATGATCTCACTGTCCAAAAGCGGACCACAGACGACGGCGTGTTTGATGGCATCAAGGCATCCAATAGGCGAAGAATGCCCGGGGCTGGGTAATTCCTCAACCCAAGCTTCGTCAAGTGTGCGTGCGGATCGGTTTCACGGTCGATCACTTCTGCAACTACGCACTTGCAACCATTATGAGAGCAGCTTGGCTTGGGTTGGCTCGGTTAGGGCCTAACTGCTTGGCGGCAAAAGAAAATTGGCTTGGTGGGCTTGGTGGCTAGCTAAGTGGATGCAATTCGAAACTCGCAGAGTCAAAAATTGGAGGTGTGTTCATTACGAGAGGAAAAGTGTGTTCATTACGAGAAGAAAAAAAAAAAAGTCCAAATATTGGTACCTATTGTGGCGGGTGCATTCATTATGCGAGTGCATTCATTATGCGAGTAAATACAGTAGATACATCTTCCAAAAGTGGAGAATTGACACCCTGCATCAATTACTCAATTTGTCAGAAAGGTGGTTTTCAAGATGGCATAATCAGACCAAGGTTACAGAAGTAATGTTTTGATTGATGCAATACAAGAGGAAAAAGCAAATATTTGTTCCATACTTAAATCTTGAGCAATGTCCACCTCCTAAATTTTTAGCGCAACAAAATTCAAACAGGCCTAACAAGCCCTTTTGTTCACCTGCATGCACTCGGACATGGGCGCTCGTTTACGAGTTTCACTTTGTGTGCACACCCTCTCTTGCAGAACATATCTTTGTCAAATTCGATCCCCTGAACTGTCTTAAGAGATAAGCAAAAACATACACAGCTTTTGGAGCAGAAACCTGCACTGCTAAAATCACGAGTTTTTCAACCTTTCTCCCAAGGGAGGGCCATGAAAGGAATGCTCACGTCAAGCCACTTGCCGATGTCGCCCGTGTGGAGCCAGCCGTCCTTGTCCAGAACCTCTGAAGTCTTCTTGTTGTCCTTGAGGTAGCCCTGGAACACCGTTGGCCCCTTCACGCAGATCTGAAAGTGCAGCTGGCTTTAGCAGGACATGAGGTTCAAAAAGTATGCCACAACAGGGAGCAGCCAGGTTAGATCTTGCCCTTCCCTTTTTTTCCACTTACATCGTATGTATTCTCAGTTAAGTGCCAAACAGCCGTATGGAAAGTTCGCATGCCGACAATGTTTAGCAAAGGGATGTAAGCAAAAATAAAGGAATATGAAACCTAAGTGTCGTTTGGAAATGTTCACATCTTTAAAAAACGTGTTGTCTATATATTGACTTTCCCATTTCGACAATCTAATTCCAGACTGTAGTTTGGAATTTTTCTGTAGGCATATTTTAATTTTATGATAGAAAAAAAAAAAAAAAAAAGCATGATTAGCTACAACTTGCACACTCCAGGCAGATAGTATCTGAAAACGTCTAGAACTTATGATCTGTTTGGACATTTCGGAATAAAACGTTCGCTGCTTCAGGCGTCTCGAAGCAGCTTCACATTTATGTCAACACAGCCAAATGCTCCAGGGGAGCCTTCTGCATGTTCCGGCAATGTGAGAATTTCGAAGGGCAAAAACAAATTTTCAACTATTTTTAAACGTTTCTGTTTCACCAGGAGCAATTCGACAAAACAAATCGAGTTTGAATTTTTTTAAATTGTCCCAGAAATGACAGAGTTACGGGCATGCGCCGAAAATGCGAAATGCTCAGGCTTACTTGGCTGGGAACAGGCACACACACACCATGCCGCAGTACCGCTACTTATGTTTACAGGAACTAGCGTAGCCCTTTCGGCACACATTTTCATTTATCGGTTTTGTTGAGTTACTCCCACATCACAACCCAAGATGTTTTCTTATTAAAACAATGTGCAATTTAAAAGGACATAGCTCCTTGCTTCTCTTATTACAGTAAAAGTGACAGGATGCTGGGGGCAGTGACCCTTCTTATATTGCCAAAGACACCAAAAATGTGTGACCATGTAGTGGCATTGAGCCAGGTTTGCACAGCACAAAAAATCTATTACAAAAATAAACTGGTATACTCATCTGGGTCACATAAAAACAAGACTGAAAACAAAGTAAAGAACTACTATTACAATTATACTCGTATTCACCTCAAGATTTTAATAGTAAGAAAAAGCCAGACTCCTCGTGGAAGGTTACTAATTGCACCCCTTTATGTACTGAATCAAGATATGTGTAGATCCATAGTAGATAATCTTCATGTTATTTTATCGAGACATAGAAGTTTCAAATGTCATAAGCATTGCTTACTCCTTCGACAACCAAATCTTGTAATAACTACTTTGCGCAGCACACGAATAATGCACAAAACTTCCTTTTTCTTGGTGTAACAACGAGTATACCTAGTTTCCTAGTGTTAATATTAATATTTCAATGAAGTTTTGAATGGATTAAAAGCTTATCCACCCTTAACGTGTACATTGAGACAGTGCCCACTCAAAATATGGAATGAACGGGAGATGGGCGCTCATTAGGTTTAAAAGCAAAAATTCAAGAGGGGCACAAAGTAAGGTGGGTTTCACCGTTTTTCACGAGGGTGCTTTGAGAAGCAGCTGATGAGGAAGAGCAGCTCTTTTAACTTGGTTTTTCAGAAGCCTGGGGTGGGCACTTTATATGTCTGTTGCTTAGTTTTCAAGCATTTCAAAACCATCCAGTGGGCAATTTTTGTGAGATGGGCACAAGCTCAATATTTGATGATAACACCATCAGAGGTAGTCATTTTCAAACCAGAACTCAATAGCTTTAGTAACATCACACATGCTTCGGTTACGGTCAAGTCGAGTAATCAGCATCACTACTATAGGCACATTTGTACTGCGACCCTTTGCACAATCTCTGCTCCAGTTCTGTAGGTAAAATCTAGATGTTTGGCTTTACACACAAGGCACATAACAGCAGTGAAAAGCAAAACAAATAAATGTCATATATGGGCCCAAATTAAACAGAAAACCTCACCTCTCCCTCGTTGTTGTTAGCATAGTACTCCATGTCAGGCACATCAACGAGCTTCACACTGCAGGCAGCAATCGGAGGGCCCACGTGCCCTGCAATCCCAGTGAGAACGCAACAGTGACGCTTTAAGCTCTCACAGTGGAAATATAACTCACACTATTTTTAGTTGACTAGCATCTCGTCCCATTCCCAGCATATGAAGGAGGAATTCCAGACTATTTGTGACTAGGGAAACCCTTAGCCGAGCTGCCTTTCCTCTTCCCTCTTCTCGGTAAAGAGAAACAAATGAGTGCCAAACTCAAAAAGCTCTCGTCGGTAGGAATTGTAAGACTGGCGGGAGAATTTGGCTGTATAAGGAACCACTAAGAACAGCCAGGGGAATTCCTGGGTTTCCAGGAACCGCCTATGAAAGCACACGGTACACTCTTCATATAGCACAAAACACTACATTGAATTTTAAAAAAAAGCCACCGTATTTACATGATTGTAAGTCAACTCGATTGGAAGTCGACATTGCATGTCATCAAAATAAAGTTCCCATCGTCATCCCTACTACGTTCCTGAAGCACATCAGTGGCGTCATGCAACAAAATTTCACACTTTGCAAATGATTGCATCAACCGCACCTTCCGCACTTGTTCGGCGACTGCATCGCACACCACAGGTAGGGACTGATCGCGCACTTCTGCAGCGTACCATTGCAGGCCTGACCTCTTACTCTGGAAAGCATAGACCTATCCAGACCTTGGCTCGCGGAAGCCTCTTCGTTTGCCGTCACAATTAAGATCCTGTGACATTGTAGAGGCAACTGGCGCACCACCCAATCTAACAGGTCGAACTTGCGTCCAACAGAGCAGCTCTCGGTCGCTTTTGGACGAAGAATGGCCGTAAACGAGCACCAAAATGTAGGGGTGTGCGAATATTCAAAACAGTGAATACTTCGCGAATAATGCTTGCATTTTGATTCGATTCGCTTTACACTTTCACTGTTCGAAGCATTCGAGTTCTTCAAATACTTTGAAAACTATGAATAACGCAGAACTTGCTGAATAGTGTCACGGTCAAGTTCCCCGTTTTGTTTTTGGACTGCGCAGTATGGTTTCAAGCTTGGCAAACCCAAAAAGCCAACCTAAGTGCCTTTTTTCTTTGTATGAAGCACTGGAAAGTTATTTGCACGCGGTAGCACGATCTGTCCTTTGCTTGCCATGATGTCTGGATTGTGGAGTTGGTGAAGTGGTCGTGGCGCAAAACGCTGCGATAGATTTGATGAAGGACTACAATTTGCAACCGCATGTGCATCGTCGTGAACACAAACATGATCGACCACACTCACTACAGTCCTTCCTACAGTCACTACAGTAGCCAAAGTGCTATGGATTCGGATATGGATTTATGGCTGACCTCGGCTATCGGCGATAATGGGCTCGTATTATTTTCCACTTGATGTTCCGGTTCATTAGTTTGCCAGTATTCCTTTTGCTATTTATTTTTATCCGTTTTCACTGATAAAAGTGAGACTGGTTTCCTCCACCAAAAAAGAAAAACATATTTTAATATATTGTTTCTTTGGGCGCCCTTTATCAACAGAACTATTGCACACGGAAAGAGAAGGCGCAAAGTCAGTGCGGCTGCGCAGTGCGATCGCACGATCTCCAGCCCTGCTGTAGCCTGCCGATTTGCCACTTCTTGTGCAATTCGGTTTTTGTTCACGTGGTAGCGTTCACCCGCGACGCGATCACCGACTGCGTTGCGGCTTGCCAACCCATCTCCACCTGTGTACTCTGATTTATGTTCGGTAACTTCACTCCTTGAATGGTATTTTACTGACTGATCTTTTACTTCATCTGTTTTGTATCAGTCACATGTGTGACATTTTTCTTACTGCAACTGAAATAAACTTTTCATAAATGTTTGTTGAAAAAAAAAAAATTCCAGTTGTGTTTTGATCGAGATTTCTTGTTTAATTCACATCAAATAGAAAATATATATATTGTTTTTTTTTTTTTCACAAATGGGTTTATTTGAAACTATTATTCCTATTCGAAAATACTGATTAGATTCAGTTCATAATGTTTATTATTCAACTCGATTCGTTTTGAAAGATTTTGATATTCCCACACCTCTACCGAAAAGCTAAACTGTCCGGATCACATGTGTCATACAGTGAAACATAGTTGGTCCTCCAATGCCGTCGCACGTTCTCGATGCTCAATCAAGCAACATGCGACCCTGCATCGTGTGAAAAGAAGTGGCGGGGACCAAGCCTGTTCCAGCAACCGTTTCGGCGTGGCTCTTACCCACATCAAGTGCTGCCACCCTAAGACTCACCGCCGTGCATTCAGGCTGATATGCAAATCACGGCTGGTGGTACTCGTTCGCGCAGGTTACAAGTAATATAGAATTTGTAAAAAGAGCGCACAGAGTGGCGCAATGCTACAGGTAAAAACAGCTGAACTTGTAACAAGTCAAGGAGTTTTTGATATCGCGAATGTTTCGTTTTTGTTGGCAATGGAATGCTTCCAGTTTGCAAGAATTGAAGTATGGGTGGACCTACAGTCGTGTAAATACGGTAGCTCCATTTAATTAGCAGATTATAAACACCGCTTGATTGAGGTTACAGAAATGTACCACTGTGTATACTGCAGCAATAGAACACCTGAGTAAGCTATAAACTTCACACAGTTAAAATTGACCAATTATTGTATGTAGCCATGTACCTCCACAATAGATCTAGTGGCAACCCAGAAGAACAGTTTTAAGGAGGTTTGAAGATATGAACATCTGGAAATAGGAAAATTTCGACATTCCCAAACTCTCCGTCTTTTCCCAGCTAAGCCACCACGATACTCAAAGGGTGATCTCACCCTACCTGGCCATCATCGAGTCCCTAAAGCAAAGGGGTCTCAACAAGCAAAATAAAACCGCTCCTTACTAACCATATCAAAACTGCAAGCATCTTCAGTATGACATACACCCTATTTCAGCATGGTGTTCTTCAAATGGTGTGGCCAACTTTCTGAGACATTTCATGGAATAATATGTTTTCAAGGAAATATAGAAATTCTAATTGATTTGCGTTCTATTATACCCATGGAAATTAGGGTCTTCAAGAAAATTACTATCTTTTGTCAAGAAAAGCGGAAATTCATAATTTTGTGAATGTGGCTCATAGGATTCAATCCAAAAAAATGTGTAAAGCCGTAGAATGAAAATTATATGGGTTACTAAGTTTAATTACTGCTCATTAATATTTTATGATTGTCATAAAATATTCCCGGGGAGTGTTACGATGTTTGTTGTTGCTCAGTTGAAATTCTTAGTGCATGTGCCGAGGCGTTGACATCCAAGAAACTTAGGGTTGCCTTCTTCAAAATGAGTGCAAGACGAAAGCAATGCTAGTTTCTAAAAAAATCATTATATTTTAAGTTTTCCCTGTGTATTAGATGCTCCACTTATTACTTGTGTTGAAATGGTTTGTAATTTTTGAGTTTAGATGGATACTCCAATTTTTAATCATCATGTCACTGCTATATTTTATGCATCCTTTGAAGCAGGGGTCTCAAACATGCGGCCCGCGGACCTTTCACTAGCAGCCCAGCTTGCACGTAACTGTTGGCAACTAAATGCTGCGGTCGCTCATAGATGGCGGCAGCATTTCTTCAGAGGAAGAAGATCGAGAATGGAACGAGCGGCGATGTGCGCAGCAGCGCAAATGGTTCCGCAACCGCCACGAGGCCGCTATCGCCTAAAGTACCACTGCGTGGAGCGCTTCAGATTCCCTTGTGAAAGAAGAGCAGATTGCTTGCCTGGAAAGCTACCGCCGAGAACAGAAGCTACAGCTCCGCTGCTCTCCCTTCTTCACCAGAGTGACAAGGCTGAAAATTTTCTTAACAAGTATGTTCATGAGCCTTCATACCGCAACGGAAAGCTGTCTGCAAAAGAGAGGAACTAGGCCGGCAAGGCCGACGGACATGTTTCTCTTCAAATGTCTTGGCTCAAGAGGTGATTTCATAGTGGCCCAAAGTTGCCGAAGGCCATGCTGCTCGCCAAGAGAAGGGGCTCCACCTGGCGCCTCGCTGCCTGCTCCTCCAAAATACCGGATCTCCCCTCTATCCCGCTTTAGGAGGAAGAGAAGAGTGAAGGCGGCGAGAAGAGGAGAGCACCCGGCATCAAAGCCGGGAAGTGAGAATAAAGTAGCAGAGTTTTGGTCAGGCCTGGTTTTGGTAATCGCACTCTGTGCTCTGCTGGTCTCTCTTGACCTCGCCAAGGCTCATCCATTTCCTCATTGTTAGCACCTCCATCCCTGCATGAGTGCATTAAACTGAGACTCCAAATTAAGCGCCTACTTTGGGGAGTAGAGGAGGATCATCCGTTCTTTGTCTGCAGAACCCCACACCTTTGAATCTGCAATCGCACCCATTTGACCTTCGAACAGTAGTTGTCAGCATTAAGTCAGTCGGAAGGCCACTCTCGAGGAGATGTTCTCGCTTACTTTGGAGCTTTCGAGGTATTTGTTCGGAGTATGGGAAAGGCGCCAGAAACTCCCTCCTTTTCTTCTGTCCTGACTGCCATTCTTTGTCAATAAATGTGGTTCCAACTTCCACACATGCCCAGCTTTTCGTCCTCTCGTTTTTTCCACTGTCTAGTGAACAGCGACAAGTTAGCTGGGCATTATCCGCTCAAGGATGCACACGGCTTATGAAAAGCAGGCGATTACAGTGTCTAAGTTAGAGATATGTGACGTGATGTAAACAAGACCACTCCGACTCTAGCCTTTCACCTTACCTAGTTAAGCTGAACAATTGCCCAAATGCTGAAGCAGACTCAAGTTTTTAGGGTCTGAATCGTATTTTGGTTGGCAAGTGGGGTCGCGCTCTACATCCGAGGGACTGATTGTCATGGTAAGTTTCAATGTCCTCCAGTTTTACGACGCCAACTAGGGCACAGAGAACGAAGCTGTCTGTCCTGGAACTCTAGCGAGCCGCAATGTCGTTCTCCAAGCCATCTGCAAAACGCAAAGTGGAAGACGAGAAGAGGTGCTTTCAGGGCGATGGGAACTGTCTTATTTTTTCACAAGATTAAGGGACAGGGTGCTGTGCTTAACTTGCAACCAGACTGCGGTTGTGCCGAAGGATTACAATGTTCGACACTACTTCGTGTCTTGCCATCACGAGAAGTATGATGCTCTTACTGGCAAGGTCCGCGAGCACACCATGACTCAACTGAAGGCTGCATTGGTAAAGCAGCAAGACCTCTTCAAAAAGGCAGTCAAAACAAGCAATGAGACGGTAAGAGCAAGCTTCGTTATTTCAGAGCTTATCACCAAATCATCCAAGCCATTCACTGAAAGCCTGTTCATCAAAAAGTGTCTACTCGAAGTTGCTGATGCTCCCTGCCCCAGCATGAAAAAGACCTTTAAGGAAATTTCCTTAAAGGTCTTTTTCATGCTGGGGCAGGTAGCATCACCAACTTCGAGTAGACACTTGCCAATGCAGTCTTTCTCCAAACACAGTTGCCGAGAGAATTAACGAGATGATCGAAAACATTAAAAGGATTGATCAACCAATGTCACGAGTTTGAAGCCTTCTCAACTGCAGTCGATGAAAGCACTGACGTTAAAGACAATGCGCAGTGTGCTACTTTTGTCAGGAGCATGCATAGACAAAAACCGATATATGAGATATTGGAAGGGCCTTCTTTCAAATGGCAATGTTAGCTGGCATTCTGTTAACCCCCCCTCCCCTCCACACTGCTCCAACCTACTTTAGTGACCAGGCCCTTGCGGGACTAAATTTTGTCACTGCGGCCCGCTAACTGAGGAGAGTTTGAGACTCCTGCTTTAGAGCTCTGGATGATAGGACTAAGATAACATGCAGTTTTGCGAATCAACTTTGTTGTTTGCATTCATTCTGTTCACTTGTGCATTGCCATGTTGAATGCATGTCTCTGTTTGAACCTGTATTGGAGTAACTAATTCAAGTGTCAGGGTGTGTCCAAAGAAGATTTATTTGTGTATTATATAACTCACTTTCAACTAAATTATGATTATTACAGTTATGAAAGCACCTGTAGACACATGAAATTACCTCGATATATTGCGTAGGAGGAGAATGATGCATGATTTGATGCTCCTGTATGACGTGAAAAATGAATATGATTCACCCCAAGAAGTCACATTTACTTTGTGTTCCTCGTGGGCCTAGCACAAGGTTCTGTTCATTATTCCATCCTGCTGCTTTGTATAACGCAGAACACACAACAGATTTTCAATAAACATATAACCATTTTGAACAAGATTCTACGCGCAATTGATTTTGTATTTTTTGATAATTAGTAGATTTTGAAGGTGCATTATATTTAATTTTACTTTTCAATCCTGGTTTCTTCTTTTCTCCCTTTTTTTATTTTTCATTAAGGACTACTTAACAAGTGCACCGCTAAAAGGCATCAAACTGCTTGTGAAACAAGCGAATGAATTAACATCTGTTAAAAGAAAGTTCAATAACAGTGTGTTGAATCACACAACTATCTATGCAGAGTGATGCTGGCTCATACCAGCATTGTAGTCACCAGGGAACGTCAAAGTGCATGGAGCAGTGCATTCAGTCTGTCCATAGCCCTCCACGATCTGTGTGATACACAAAAAGAAAGTCAAGCTTCGTAACACCATCAAAATTCAATTCAGTAGAATGACCCTAAAAGGCAACCTTGTGCAGACTGGGGCTCACTAGTAAATTTAAATCAGATCCAGAACAGCACAAGGGGTAAGAAAAATGTGCACTACATAAAAGTACTGACTTCTTTATTAAAGCACAGGATATATCACACAGCTCAACACAAACACAGGTTCTGAGCACTATAGTGTGTTTTATAGTTTTGTAGCGTGTTTGACTTTGCCCATGATTTAATAAAGACAAAGAATACACTTGTTTTTCTCATTTCTTCTCCTTGCAATTTTAGATAGAGTGTGGCTGAGCACCGAGCAAAAACCAAGCCTTCAAGTTTTTCATTTTAGAAAAAACAGAGCAATGAGGAATAGAGAGCAATAAAAGAGAATGTGGCAAGCATCAACTGTGTAAAATCGTAAAACCCAGTGTTAAGACAAGAACCATGAATGTGTTTTCTAAAAATCCAGTGGAGCCAAACTATTTTCAGAAGCTGTAAAATTAAGCCCTGTCCCAGTAGCATGTTAATAGTATGTTTTACAGGGACTAAAGCAAAGAAATGTATAATCTGGGGAAACGCAGCAATTAACAATGCTTTTGTGGGCTAAAAGATGAGACATGAATTGACTCGTACAGTAATTTATTTCACATTAATGTTCCCAGCTATGAAGAATTATTATGTATTTGTTCAGGTATAGGTTCATGACTATTTTTATTTCTAGACTGAGCTTTCTGTTGATCTATAATTGTATTTAAAAAATGCCAACTCATAAGTAAGAGCAAAATGTCTGAGCCTATATTTATAAAACCTCGCGAGAAATACCGAACTTCCATTCACCGATTTCCAATGCCGCAAAGTCAGTAAACCGTAACACTGACAACCCTGAAGAGAGATTCATGTAGAACCTATATTTGCATTTATTAAGAGCCCCAAAAAACAAAAAAAAAACTTACCACGGCACCCAAGGCACACCTGACGAAGGTGATGACGTTGGGAGCCAGGGGCGCCGACCCAACCACCATCAGACGAAGACGTCCTCCCATGCTTTCGTGAACTGACTTGAAGACAAGCGAATCCCATATGCTGTTTTGCCTCACGATGCAACTGCAGATAGACCATGTGATGGCACTTGAGAACAGCTGCCAAAGTCACATAATGAAAACGGGCAAGTTAAAGTTCCAATAAAACAAAGGCCGAGCAAGTCGGCTCGAAAAGGTGACCATGGGGTGCGAGGTCGGGGTGCGAGGTCGGGGTGCTGTTGCATAGTACCGAGTATCGAAAGTTATGACACGAGAAATAGCACATCACGGGTTGGAAGTATGCTGAACATCAATTAACTTTTTGGCCGAAATGGTGTGCTCTATAAATAAAATTATCTATCTTGGACCCAATGGATAAAGTTGGCATACACAGCGTGCTTCTGCGGTGTTCTACAAAGCTTGTGGCAAACTGTACAATGTTTTCTTTTTTTTTTTTATTGTAAGGATATTTTGAGGGAGTCCTGAGCTTCTGAAAAGGCAGTGTTTTCCAATGACCTCGTTGGTTCGTGCACAACACATCAGTACCTCAAAGCTGCAAAAAGGTCTTGCTGGATGACAGGCTGTAGTGCACATGCACGAGAGATAGTGGCGTGCTAGGCTAGTTCTGACAGAAGCTTCTGTACACACAACCGGAGGAGCACCAGAACCCGCAGCCTGTCAGCCGGGAGAAGTTCTTGCAGCTTCCCTCGCGCGTTGAACCAAAAACCGTGCAACAACACGAACACGAAAAAAAAAAAAAGTCTTTGGTTAGATTAAACGTGTTTGAAGTAAAATAATCTGGAAGTGAAAAGGCGTTCGGCTGTTTTGGTCAAGCTTTTCATAAATGTTTGGCAGTGTTTGACTCGAAAAGTGTTCTGTCAAATAACAGCCTACCTTCTTTCTTTCTTTTTTCTTTTTTTTTTTTTTTTTTTTCTTTTTTTCTGACAAGCAAAGCAAAGATGGCGCATTACTTCGTTACGTTTGTTCCGTCCTTTTGTCGTACAGTTTCGAGTTCCACGCATGAAGAAAAGCTGCAGATGCCGTTTCCAGCCGACCGCGGTGCTGGCTCCGGTACTCCGGCAGGTCAAAAAGCTTTTGTCAAGACTCATTCTAGCACACCGCACTCTGTCCTGCAAATCTATCCAGCCTTTCGTGCGGCAAGACCAAGGCTCGACGAGGTTGGGCAAGACTTTTTGTCGCTGCGTTGCATTAAAGTGTCGCGCACGCGATTGTACGGGGTTGAGGACATGAGCAAACACCCCTTCGCAAGCCCAGGACTCTGTCACTTCTCCGACCCTCCTCGAGCGGGATTACACTTGTCTTATGCCTCGGGTTAGTAAAGCTAGTGGCACTTCGCGTAAAGCCTATCGCGGTGTTCTGTCTCGTGCGACACATAAGAGCAGCACACAACAATTCTTCTTGTATTAACACGATAGCGCCGCAACCGTAGCGGCATACGTCGCATTGGATGACGGTGCCACTGTGCAGTCGACGAGTCGTTCGGTCTATCCTCATCCTCTCTCGTCTCCCCCTTCCCCGTGAATGCACTTGGGTAGGGATGCCGCGAACTTTTTTCGAATCGAAGTTTCGATGATCGAATCAAGCGGTTCGAAAGGTTCGAAAGATTTCGATTTTTCGAATTGTCTATATCGTAAAATTCGACGGAGGTCGAATTTTCGAACTTGTTAAGCTAAGAAGTTCGACGCTTTTCGAACCGTCGAACTTATTACGCTAAAAAATTCGATCTTTTTCGAACTTTCGAACTTATTGCGCTGCAAGGTTCGATGCTTGTCGAACTTTCGAACTTGACTGACCAAAAAATTCGATAAATGTCGAACTTTCGAACTTATTTATCAAGAAAATTCGAAAAGTTTCGAACTTTCGAAATTTGAAAAGTCAGAAGTTCGACGAACTTCGAACTTTTAGGGTAAAAGTTCGACGTTCGTCGAACTTCGAAAGACCGGCGGCCGGTTTCATTTGATTTCAAGGAGTGGGGTACATTCGTAATTTTTTTTTCTCGAACTTTTACACGCGGTGCTGCGTTCCTTACGAAAGACAATGTCATTTATTTCAATGTTCTGGCATGCTTAGGTTTAAAGAAATAAATCCCCGAAGGGGCGAGGACGGACGACGGGTTTTTGACGATTATCGTTTGTGCCAGATTTGAAGCACGCTGCAGCCGGAGCTATTTACGGTAGATATGTTATACTTTTTTAAGAATGATCTATGTATAGCCTAGGTAAGTGCCGTCTTAAGATGTGATTATTGTTATTCAACGTGAGTTTCGAAGAAATGTCCAAACATGTATCTGCATGCAATTATGACCTAAACTTGATATTTATTTTCGTCTAAGTTGTTTGAGGTATCGCATTTAAATTAGCACCACAGACAGTACATATCATTGCCATCTGCAGAATACAAAATAATATATTTATTGCTTTTTCACGTTAAGGAATAAATTAACTCATTGCAGAAGATTTCTAGTAGTGTTCAAGTTCAGCACGTCATTAAAAGAAAACTTTTTTTTTTTCGCTTCACGTTCCTGGGACGTGTTTCTTTTAGCCTGTACACATTTTGGTAAAAGAAACTTGTTTCGAAGTTCTGAACCTCTGAATATACACGAATAGAACACTTCCGACGAATGCTTGATAGTTTTTTTTTTTTCTCCTGCTTTTTATTCCCGCATTTATTCTTTTTTTTTTTTTTTCTTTTGTTACTATCGGCACAGGTGTTTAGGTCGAAAAGACAGCTTTGAACTTCCGAAGCACTAAGCATGTGACGAGCAGTGCCTTCTGACAACGAGTTTCTAACAGTGACCATCTACGCAACCTTTTATGCAGTGAAGAGCGACAGTAGCTATACATATGCATAAATAATTTCAGATTAAAATAAGCTCGACCACGCCCTCTTTCCCCGTATTGTTTTCTTTAACAGTCCGAAATACCTGCAAAGGGGAGAAAAAGCCTGAAGCCCCCCCCCCCCCCCCCCCCCCGTTTTTCCTCTTCCGACGCCACTTGTATGGTAGAACGCTCCTCGACCTCGAGTTGTGTCGGTTTTTGTGCTTTTTGCGAGGCGATTCCTCCGTCCCAGAAAATAAACCTCCAGGACAATTATAAACTTCACCGGATCGGATTACTACCAGCGTGCAAGGGGTGGCGAGCTAGTTTGCCAGGTCGCTTCAAGGTTTTTCTGAGCCTCAACCTCCTGCTCGCCCCTGGCCGTTTCGAACTGGATGTGTCTCGTTAAACAGTGTGTTCGTGCAATCACTACTGCGTGATAAAGACCCCCCCCCCCCTTCCCCCCCGGGGGGCTGGCGGTCACAATTCTGCACTGGCAAATATTCTAGCATGTCCGGGACACTCGTCGTCTCATTTAATTGCCTTACCAACTTCGCAGAATCTAGATATCACACCCTAACTTTTCTAAACTTGATTTTGTGAAAACAAGTGAGTCGTGAAAACGTTATTTGAAACTGAAACTGTAGAAAAACTTGAAAATCGGACTTCAAACTTTGAAAACTTGGATTAGAAAAAAATTCAAAATCTTCGAAGTTTTTTTTTTTTTTTTTTTTTTTTTAATGTAGCGTTAAAAGAGAATCGAAACTTTCGAACTTTTCGAACTTTAAGCCAAAAGAAATTCGAAATCTTCGAATTGTTCGAACTTCATGTCTATAAAAATTCGAAGCGTTCGAAGTTTTCGAAATTTTTTTACAAAGAATTTCGAAATCTTCGAATTTATCGATCCTGAAGTAAAAAAATATTCGAAATATTCGAATTCAAAATTTTAGAAACCGTGAAAGCTTCGAAATTTTCGGATTCGAAGCTCCGCTGTGGACAAAAGTTGCGAATTTTTCGAAATCGAACCTCGGTCGGTACAAAACTATCGAAATTTTTCGAAATCGAACCTTAGTTCGCTTCGCAAATATTGAAACCTTTCGAAATCGAACCTAGGGTGGTTCGCGACATCCCTACACTTGGGAGGCGGACGATCTGTGTATGTGCCGTTACGCAATCAATTTGTCCGCGAACCGGTCTGTCGCGTGAATTGGCCGGCGCCTTCGACGGCATGTCGGCGGCTTTTTGGACATGAGAACCAGGAAAGCAAACGCACTAAGCAGGGAAATAATAAGTCTGTTAGTGTGGGAGCTCAGTGGGACTGGTGCTTCTGAACATAAAAGCCGGGAAAAAGCAAAAACCGGGAATGTATGGACGAGGTTCCACTGTATTTCGTAATGGTTTCCGTGGCCCTCCGTCACATTTTCCTCGGAAATCCTAGCGTTTAAATAAATTATGCAGTAAAAAAAAAGTTAGAAAACGTAATCACTTTTGAGGCTAATAACAGCTCATCTCTCTCGTGAAAATGTCCTTTTATAGGAAAAATTGTTTCCTGTAAAATATACTCAATAATTTTCAGCTTAACTACTCCTGAGTAGAAACTAAACACTCCTTTTAAAGCACTGCTTTTAGAGCTTTTCTTTTTTTAGTTGTGATCCTGTAAAATGTGAAATTTTCACAACATTTCTACACTAACAATTTGATGTTTTCCTAAATTCTTAAAAATTGATGCAAGGTTATGTGAAAAAAAAAAATTCATACATTGAAATCAGAAAATAAATGTATCTTTGCAAACTAGAAGATTTACAGAATCCAAATACTGTAAACGACTTATATTTTGCAAGCTCAATATTTAACGATTTAGGTCAAAAGCTGGAGTTTTGGAATAATTCGCAGGTTCTAATTTTCGCAACGTGGTGGAATCTCAATACTTTATATTGCAATGTGTTTATATTTTACCGGAATTGTTTACGAAACTTATTTTTCACAAAATGTAGGCAATTCGCGAAATTCGCAAAAACGCAAAGATTAGGTCATTTACAGTATCCACAAATGAATGCTCTAGGTTGGTTCCCATGTTTTTTTTATGACAATTTTGAATTTTTTCATTTAAAAATACTGGTGCCCTATTAACATATTTATACATTCAATACAACTGTTATACACACACAAAAAATATTATGAAGATTGGCTGAGAATAAGCAATATATCTTCCATAAAGCAGCAAAATGTCTAAGCAGGTTATTCTGAGTTAGCAGAGATAAACAGACCCATTTTACGACACCTTAAAATTAATTATTTCAAAATAAGGACCTGATTGAAAAAAATATTTTTGGACAAGATGAACAGTGCCGGTAAATTTTTGTAAACACAATGCCAAAACTGATTTTTAGTGCTTCATTACATCAGAGTGGTAGCAGGCACATAGCCAGGATTTTGTTTCGGGGGGCCCGCCCATGACAAAATGCTGTATGAGGGGGAAGGGGAAAGGAGGTCCCAGCAAAATGGAAGATTTTGGGGGGGGGGGGGGGGGCCGGGCCCCATGGGCCACCCCCCTGGCTACGTGCCTGAGTGGTAGCCCCCTGAAGGAAGGACCAGCCTTGCTGTTCTAAGTTAACATCTCAAGCATATTGGAGTTGTAATGCCTGCACTTTTTTCAGTTACTAAGGTCTATTAAAGCAAGCAACTTACTTTTCAAGCTCTGCTGCTTTACTCTTCAGGGCCATGTTCAGGAGTGTTCGCTTCATCAAGCTGCCACTGCATGCAGAGATCACCTTAAAAAAAAAAAGGAAAAAAGACAAAATTGCTTACAATATTAGGCATTGCTACACCTTTCTAGTATAACACCCTCACTTAGTGATTCTAAACTGACGGGTGGTTCTGCAGTCGTCATCTATGCCTGTTTTCACCCTAAGAACAGTAGTAAAACCATTCCAGCTCCTCGTGGAGCAGTACTAATTTTCCCCTTTATGGGGATAATTAAGATATATGTAGGTGAATCTCAGATTATGTATATGTCATCATATCAAGACGTTCCAATTGCTAAAAGCATCGCTTTCTCTCCCAAGAACCGAATCTCGTAAGAACTACTTACTTTGTGCTATGTATGAACAATGTGCAAAACTTGCTTTTTTCTTGAAGTGGAAATGGGCATAGACTTGGACATTAATGTATTGAATCATGTAAGGTGGCACTTTATTTCAGTATGAATTTTTTTTTTTTTTCATTTTTTTTTTAATTTGACATTTTTAGCTGTTCTCTTGTTTCTCAATGTTCGAGCTTTCTATGGAACACGCATCCTGGCTGCACCAGCATTCGTATTAGCCAGAAGAGCTGCAAAGCTATGAGCTCGAGTCTCCAGAAAAACGACAATCAAGACATATTTGACACATAACATCAGAAAGCGTGAAGCCTCCCCCTGCCTTCAGTTTTGCAGTGTTGTGTGAATCATGTTACTATTATTAAGATGGGCTGTCTGTCTTTATTTTGTCTTTTATGGGTAATTATTTGCCCTTTTTTGCCTCTTTTTGAAAGTATCCCACAGGCTGTGCAAATAAATTATTGTGGAAGCTGTAACATTACAACTAGAGGAAACAAAAAGGTTCTAGCTCTGAAACTCGCATCTACACGCCGAGAAACCGAGGGATTGGAGGAGACGGGAGTGCGTTGGGATGTCACGAATCCTGAGCTCCGATAGGAATAATCAGTGGGTAGACCTAAAGCTAGCTGCCTTTGTCGAACGCGCTGGAATGCGAGAGTGAAATGCTAGACGCCGGTGTTTCGCATTTTATTGCGTTCGACGAGTGCAGTGGAGGCAAAGACTGCCTTTGTTTCCACTGGACTTGTCGAATGCGTTCGAATGCGAAGGCCAAATCTAGGACGCTGACGTTGCACACTTTGACGCATCAACGAGTGCAGTGAAGAGAAAAGAAGCTAGCGTTAGGTCTAGCCACAACTCATTCCAACCAGAGCTCGACGTTCCCGACATACCCACGCAAGCTCATCTCCTCCTCTTCCTCAGTTTCTCAGCACATTAAAACCTGAATAATAAACACTCTACTACAGATTACAATATTTTCTGAGCATTAATTTAGTTCAATAATGATTTTAACGCCTCATTAACAATTGCACAGAGCATAAAAAGGAAGTCATTAGTCATTAAAAAGAAGCAAAATAATCAGTGGGGTTGCACCTCAACCAAGGTTTGATAAAAAAAACTCAAGCCTAGTTATTTCGAAGTACTTTTACAACTGAAAGACAAAAATAAAGAATGCTTGAGGCCTCCAATTTTATAAGTTTTCCATATATATATACTACGACTCAAACCTAAATTTTTTTTTCTTCTTTTTTTAAACAAAAGTTATTATAACAAATATTACCTTAGGTCTGGGCTCTGCCATATTAATGCTGATACAAGAAAAATTAACGCATGTGTAACATGGGTTCCTGTTTTTCACAGACAATGATAGCGAAGAGCATTATTGGTCCCGACTGGCAAAAAGACACGAAAAGCCATATTACACTTGGTTCTTACTCATTTCACTGTAAATATTATGTTGAGATTCATGTGGCAGACTGTCTTAGTAGAAACAATGCCTTTTTGGGTAAGCATTCATTTCACAGGAGAGTTTAATTGAATCAAGCACTTAACTACTAACTGCTTTGTGTGATTAAAACACCAGACAAAGCAACAAGAATGTTACATCGAGAGTTATCCTTTTTGTTTAACAAGCTTCACTGCAGCAGTTGCTTTTGACAGACCGGCTAATTGGCGAAGGACAGAGCGGGAATATCTGCGAGTGGTAAGTTTAGGTATGAAATCAAAGGGAAAACCAATTGTGTTACACTGAAATAGTGTTAGAATAAATTAGTTTGGAAACAAAACCTAACCTTATTGCCCAGAGGCTGAAGGCTGCAACAAAGCTACAATTCCCAATTCAGTTAAGGAAAATTATTTGTATTGACTTGGGAGAATTCTAAATTCAGCAAGTGGGCACTATATATATATACATATCACTTTAAAAAAATCTAGCGGAACTAATTAAGGTAATTCACTACCTTCCATTCCTCCACTGCCAAAGCTATTTTTTTTTTCAAGTTTTATTGACATCACTGTTATATAGGTTAAAGCCAGTATAGTGAAAATAACTAATAGCAGGATTTGAAAAAAAAAAAAAGAAAAAGAATATCAAAGCTATTGTGCAATTTAGGTACACGTTCAAGGTTGTTAAAAAAATTGTGTTGGTAGAACCAAGTTTCATTCAATCTCGAAATTGAAAAACAAAGTCACGACCAATGATGCACGCTACTTGTCAGGATATTGCAGAATATTGCATGCTGGTGGAGGTTTCATTGTGACAATTTAACTACAGAGCAAGTTGTCACATCAGAAATCCCCAGAAGCTTCCTTTTTCTTTTTTTTTTTTTTCCCAGTACCAGACATGTGCACATGGACTATACCGCTCTCGAGGACTGTGCTTTCCCTTACCAAGCAGCTGTGCTGCGGCAAAGGAAGCCATGCAAAAGCGCCGTGTGAACATCATGGCCGCTTCTCCTCCACAATCCACAGGTGCGCAGTGAGAAGCACACTTAAACGGATATAAGTAATTTGCATGAACAAACCATGAAGTATGAGAAGTGTGGCAGAACTCCCGAGTACTGCCGATATTCAACACGAAAATAGAATAGAATATTGCATTATTGTTGGCAATTATCGAAAGTTCCGAAAATTCGCAAAAACCCACCATGTCAATCCAGCGGTGCAGAGGGGCCCAAGCTGTTAGTTTCAGCAAAGCGAAATTACATTTTGGTGCAATGTTGGTGCCAATTTCTTATATTTGGGTGAAATGTAGCAGGATGCAGCAGGATAGGCACTCTGGCACACTTTGGTGCAGCAATCACATCACTGCTTTTAGACAAAGCAAAAGCTCAAGCAACATGTAGAACGCTAAGTATAATATGCTCCCCACAACTACACTAGAGCAAACTTTCGGACCCGTGCTGCCGCAGCTTGTGCACACCCTTTGCAGTATGTGCCAGCACTCACTTTGTCGTGGATCCTGTTCAGGAGACGCGGAACGGTGGGACTGATTGTGGGCCTTAGTGCTTTCATGTCTTCCCCAAGCTCCTTGATGTCTCCACTGAAGAAGCCCACCCTGCCACCAATCATGTAGATTGCCATCTGCAAAATGAGTACAAAGTCAAGCTCCCATCGCAAGATTATGGCATTACTGTTTGAAACCTGCATTATAATAACCCTGAGGCGTATTTAAAATATATACACTGTAGAGCCACTTGAATCTGCCTTGAGAGAGGCTGACCAGTTCAGCACAAAAAAAGGTTTCTGATACGGGTACACTCAAGTAGCTGAAACTGCATGTAGGGCTCTTGTAAACCATTAGACTGTCAGCGAAAACCCTGGCTGATCAACTGATGCACAGCATCTTTGAGCTTCACAGAAAGCTGCGATAACCGGTAGTTGTAGATTGTGCCCATTCAAGAAACACTGTTTTCAGACATGTCAAATAGACTCCGTTAGAATTTTTTTTTTTTTTTTAACTGAAGCATTATTGATTTGCAAGAAAAGGATATATGTGTGAAGAAACAGGGCTGCTGAAGATTATTTATGCTGCAAAAAAAGCTTACTGTATTATGTTGGCAAGCCCCGCAAGTTATTTGTTTTGCTTAGTGCTCATGCAGTAGGGTACATGCTCATACAGTAGGAACAGGGTGCTCTTGCCAAATGAACACTGTTGCAGCAGTGCTTTGTACAAAAGCAAGACTGAACAAGTTCTTAAAGTGATAGCTTTAAGGAGTTTAAGTCGCAGGAAAGGCGGCATCGGCATCAGTGGAACCGGAAAAACTTGATTGGTCGATAAGCGATTCATTTGCCTTAAAGAAAAAATTCAAAGAATTTTAGGCGAAGCGGGATTGAACCTACAAACCTTCGGTTGCGAGCCAGACACGCTCCCGACTAAACCACGCAGACACGCTTGCACAGCTTGGAAACGAGCGGGAATTTATATTTAGCTATCACATTCCACTCTTAAAGGCAAAGCTTTAGCGTACTCCTGTAATTCTTGTAGACTAGAGTACATTAGGCAAAGTAAACTTGAAAACAGCATTAATTCCAGTGAATCTACTTTAAAAAAAAAGTATATTAGACATACCTCGCAGCATCGTTCTAGCATATGTGCCAGAGGAAGAAAGGACATCATCACATCATCACCTTTAGGGGCAAGGTCACCCTGCAAAAAATTAGTTCCAAATAAAATTTAAACATTTCCTCTAAAAATTTAAAGCATATCCACATTCAGTGAGGGTACCCAATGTTTTCAAATAAAGCTATTGAAGGAATAAGATACGAGTTATAATACCAGAGTGGACAGCCAGCCAACAGGTGCATCAACAAAACGCAGAATAACTTTACGTCTTGCAACAAAACATGAACTACACATGGGATAACAAACACTGGCATGCAGTAAAAATATTTGTGGAGTGAATGCAATGACAGTTCATATGGATAACTTGCAAAAAGGTTCTGTTCAAGCATGGTCCAAACTATCCACAAGGCTATGAGAAATTAATTACTCACCAATTGGTACATGACAGCAGAGAGGTCAGAGATGATGTTGAGGTGAGTCAGCATCACACCCTTAGGGTTACCGGTGGTACCACTTGTATAGCACACTGTGGCCAAATCAGATGTGTGGGGAGGCTTTAAAGAAAAAAGGAACTATGTCAACTTTGACCAAGAAGATACCCCAGTTGCAAGCTTTCTAGCCGAGGTTAACAACCCAGAGATTTTTGTGAGGCCTACCCCAGTGTTTATGGCTTTTTGAATTGAGCAGCATTGCATGTTTTATCTGGGTCAGTGGAGTATAACACCATAGGGTACCTAATAGTACTGCCTTTGTTCATGGTAACATTAGAGGAGTAAAGTATGTGCCTGCTACTTCTTATCAGATGGACTTATGTATTAACATTAGTTTCATGCATTCCCTTCCAAGATTCAAAACAGAAGTATTATACCATGTTGCTGGAATCACAGTCAGTCAGATATTTTAGTTCAGCAAGCAGGACAATTTTAATTATTGCATATTAGAACATGCAAACACTTAGGTGCAGAAGGAGAAGAGGATACGGTGGTGATTAGGCAGAGCAGTTGGAGCAAGAGTTTTAAATAATTTACCACTCTAATTGCCTTTTTATTTTCACTAAATTTGTACCTAACAAAAAGTTATAGATCAGTACTGATAGAAAATATTTAAAGGACACTGGACAGTAGATCAGTTCAACCTAACTTGGAAAAATACCAAACCAAAAACCAGCTCACCAGAGGATGCCTGAAGTTCTTCTCTCCAAGCTCCTGGAATTTAAGAGATTGAAACTTTTAGTTAAACAGACAACAAAAAAAAAACTTGCCTCCTGAAATAAACAACTGCTCAAGTCTCCCTCGAGACTTGCTCAAATTATTTAGTTCAAGTCATTGCTATGTCAATGGTACTTTTCAGTGATGAAACTATACTCGGGGACAACTCCCCGAGTACAATCAAAGGTACAGGCATGCATGCTCTCACATTTCGAGCACTGATTAAAAATGTGCTTGTGCTTTCCTGCTTTCCTCAGAAATGCCAAGAAAAGTTTTCCTCGAGTACAGTGCTGGTATTAGTTGTAAAATTTTCCGTGCCACATCCAAGGTTTTGTGGCCCCAGAGGAGAAGTACTTATCAATCCTTTTTGCAATAAAATACCTAGAGCATGTACCAAAAACTGACATATATCCCTTGCTATTTATGAACATGAGCTTGTTCTAAGAATTAGTATAGTAGATAGCTAAAGTTTGGAAGTGGAAACGTGTGTGCTTTTCTGGATAATCTTTGTAATAGCAGAGGGTGTGTTTACTTCTAACATATACCTATTGACCTGCTTGGTCTCACTGCTTGCAGTATATTCAAAATAAATAATTTTTCTTTCCATTCCTATTCATAAGCAAAACTGTGCTGCTTTTATATATTCGCATACCGGCAAACCTGTGGACTTTTAAATTTGTAAAACTTCCGCGGCCGCGCGGGGGAGGGGCGTTCACGCAAAGCGACGTATTAATGCCACCGTGCGAAATGCTTACATCACACGTGCACGTTCTACAGAATCCAAACTTCACTCCCTTTTTGGACAGCACGAAGCACGGGAATTCCGACATGTAGAACTTCAGGAACACCTTAAAGTACCTCTTTCGAGGTCTGGAGCCCGCCATTGCGCCGCGAGGCCACCATGACCAGGGGAATGCCACGATTACACGTGCAACGAACACAGACGCTGCACTTCCTTGTTTCGAAACTGGCCAAAACAGAGAGGCCCAACCACGTCTGAGCACACCGAACCAACGTACGCCGCCAAACACACAAACAAAGGCTATGGGCTTTGAATTGGTTTGGGTCCGTGGCCACCGGATAGATGAATAGTAAAAACCACGACGCTGCCATGGACGGTACCTATAGCCCTCTTGTGGCGGTGCAAGATACCGCCAGCAACATATTAACAAACAAAAAATGTAAAAGAAAAATGAAAAAAAAATTATAATTTTTTTTCTTTTTTTTTGTTAAGTTTGAAGCAAGATTTGTAAAATCTTGCTTCAAACTAGTTCAGCAATTCATATATAAAATGTATAAAAAAAAGTTTTGGTACAAACCTCGAGTTCCGAGAACTTCATGAGCATGATGTTTGCCTCTTGGGCCTTCTGCTTGACGTCCTCGGAAACGTCCTTGATGACGACGATGCGCTTCAATTTGGGTGTTTGTGACGCTTGCTTTAGAAGGCACTCAACTTTCTCCTGAGTATCACAGACGACTGTCTCAATGTCAGCTGAAAGGATGCAAGTGAAAAGCAGGGTGAGATAACATCTGCAGAGAAACCATTCTAAGGTATGCCAGCATCGTATTCATGAAAGACTGCCTGGTCCCACACTATCTGAAACTAGACATCTTGTCGGAGGGTTAATTCCAAAATGGTATAAACTTGCGAGAAAATAATCTGAAAAAATAACACAAGATGAAATAAAAAAATTGCCAATTAGTGATAATGCTAAAAATGTGTTTAACATAGCAAACCATTCAATGCTGAAGTGTGAGAATATTAAGAAACAAAAATTCATGATTTTTTGCATCATTGCAGTGAAAAACCAACGTTAAAATACATATTTTAACACATACCTTGGTTCATGATGAAAGCACATGCAGGAGCTCCCAGAGTGTCATACAGTGGCACAATGATCATGGAGAAGTAGTAGCAGGCCTGTTCTGTGATAATCCACTGCAAGCAAAGCGCAATATTTAGGCTAATGGGATCTCCTGCAATGCCGCAAGCTCAAGATATCACTTTAAAAGTTTGCACCACACATAAATCCTTTGAAAAACGCTATACATGACTATTTTTCAAAGCGCAGCTCTTCGGCGCCAGTTTCCGGCTTGAGCAGCGTCGCCGTCAGCGTAATCATGCGGTGCATTATGGGAAATGTTCCATAATGCACCGTGCAGGACCCTCGTGAAGTCACGAATGTCCCGCGCTGTGCATTATGGGACATTTCCCATGATGCAACGTACGGCGAGGAGGAAAAGGGGGAGGAGAACAGGAAGAGGGGAGGGAGAAAGGAAGGGAGGAGGAGGAGGGGAAGAGAAGGAAAGAGGGGAAGAGGAGGGAGGAGAAGAGCTCGAAGGATGAGGGGAGGAGTAGCAGGGAGGATGAGGAGGTGAGGAGGAGTGAGGACGGATATACCCTCCACTCAGTACCCTTCCTTCCTCCTCCTCAAGAGCTGCGCTCAAATTCGGCGTTACAGGGGCCGTATTACAAAATTTACTCAATCTTACTCCAGGGTAAGGATTTTGTACCCTTGGCATTCTGAAACCTACCCGTATCCAGCGTTTTTCAATCTGTGCTGTCACATAATACAGTCCGCCAGAGTAACTCTGATCCAGTTGGGTAAGATTTGGAACACAGCCAGAATGTTATAAACGTCTTTAATTTTTTTACACCTACTGCCGGCCCATGGGCCGTGGCAGGGAGAAACAACATATAACAAAACAATACAGCTCATACCTTCAATACAACATTCAAAGAATCACGTGATATATACATACTTAACTTCAAAGACAGTGAAACAAGAAAAAATAACACCGAGGCGATATGCTTATGTTTTAAACACAATAAAAGAGTCTAACAGCATCCTCAAACATTAAAATATTGTTGTGATTTACAATATGCTCGGGAAGCTTATTCCAATCGTTAATCGTATTTGCAAAAAATGAATATGTAGTTGAAAACATCAATTCTGGCCATATATGACTGCAATGCTTTCGAATGATTTAGTCCAGCCAATCTGTTGGTAATGCTCCCAAGATAAATGTCGCAGTTGATCTTTACTTGGCCATGATAAATAAGAAACAAAAGCTTTAACGAGCAATTTTTCTCCTAACCGCTAAAGATTCAAGTCCACAAACATTTAACATTTCTGTCGCAGAGGACGTTGATCTGTAATTTGAAATTATAAAACACGCTGCCTTCTTTTGTATTCTCTCAAGCCTGTTTATGTCTGTTTTGGTTGCGGGGTCCCAAACGACCGAAGCATACTCTAGAGTAGGTCGTATTAAGAGTTTTGCATGCTGTAAGTCTTATTTTCTTATTGCTATTTTTAAGTTTATGTCTATAAGCCATAAGTATACTTTAAGTTCTAAAATATGTACTGTAAGGCCCTAACTTTTTAAATGCTACAACTATCGAAATCTAGCAAAGGAAGAGCCTATAAACTGCATAAAATTAAAATGCTTCCACATGAATAAAACTTGACCGTACTGCAGACATAACAGAAAAGATATGGGCAAGCTGGTAAATTTTCAATGTTGTGAAAGCATTTTGCGTTCCTCGGTCTCGGATTTCGACATCACGTTAGCCCGCCTTGTGCAACTTGTAAGCCAGCTTGTCTACATCTCTAATAAACCAGATGTTCAAAGTGCAAGCCCTTAAATTTCCAAACTGCTTCTGACGTGCTGTAAAATACCAAGTATGTGTCCATGTCACAACAAGCACCCACTCCCTTCTTTACAAACATTTGAAGTATAGGCAATGGACATATCAAGCGCCCACCCGAGCAGTCTTCCGAGGTGCACCTCCGTGGTGGCTGCTTCTCCGAGAAGACAGTGCAAAAAGGAAAGACTTTGTGCGTGTGGCGGTGAAATGTGCTAAAGCTCAAGGCCAGAGCTCCAGCACAAAGCAAACTTGATGAGAGCGTCGCACTTGCTTAGAGCCCTGTACTGCTCTTATATCCCCCCTCTGTTGGATCAAACAAGAGCCTACACTACCATGTGCGCCTTTTGCTTTCTTGCTTTTGAATCTCAGTTTTGTGTGGGCCCTTGCTCGGTATTTTATGGTATGCAAGCCAAGTCTAGAGAGCTATCGACTCGCACCTTTGGCAAACAATTAACCCAATATTACAATTTTAGCCAGGCGGGTCATGGCACTGAAAGAGTTAATACCCATTCTCAGGAAACCAGAGGACATCTTACCTCAACGCAGTTTTGTGTGTACAGGCCAATGAATGTCTGTTGGCCGGGCTTCTCTCCCAACTTGACAAGACCACATGCGATACACTTAATCCTCTCGAGGACCTGCAACCCAAACGCAAAAAGAAAGTTTGTGCAATTGAAGGACACTTCAAAGCAAAGTAAGAGGAATAAGTATAGTTTTCATTACAAACATAGAATAGGATAGGAGCCATCTGGCCTTAGTATTCACCTGGTTATAGTGAATCCACTTGTATTCGCCAGAGCCGGGGACTCTCCAGCCCATGCATGGCCCATTGTCTGAAGAAAATGAAAAAATTTAATTGGATATCGCAACACCTATGGACATTGTATCTATAAAAAATGGAACAACTCAAAAAGACTCTGGAGTAATTTCTGTCTATGTAGTGAACTGATTTTTGGGAACATATGCTAACATGTCAGAAAAATTCAACTTCCTGATATTTGCATTGCGTTAGAAGCTGAAAGTAAATTGAATTTACAAACAAAGATTTCATTGTAGGAGGAGGCTGGAAATCACAGTTTTGCACATTTATTTTCTACTTTTTATTTTGGCTGTTTTTCCTGCTTTGCAATTCCATCACCTGCATACACACATTCCACTTCATGAGGCTCAATACACTAAAGTGAGCCTAAGGTTTGACAAAAAAAAAATTGTTTGTTTAATCTTACATTTTACATTTGTGTAGTATGCACCATAAAAGATGCGGATTGCCATAGAAAATAGAAGGTCCCAACTGATTGCAGGGTCACTACAAAGTCAATGAAAATCAACAACTAAGGAGCAAGCTTAGTTGTAGGAGGTGATCAGCAAGGCCAAGTCAGTGAAGGAACAAGCACTGGGCCCTTTTTAAATTGTCATTTACGCTCAGCATGTCAAAATATTAAAATATATGACTGCGATAACAAATTTGAAAAAGAGGAGTTCAAACGGAGAGATAAAACATGCGCTTACTTGAGACCCGAGCTCCTCTGTACATGACGTCAAACAATGTCCTGCAGTCTTCATAGAGGTACTCAAGATGCTTTCCATCGTGGCACAGACGAGACGTCCTAATTCTTTCAAGACCCTGGGGAGAAAGGATAAGCAGGGTTGGACATTGGGAAGCACAGCTAGATGCTAGTAAATAGAAAATTATATGAAAAAAAAAAGTGAAAACCATGGCTTATTTTTTTTCTATGTGAAACTAAATAACAGCCCCTTTTAGTTATCGGCTAGCTTTATATCGTAGGAAGCTTTAGCTTTCCTAGAAGATGTCCCAGACATGAGGCCTCCACACTGACGTGCTTAAGTGCACAGTACTTCAAAAAATTCCAGCTTTTACTTTGGAAAGCAATGTAAGAACCAGATACGATACTGAAAACAAAAACCCAATCTAGTTACTGCTCTCCAATTTTTTTTTAAACTGAGGGAGCAGCACAATGTAATTGGGCACAAGCAAAAAGAAACTTGGAGCAAAAAAAAAGTTCCAACCTTGATCCATTTGTTTGCTCTAGTGTGCAACTTAATAAGAGTCCACTTTAGTTATCAGCCAGCTCTATATCACAGGAAGCGTTAGCATTCCTACATGGCATCTCAAACATTAAGCTTCTACACTGGAGATAAATATGCTCAAACCCACAGCACTGCAAAAAAATCCCAGCTTTTATTTTTGACAGCAATATGAGAACTAGATAAGATACTGAACACAAGAGCACAATCTAGTTACAGCTCTTTAATTTAACTAAGTGTACAACACAATGCAATTGTGTATAAATAAAACAAATCTTAAAGGAAAAAAATCAACATTGATTTACTTTTTTATCTTAGAGTGCAACTAAATAACAGCCCACTTTAGATATCAGCTAGATCCATATCACAAGAAGTGCAAGTCTCTCTACCTGGATATGGCCTTCCACATTGGGGATAACTTCTCAAGCATGCAGTTCAAGTACATTAAAACACTGCAGCTTTTACACTAAAGAGCATTGTCAGAACATGACAAGATATAGAAAACATAAGCCCAATCTAATTACATTTTGCCAATTTTGTTTAAAAATTGTTCAGCATATTGCTATTTCAGGTTAAACAATAAAGTCATCCAGCACATAAAAAATCAGCACAAAAGCGGTCCTTATTGCCCTGACAACTAGATCTTATCACGTAAAAACAAAAGCACAGCAAGAATAAGCATCTTTTAACTCATCAAAACTTTGTTAAGTATTTAGTCAAGCAGTATACAGTCATTCTTCTCTTCTGCAACTTGTGATAAAAGAGCAGGGGATCTATCATTTGAAAAGTACCTCAACATATTTACATTGCCATCAATCAGATGGGGACTCTCAAATGCTGTCCTGACTGAAACTCCCCGGGGGAATGTCAACAGTTTTAAATACACTAGTAGCTTGTCTTGCAAAGAGGTAAAAGATTTAAGGGGCACCAAGGCTATAAAGAGGGAATTTTTCTAATCTCTGAATTGCAGAGCTATAAAAAGAGCAAACAAATTCCTTCAAATTTTTGTTTGTTAAAGCAATAAAACAAAAATATTAACTCCTGAGGAAACCATATTTGAGCATATTGGAGTCTATTTCATGTGTGCTCAAAATTGCAGGAAAACTGAACAACTTTTTTCCAAGAAAACTAATTGTAATTTTCTCTTAACAAAAAATTAAAAAAAAAAAAAAAAAATCTCAGTACCTAGCTGCTGTTGTTGGTTAAAGCTTCAAAATACATTTTAATACATTAGTTTCAATATTTATACTTTTATAGTTTAAAAGATTGGTGGCATACATAGAAACTAGAGCTATACTATGCTGGACTAAAAAGAAATCATTCACATACTTAATTCATTCCCTAGCCTCTTCCCCAAGCCGAACAAAAATCTACGAGAGCCGATGCATGTGCTCTCGCATGTTCACACCCACAAAGCTTTTTGCAATTTGTGAGTAGGACATGAAAGCACAAATGTAAGCTCCAGGTACAGCAACTATCTCATAAAGTCAAAAGAGAGGAAAAGAAGAAATGGTGCATGAAAGAGCACCCCTTCCAGTGTAATTGAAAGAACTTGGTTCCCATCTGAAGGCTTACCACAAACTAATTGAGTTACTAAATCAAATTACTAAAACCCTGCAAAATATGATTCCTATAATGGAGTTGAGTCAGGTTTTGACTTCATGCTTTAAAGTCAAGCTAAATATAACAGTAGCCCATCATTTCGAGCGGAAGTGAAAAACCCGACCTGTGAACACAACCGAAGTGGTTATGTACATACATGTTTGAAGGAACCAAATAAATCTCATGGTGCTAATTTGATGGTAGTAATCACATTCCTGCTCTATTGTGTTTGCACAAGATTTCTCCCGCAATCCACCTAGAAATTAACCGTACAGTAGAACTTGCTATGTGTCTGCCGACCAGTGGCAAATACAGGGGGGGGAGGGGGGGGGGGGGGGGGGGGGGGGGGCAGGTGGTGCATAAGTTGTTTTTACAGCGGAGCTGTAAAACAACTTATGCAGCGGAGCTGTAAAACAACTTAATAGCTCTGCTGTATTTACAGCGGAGCTGTTAAGGACTAGGTTCCCGAGGATCGTGTCCGGTACAAAACACTTGTCGACAAAAACGCCTCTCGACATCTACCGCCATCTATAAGCGACGGCCGCAAGCACATAACCAGTATGGTTGCCTCCGTCGCTCGGAGATGGCGCCAACCTTTCCAGCTATCTAGAGTTCCTGTATAGCTACCTACGGTAGCAGAGTTGCGCATTCAGCCTCGGCGCGTGGCCGTAGCGCCGGCTTTCCCGCACGAGCTGGATGCTTTGCTCCTCACGTGACTAAATTTGGCGAATAGCGGCGCCGCGCGCGCCGCCGCGCATGGAAAACAGGAGAGGAGGAAAAGGAGGCGGAAAGCAGGGAAACATACGCCGGGGCAAGAGAAACGTCGGTGGAGCGACCGTAAAGGTGGCTTTCTTGCACGCCAACGGATGCTTTGCTCCTCACGTGATGGATCTCGGCGAATAGCGGCGTGGCGGCGCGGGGAAAACAAATGCGCAACTCTGGCTCCCGTAGGGAGCCTATACAGGAACTCTACAGCTATCATAGAAGAATGGACAGTTGGGCGGCGCGTTGGTGGCAATTCATCGTAGGAAACAGCGCGAAAAACAGATGACGACAAAAAAGAAACATACGTAACGAGCGTGGCGCTCATCACGTGTGTTTCTTCGTCCTCGTCTGTTTTGCGCGCTGTTTCCTGCGCTTTTATCAGTCTCGGTTTGGACTTAGAATGGGTCGGCCGCGCGCCCTTTCGGGGAAAGAAGACTGGCTGCGGAAGGAGCGGCGACGTACGCAGCAGCGCGAATGGGTCCGTAGCCGCCGCGCGCTTCAGACTCCCTTACCAAAGAAGAGCACATCGCTCGCCTGGAAAGCCGCCGCCCAGAACAGAATCAGCGATGTAAAGGGCGCCGGCGGGCTAACGCCACGGATGACGATCGTGCCACGGAGGCCAAGCGCAAGCGCGAGGCAGCACGGCAACGACTGCACTCTACGCTGGCTGAACATTTTCCGGGCGCGACGGCGATGTTCCGGACATAGAGATCATACATACTAACTCTAGAGGAAAAGGTCCGCCATTTTCCCATACATTCTGGCTGCCGCTAGCGGCGGATCATGCAGGCAGACCTTCTGGGTCCCAAACACGGTTACATCATCAGAGCAGTTTCGTGAACTTCAACAATTCACGAACTTACCGGTGGAAAGATATTCACGTTCCTTTCGAAGCTTTCTTTTTGAAAAGCGCGCAGATGTACGGCCTCGCGTTAACGCTAAACTAAACCATATACCCGGCCTCGCCAGTGGGGCGCAGCTGGGCGCAGTTGAGGAATACGAAACTGCGCAACCACCAGATTTCCGAGATTCCGACAGAAGGGAAGTTAATGCAGCGTAATGAGTTTATTGCTTTTTATAAGCGTTAGAATAGCTCATAATTTAGTTTACAACGTTAAATTATCACTTTTTATATTGCTAAGAGTTTTCACTCTTCGCGTTACCATGGCAACGTTGCTTTCTTTCTCTCGTGTTCTGTCGTTCTCTTTCGCGATCTTTCACTCGGGACCCAGGATGTCGGCGCACGGGATTTGCCACTCCTCCTCACCCACCTTTACCCCCCTGGTTCCGGATGAAGTTCGTGGATCACCCGTTTGGCGTCACGTTCGCCGGAGATGTATCGAGGATCGGCGGCGTGTCGGACGAGAAGCGGGAAACGGGCGCGTACACGTTGCGGCAGTGTATCGAGTACACTGCCGCTGATTTTCCTTCACGAAAGTGGAAAGGCTGAACTTTTTTTTTTTTTGTACTTTTCTAGAAAAGTACAACTCCCGACTTCAAGGTACATTCCCCAAATTTGGTTTTGTTAACTTCGTATCACGAAATGTGGCTTTGTCAACTTTGAAGACATACTGGGAGGGATATTCTATTCCCACCAGAAATGCGAGCAGACAATGGGCATCACTTTGTTCTGGGGGCGGCTTTCTCGCAGTATTTCGAACTCTCGCTACTTCTCGCTCAGTCAGGGCAAGCGAGGAGGAGAGGAGAGGACACTTCTCCCCGAGAGGATTGCTTGCGGAAGCTACGGGGCTGACATCGTGCCCTAGTACATTTAACCCCCTTGGGTACAAGCCAGTGCAAGCAGCGCCAAATTCAGAAGTCGGAGGGGCTTCTGAATTTGGCACAATTTTTGAAAATGACTACGCTGTGACTACTTGACTTCACTCACTATTCACTGCCACTTCTGAAAATAACTCATGCATGCACCTTCAATTAACGCAAAGCAATTATACCAATTAAAAAAACTGCTCTTGAGAAACAGGTTGTTCTGCACTTTGGTGGCATTCAAGATCTGTATATAAGGAGGGCAATTAAATAAAAATTTTAACCGAGTTAGACATTGTCTGTCCCAGTTTCTTTTTCTGCTACTGTTAATATATGTTCCTCCTACCCAGTCTCAGTTAAATTCATCAAAGTAAACTGTATAGGGGAATGAAAGGGCATCATAAAAGTGTTAAAAATACTTTTACTTTATACATAATGAGAAATACACAGCGCAAAAGGACAAAAAGGAAAGAAAGGGAAAAGGGTGTATCTCTTCCCTTTTTTTTCCTTTTGCGCTGTGTATTTGTCATGTATAACCGAAACCAACTAGCCTAACTTTCTACTTTATTACTTTTACTTTACTTTGAAAGTACATTGTATTTATAACAGTTTACTTCAAGTACGTTGCACCCAGTTTACTTGTTACTTTAATTGAAGTGCATAACCTCTCACTTACTTCGTGCTTCAAGTACTTTTTAAGGTACGTTTATACTCCAACGTAACGTCGACGGGCGCGGCGTAGCGCAGCGCGCACAGATACTGATTGGTCGCACATATCGAGTTCCTGGTTGCCGGCCAATGAAAGGCGCGCGTTCTGCGCTACGCTGCGTTCACTGCGCTCAACGTCAGAGTATAAACAGCCCTTTAGATGTACATTACCCAACACTGGAGTTCCCGGCATTCCTTTCGGCACTGCACGTTTCGCAGCAGATCTTTTGGCTTGGCTTGTCTAGGAAGCACGGGATAGACCGATCTTATACATTCTTTGAGTATGTACTGGTACCTCACTAAAAGTACTTCTTTCTGGTACTTTCCAAGTATAGTACAACTCCCGACTTCGAAGTACGTTCTCCCAATTTGAACTTGTTATATTTATATTACTGAATTATGTATTTTGAACCCTGAAGCCCCTCGACTTTATCTAAGATTCACCACCATTTCCAAAAATAACTGAGGCACCCACGATTACTCCTGGGGCAACGCAAACCAGTTAAAAAACCATTGTATAGGGCAGGGTCTCAAACTCATCCGAATGTGGGGGCCAGATAGCCTACCCCAGAAAGACAAGGGCCAACGGGAACAAGGGGGTGGGAGTGGACTAGAGTGGAAAAGGGGGGGGGGGGGGGGGGGGGGGGGGTGAATGTTAGGCAGTTTTCGGACAAAGAAAAAAGGAAGAAACAACATACAGTTGTGTTTCACGTTGGAAAGCATCCGACTGTCCCAGCGACACCCAAGAGATCTATAGACAAGAAGCTTGTGCCTTCTGCTTTTTGTAAGCTCATCATTTACCCTCTTTAGCTTTCACGACTACTGTGGGCCCACGCTTAAAGGGGCGATGCAACAATTTTTGTACTTTGCGCAAATACCACTTAAAACGGATCCCTCACGTTAATGACCTATGAAACACGCGTTCGTTTGTCACCCCACGCCCAATAGGAGTTCCTGAAAAAAAGAAAAACGAGCACCGGTCACTCCCTCAACTCGCAACCAGAACAAGTGGCCACGTGATCTGGAGCCGATGATATGCCGCCAATGTTGATCATAGCCACGCGCTAGGGTTGGCAAAGCACAGGACACGCGCTGAGTTCCAGACATTGTTATGGCTCGGCTATTGTCGTCGTTGCAGAGATTGGACACGGGCCACTACCCGAATGCTTCTCGAGCTAGTAATTATCACGAGCCCAAATCGAGTTCCCACGCAATGCTCGGGTCCAATCTATGAACCGCATTCAAATATCGTCACTTGGGGTGCACTGCGGTCCCCACGTTACGTCATCAAAATTTGCAAAGGAGAGATTGAATGAAAATGATCGCTTTTGTACTTGAAATTACACCGCAACGAAGGCGTTTCTTGGCCAGTGGCGTTGCGTGCGAGTATCCTTGAGTCCCACTAGTGCCAGTAAGCTCGTGTAAAGTGAAAAACATTCCAATTGAATATCGTTGCACCGCTCCTTTAATGTTATAAAAATATTTAAAGCACCACCATACCACAGTACTCGTAGTTTTCAATAGAACGAGAGCAAGCACACCATCATTGCCCTGTCGCACAATTCACTAGGCTCAACAGGCATAGAAAAATATTTCTTTAGACGCCAATTATTGCTTTCCTGGCGATGCTTATAGCAGCATTGTAAAAAAAATACTTTATTTTAAAGGTATTGACTGACAGCTAGAAGCCCAACCTCATAGCTTTATCTTTGACAGTTGCTCCTGTTGAGCAAGAGTTTGTGCAGCCGAGGTGCCTTGTTGAGCAGAGAGCTTGCACTTGTATAGGGAGTATTCACTGGCGGTCATAGCTGAGCTCGGCCCGCATGTTTGAGATCCCTAGTGGTATAGGCGAATGAAAGGGCATCATGAAAGATAGTGTTAAAAAGCACTTGTACCTTACTTTGAAAGTACACTGCAGTACCTTGTTTCAAGTACATCACGCCCGGTGCAGGCTACTACTTTACTCAAAGTATACATTACCTCTCCTACGCTTTGTACTTTACTTCAAGTACTTTTTAGATGTAGTTTACGTTTTTAGATGTACGCTACAGACAAACTTACCGACACGAGCCTGCTCTGGTTGTCCAGGCTGACAAGGGGCTCGATGGGGGTCGCCGATCGGCCGAACATGTAGGTAAGACCCAGGGCTGCCGCCGCGCCCGCCGCTGCCACCACTCCGTGCACGCCTCCCACGTACGACAGGTACTCGTTCATGCCGAGCAGGGACGGCCCTGCGACAAAGGACACCGCCGACATCATCCTCCCGACTCGGACTCTGGGCAGAGCCAACGCAGAGGACGCGGCGTCGGCCGAGCGGAGAGAAGGGCTCCCGCGCGTCACTGACAGAAGACACCGTCAACAGGAGCCGAGACGCCGAGATGCCGATCCGATTAGAGCTCTGCACGAGCGAGACGGTATCATCAGCCGTCTAGGGGACGCCCGACAAGGGAAAGACACCCAACTTTCCTTCCGAAACAAACATCGCCAAGAACGGTGGCGGTACAGCTTCCTCGAGTTCCGCTACCCGAGACGCCTCCACTCGTCAAGCAAGCGGAGAAAAAGTCAACGTTCTCATTGACACTGCTATCACTCTGCTATCACGCCGCAGTTAACTGCTTGAAATAAAAAGATATATACATATAAATATATATCGTCCTACTTGCGGAATCGTTTTACAACCGTGTCGCGAGCCTCGCTTACACGCTTCAGAAAAGTTCAGCGAGCCCCGGGGTACACCAACAAGAGGTTGGTTAATTTGAGAGCAGTTTAAGCGTGGCACCCTACCTGTGAGCGAGGCAAGCGCTCCACTGATGAACTGTCTTGTGCGCGCGCATATGTGTGTGTGCCCGTGTTAGTATTCGGTCGATAGAACTTCGACAGAGAAGCAATACGGAACTGTCAAAAATCCGTTTTGAAACTTTCAGAGACGGGAATAAGTGAAAGGCGACGGGAGACGAGTAAGATATATATGTCCTTTGGCTAATAAAAAAATGTATTCCAAGCTGCATCGTTGCTTCAAAAAAAAAAAAAAAAGATTATTATTTTTTTTTATTTTTTTTTTAGATTACACAAGTTGATTTGTCACTAGCTCGCCTGCTCTCATGTACGCACCTTCTTTCACAAAAACGCCAAGCATAGGGTTTCAAAACCAGCAAAATTTGCAATCTCGTTAAGCGGTCACAAAAAAAAAAAAAAAAATCTGCGTACAAAACGAAACTATATTTGACCTATCAGTGCGGGAAGCTTTTAGAATGAAATCCGCGTTAGCGCAGCATGAGCGTTTTACTTGGAAGAATGTCTGCATTGCTATACTTCGTTTCAGCTTCGGTCCGAGCGCGGCCGATGTTATGAGCCAAAGGGCCAATCCAACAGCGTTGATAGGACTAGCCGGGAATCGCCGTCTCTCTGTACGTGCTCCTCCACCGGCTAGCGCTATCAAGCGCAGAGAGCACGCCATGACGTTGCGCTTTTTGCCCTGTTTGATTGGTCCTTTGGCTCATAATATCGGCCGCGCTCGGACGCAAGGTGAAACGAAGTATAGAGCGCTCGGGCAATGGAAGTGCGTGCCCATATCAAAATCTCTCAAGCCTGCCAACTCGCAAAATAGTGTATCGAAGTTTTAGCCGGTGACGGCCATTTGGGCCAATTTGGGCCAAACTGGCGGCGCTCAAAGCACGTACGATGCGCAGGCACGTACGTGAATTGAGCACGCGCCCGCCCGGCGCGTGCTCAATACATGTTTTGAAGTGACGGCACGAACTCCCGCTAGTAAAGCGAAGCTCTAGCGTACGATCCAGGGGCGCATCCAGAACTCCGTTTTGGGGGGAAAGGGGGGGGGGGGGGGGAAGGCCGCCCCCCCCCCCCCCCCCCCCCTTGGATCCGCCCCTGGTACGATCTGCAAAAAAAGCCGCTCGTCCGCTTCCTTTGTCGTCTGCTGCGTACTAACGCCCGCGCGCTTCGGGATTTCGGAGTGCATGGCGCAGCGCGTCGACGCGTGCCGGCCAATGAAACCGAAGGCGAATCACTCCTATTGGGCGCGTTCAGTAGCGGCCCCGGAGTCAAGGAGTCACTGACTCCTTCCACTGGACGGCCAAAAGTCACTTCCGGTGCACGTAACTCCGGGGCTTCGGAGTCAAGCTCCGAAGCACCGAGTCCGGAGACTGTGCACGTAGAGTCAAAGAAGCTAAAATGACGTCATTTCCTGACTGGTGACGATTTCCGGCGCTAAAAGAGGAAAAAACAAACAATATGGCGGGATAAACTGCTTCGGTTCTGTCGCGGGTGCGCGGTTTGCTCGCTTTTGTTAATGAAAAGTGCTCTAGGTAAGACGAATAACGCGTTCGAATATCTTTTTCAGGTAAGGCTCTTTTGGAAAATGCATTGGACCATATTTTGTTTGGTATGAATATGCTAATAAACAACGCAAACGTTCATTTGACGCTGTGTCTTGATCACCGTTGCACGGAAACTCGGTAATTGACGATAGTCCTGTCCGCACTCAACAGAGCAAAACAGGGTATGAACGCGACTTTGGAAGCCGGTTGGACACTCACGCAGAGCATGATACCGATTAATGTTTTGTTTGCGTAGCTAAATCGGGGTGCACGTTGGCTGAGCCTCGCTTCGGCCGACAAAACCTTGATCGCCGAGCGCGGCCGGACTTCCCGAGTGTATACGAATACATTTTATAGGAAGTTCGTTACGAAGGGCAGAGCAAACGTATGGCCGTATAAAAGTATCGCAACCGGCGGGGTAGATTCGCTGAGCTCTGTATTTTGCGTGTGCTGACGACGTTTTTTGTCCGCTTTTATAACAGTAGCTGTCTTTGCACCGCCAAGCGAAGGGCTCGATCGCGTTGCATCGCTTCGAACAGCAGCGCTGATGTGTACAATTACCCGCTTTTTCTTCAACGACCTTGTAAAGACTTCTTCAATACCGGGGTCAAATAAAAGCGATCGTGCTCGCCATCGTCTGCTTCCAGTTTATTCGGAGACCGTCTGGCACAGGGGAGGAAGCGGAAATTGCGTAGAAGCAGGTTTGGAGCCGCGGGTTTTTTTGCCGTTCAGTAGGCGCTCCGATGACTCCGACTCGAATCACTCCGTTCAGAGGCAAGGGAGGCGCTACTGAACGCGCCCATTGGGATCGCGGAAACTAGGAGCCGTTTTCACGCCTCAGACTGATGACGTCAGCTCGCTCCATGAGACAGTTAATTCTTTCGCATTAAAGGTTCATAATATGGAAGCGGTCAAAGCTTTCCCTAGTCGAGTAGCAGATCTATTAATGCGTTAGCATTTGTACCCACATAACAGGGAAAAGCTCGTCTGCGGACAAAACCGTGGACAGGGAAGCGCGCTGCGTGGAGAGGAGGAGAGTAGTGAAGGTCAAAGCAAAAAAAGTATTTGGTCAAAGGCGAGAGGGAGGCGACGTCACGGGGCGGAAGCCAATGCGCGCGCGGACCATGGGGCGAGTCTGAACTTGCAGCAGCGTCAGGCAGCGGATGCCGTACCTTAGCATGCAAGGCGGGCGGGCGACGAAACAGAGGAGCGGAAGCAGCGCCCATACTCCGTTCACACGCGAGCTCGCCGGCTTCCGCAGTGCTTTGGTTGCGCATGCCTGCGCGTTCACACTTCCCGATGTGAATCTGCGTGCGACGGAAGCCGGAAAAATATTACAAAAAATAAATGAAGATCCATTGTTGGATCTTTAGGGAATGCGTCAGCATGACCCTCGGGAAACGCCACACACGTCGCCCTTTGGGGAAACGCTCACACTGACCCCGTAACAAAACCAAAAAGAGGCAGCAAAAAAAAAAAAAAGAAAGCAAAAGAGGTCAGCGTTAGCGTTTCCCAAGGGTCATGCTCACGAATTCCCTAAGGACTCACCAATGCATCTTTAACTTTGTTCCGTGTCCGATTTTGCCTTAATAGCGATAAGCTTAGTAAAGGTTTCATGAACAGACCACTCCACATATTGATTAGCCGCTATTACATACATAAATCGCTATCTACAATGATGGGTGTTTTGCTAGAGCATCCCTCACAATGCGGTTTCGTCCGTTCTCTAATTTGAGTTCGTTCGATCTGGCGAGAAAATATAGGAAAACGAACTTTAAGATTGATTTATTCCAACGATAGTTGGTGACAGCTTAACAGTTCAGGGGAAGTTCCTCCCATCTCTTTCCACTCTCACAGAGCGAACACTGGAGAAAAGATAGCCTCCTCTCCAGCTTTCGCTCTGCTAAATTGAGAAGATGTGGGAGGAGATTCCCCTGAATTTACCCTGAATTTATTTTACTACAGCACCTCCAAATCATGCGAGCAAACAAATCTCTGTAAACTTTGAGGAGGATAAATGACTGAAAACGTTTAATTTAAAAAGAAATCCAAAAGACGACATTAGGCCACAAGGTCACTGCGTTGCGATGACTACGCAGTGACCTTGTGGCCTGGTACAGTCTTCTGGGGGAATTAGGGAAGCGGATTTAAATGCAGGATGTCAGGCCGACTGTAGAGATAAAGAGATACAACGATCTGAGCACCCGAATCTTCCGTTGGGAATCACCCGCCGGGTGCGTCCAGTCCCGGAATTGTTCGGCCGGTCGGTTTGTCCCATCTAGCTGAAGATGAAGAGCCTGTACGTTTATAGACCTTCCGCAGTCCCGGAGTATATGGTGTAAACTGGGACACGAGTCCTACTCTCTGCAAAGTTTGCAATGGTGGTCAGATGGTACTGCGTAGGTGTGTTTATTTTTGAGAGCATAAAGTTATAATTTGTATTGGAAGCTGGGAGTCACCGCTCCGCCGGTGCGAATGCTCCGTAGCAGCACCACTTCTTTTTCTTTTCTTTTTTTCCAAAATGTGTTTTTCGGGATAGAGTGTTCCTCTGGGGACCAGGTTCTTCCTTGTTCGTTGGTCTAGTCGCAGTTCTTCAACGGGGTCGTGCGTATCTTGGTCCTCATGAGGACCGTCGTGGCAATCGCTCGGTCGTGGGCGTGACGAGCTGATGTCCGAAGGCCGGGGCTGCAGGGACGGGTGCGAGAGGTTTCTCATCGCCCGCTGCGCGGCTTCGTGTGCAAGCTCGTTGCCGGGAACTCCCTCGTGTTCGGGGACCCACTTGACGCTGATCTTGTCCCCCGTGTTCCAGTGTAGCTGAATTGCGGAGTCAAAGGCTGCTTTTATTGTGGGACTCGGAGTATTTGTGCTGGTTAAGTGTCATTTGCCACTCTTTTAGAACATTTACGTTCATTATCCAACATTTAGACGCACATTATTCCCCATTCCTATTTCACTTCCCCATTTCCCATCCCCATCCCCATTTCACACCAGGATGGAACGTTCCCAATAACACAATCCCGGCTGACAATATAAACATGTTTCAAGACCTACTAAGCAAAATAATAAAAAGCCGATATTTAGAATACTTAATCTAGTAAATAACGTTTTTTTTTTTTTTTAATATTGTTATTTACGTTTTAGTGCCCGTTTCGTTGTTCGTAAGCGCATTTGTTATCCTGTTTACTTAGCTCTGTCCAAGGCCTTCAAGATATTAAAAACATAATATACAGGTGACAAGAACGTATGTCAAATTATGCGTGGGCCACATTTCAAACGACATGTCGCTCAAACAACCTTGCTCAGCGGATCACTATGCACATCGCAGTGCATGGGGCCTCTTCCAGCCACCGCACTGTTACTATCGTTCCACTATATCCAAGCAAAACAAAAACCCTGCTGCGCAGGTCCCTCGTGGCTTTTTCCGGAAACTTCACGTACATCGATTATATCAACATCCCCGCTTCCGCGGCACAGACCGAGGCGCGCACACACCCGCAAGGGCACTTTCTGCTCTTGGCACCTATCTTTCGTTCGTTTTCTCACTGGAGTCGGGCAGGCGGCCATCACCAGTAGAGCGAAGACCAACACTCGCACCCCGGTACAACGTCGAGACGTCGACCCCCTAGGAGGGCAAGCGATACCGGAGCAGATATGCAGCATATTGTGCAGGGTACATTGCAGAATGAAGTAAACTGAAAGGGGAGGACAACGAGGCCTTTCGTTTTATTTGAGGGTCATCAGTCAGTCAGCTCCGATGGCTCCTCATTAGGCGCCGATTACGACGAGCCAAGCAGCTAATGTGCACTTGAATCTGGTCCACATATGAAGCGCGACTGCCAGGGTCAAATTTCTTCAGCACTTTCGAATCTTGCATCTCTCCGGCTCTCCACTGACGCAACGCCACGAGCCTCGCTAACCAGTCCAGAGCCGAGAGCGTTTCGCGCAACGCTGGGGTTCGTCCGTCTATCATTCCAACCATACTGGCTTTAAGAATTTCGGTGGTTTCAGCTTTGGAAGACCGCAGTGGCGAGGGATGCATCGAACGCAGGAGACAGCCTTGACGATCACCCACGTCTTTCATGTTGTGAGTCTAGCCAAAGGTTTTATCTTGCTGGTCGGGAAGATTCGCCAACCCTTTACGTTCGTTTGTGAGTTTTGTGGCACGCCTATAGGAACGCATCCTTACGTACCTCGAATGCGCTGCCTGCACCGTCAACCAATAAACGGGTGCTGCTAACGCACAGTTTCAAGTGTTTCTTTCAGTCATTTTCGCAACATTCCTGTACTGTTTTTCTTTTTTCTTTCTTTTTTTTTTACGTTCGGACTATTTTAGGTAATACTACAGCGCATGAACAAACACTGAACCCGCAAAAAATCTACATGAACAATTTTATCGTCATAATATTTAAGACTTGTAACTTTAAATACAGCTGAAAAAGAAATAAAATAACTTATCTCGGTAGAGTAGCTTTTCCAAACTAGCCAAACGTTCCCAGGAGAATGCAAGTGCCTAATTTTCCCACAGGTTGGCGACTCGTCGACCCACAAAGAATAACTGCGCATTTATCTTCGCCAGCGTGTTTTCACTCAATAGATTTTCTATAATGTAAAGCGGACAAAACCCGGCACAGTTCGGCAAATTATCGAATTAGTCCCATTGCAAAATTCGCATACAGATGGCGGTAAACGAAGTGCCGCGTATCGCCCCATGTCTCATTTTGCCCCGCCTTACCCTGTTGGTTATTCGAAGGAAGATTCGAAAGTTTTCAAAATTCGGGCGCGGCAGTGAGGCAAGGTCCGAGATATTAGTTTATCTGGCATTGAGAAAGTGCACGTAACATTTGGCGCCTGTTTGCGTAAATTCTCGTTATTACAGTGCAATGTAGCAGGGTGTAGAAAGGTAAATACGTTGGCTCAGGTTGGCGCAAATGATGCTGCAATCACATCGTTATTGAAAAGTGGACATTCAACATCGTTTTCTTTTTTTATCGTGATCTTTTCTCATGGCAGCCTTCCAAATCGTTATATTGTAAAGAATGTCTGGAGAACTGTAGCAACTGCACCTGCCCTTTAGTAGTGAAGAGGGCCGCGAGAGGGCGGAATGGGGGACGAGAAAAGAAATGCCGGACAAGACCTAAGTTGTGATCAGAGCTATACATAGCTACGCACGTTCGCTTTTTAAAAGTTGTGTCCTCATTTCCATACCAGAAGAATAAAGTTTTATTCCATTTAATTTGTTACCCAATGCAGCTCTCTAAGGTCTCCATGTGGGGATCTCAAATTAGCGAAAGAAGGCACTAATGTACGGCTAGCCAAAAAGTTCAGGATCCGGTAAAGTGAGCTAGCTGGCCCAGCAGTGTTCACGCCGGAAAAGCTTGTGAAATCAACGGGCCAATTTCGGCACTCTGATATCGCCTAATTTACGGCGGGCAAATCTGAGAGTTGGCTAAAGGCAAGTGCGCGAATCACTGAGCCGTGTTTACCTGTAGCGTCGCAACTCCCTCCCTCTTTTCTCTCTCCCCTCAAACCAGGCGAGTTGACATTCATGAAAACGCGCGAATCAAAGTGCCGAAATCGGCCCGCTGACTCACGTCGCACGCTGTTCTCCAAATACGCCTCCGGGTACATCGAACGGTTAAGAAAATGGTTGGAACAGACCTGACAGATTTCATATTATCGCAGTGCTGCAGTCGGTTTTCTAGGCACCCTACCCCATGAAACGTTTTACCCCTTTCGGCTAGCAGCAAACTGAGTCGACTCATATGGCTGCTCTGTACATAAATAACGTAAGCTAAACAGCAGGAGAATGCAGTCCACCGACGACAAAATCAAATTACACACCATTTAGCACTGTCCCACCTGACTGTGATCAGCGCCCAAACCATCCTACCTGCGCAGCCTTCTTTTTATGATGCGCGTCGGGTGTGACAAGAAATCCGTTATAATCGCACGGCCCCCACCTGTGCTCGAGCTGCGTCCAAGGCCTATCAAACTGCGCCAAAGTGAGCGATGCGCGGCTGAACCCACGGCGGACTCTTCCCGACAAGCGCAGAGGGAGCGGCCAGTCATCGAACAAAGCACAGCTGCCAAGAGGATACTTTCGCGAACGGCTGCGTGGATAAGAGTAGGAGACGAACGACCTGACACACCCGTCGTCTACTCAGCGTCTCAACCAAGGAAGGGCAAGGACAGGCACGTCTACAAAGACAATAGATCCCGTGAAGGAACCTGTTTTGGGTACGTATTAGTGATGGGCCGAACTTTTGCCAAATCGAAAATTCGGTGCCAAATCTTGGGATTCGGCCGAGCCGAACTTTTGCCGAACTTTTCGAAAGACTCTGCAAAGATACATTGTTACCAGACTAAACGTTGATATTTAGTTTTTTCTGGCGAAGAAACGTTTTATGTGGTTTTTTTCCCAACATAAATGCAACATGTAATGCATATGACACAGTTATTACTACATAAGGTGATATTCTACAAGATAATTGTATCGGTGTCGTTTTTGTGTGTTTACTGGCAATTTTAGTGACTGCTTGCAGAAGTGGCGTGACAACGAGGTTGGGTAGAAGCGAGCGTGGCGCAGTGAGCACTCCCGAATCACGCTACGAGAGTTTCGGTTTTGCGGCATCATCAGCGCAAGCCTGCAAGTGTGTGTATATTGTGAAAATAAAGGAAATAACACTGCGTTCTTGCTTTCTCTGGGAGTCACTGTTTCGAACACGATAACGAATCCAACGGTTGCTGAGCCTTCAAAAGAAGAGATAATATTATTGTAAATATGAAGGTTTTTGGATTTGAGTCACTTGACGTCAGCTTTGCATGATAGAGTGCGTTCAATATTCGCAACGTCTCGTTTCTAACCTTTAAAATGCCGGTTTCTGATGTTAGGACACACACGGACGTTTAGGAAGATGGGGAATGTCGGATGTGCAACGTCGAGCATTATAGTTCTGTGTTTAGTTTTATGCACATATAGGAAAAGCGCGAAATAACGCTAATTGAAAAAGCTATATTATGTTGTTTTTCCACATACTATCCTTCTGAGCCGAAAACAGGATTGTTATAATTGCGAGGAGTGTTCTAAAGTAATTGTCAGCCAATGTTTCAAACTACCTCGCTGCATCACTGGCAAAGGTCAAATGAAAACCACGTTATCCAGAATCATGTACCGAATCATTTGTCACTTGCGCAGTGGACTGCGTAAATTACTGGTCGAGCTTCTATTCTTGAGGCAGAAAATACTGAAGAGAACCACACTCGCTCACAAACGCGCAGTTACCGTGTTGCCTACTCCGCACCGCGCCGTCACCGACGGCGCTGGTTGTACTACACTGCACGATGGTAACCGAACGACAGGACGGCGTCCATATTTGCAATCCATGGCCCCGTCGCGCTCTCGCGCGTGCGCAGACATTTGCGGCATTTGCCGAACTTTGCCGAACCTGAAGTTCGGCAGATTCGGTCCATCACTAGTATTACACATTTGGTCGCACGCATATAGAGCCTGAACATAGGTACCTCCAATGCGTTGCCCGTATACCATCAATAAACTGGCGCTGCTGACGCGCAATTTTAAGTGTTTCTTCCATTCATTTTCGCACCATGGCTGTTTTTGTTTCTTTCTTCTTTTGTACGTCCAGATTATCCTGGGGCAATACGATTACAACGCACAAACACTGAACCCACCAAAAAGCTACTTAAATACTTTTAGTGTCATAACATTCAAAACTTAGAGCGATAAAATTTTATTCGCAGCTAAAAAACACATAAAATAAGAACATATCTTGGCGCAGCAGCTTTCCCAAACTCAGCCGTACACCCCTAAAAGAATGCGAGTGCGTGATTTCAACCCATATTGACGGCTCGTTGACCCACGAAAAATAATTCCGCATTTATCTCCACTCAATAGATATTCTATTAAGTAAAACGGAGAACACTCGGCACATTTCGGCAAATTATCAAATTAGTCCCATTGCAAAATTCGCAGACAGATGGCCTTTAACGAAATGTCGCGTTTCGCCCCGCCTTACCTTACAGGTTATTCGAAGGAATATTCGAAATTCTTCAAAATTCGCGCCAGACGGCAGTGAGGCAGGGTCCGAGATTTTATTTTTTTGTGGTATTGAGAAACTGCAGGTAACACTTGGCGCCACGTTGGCGTAAATTCTCGATATTTCGGTGCAATGTAGCAGGGTAAGTACTTTGGCTCAGGTTGGCGCAAATGACGCTGCGATCACATCGTTATTAAAAAGTGGACATTCAACATCGTTTTCTTTCCTTTTTTTATCGTGATCTTTTCTCATGGCAGCCTTCCGAACCGTTACATTGTAAAGAGTGTCTGGAGAACTGTAGCAACTTCACCTGCCCTTTAGTAGTGAAGAGGGCCGCAAGAGGGCGGAATGGGGGGCGAGAAAAGAAATGCCGGACAAACAGAGAGCAAGACCTAAGTTGTGATCAGAGGTATTCATAGCTACGCACGTTAGCTTTTCAAAAGTTGTCGTGTCCTCATTTCCATACCAAAAAAAATAAAGTTTTATTTCATTTAATTTGTTACCCAATGCAGCTCTCTAAGGTCTCCATGTGGGGATCTCAAATAAGCGAAAAAAAGGCACCAATGAACGGCTCGCCAAAAAGTACAGGATGCGGTAAAGTGAGCAAGCTGGCCCAGCAGTGTTCATGCCGGAAAGGTTTGTGAAGTCAACGGGCCGATTTGGGGCACACTGGTATGCGCGTTTTCATGGAATTCGCAACGCCTTGTTTAAGGCGGGCAAATATGGAAGCCAGCTAAAGGCTAAAGGGCCGAAATTGGCCCGCTTAACTTATACTTCAACTTACTTCACAAGCATTTTCTCTGAATACGCCTCCGGGTACATCGAACTGTTAAGAAAATGGTTGGAGTAGACTGACACATTTCATATTGTAGCAGTGCTGCAGTCGGTTTCATAGGCACCCTACCTCAAGCAACGTTTTACCACTTTCGGCTAGCAGCAAACTGAGTCGACTCATATGGCTGTTCTGTACATAAATAACGTGAGCTAAACAGCTGGAGAATGCAATCCACCGACGACAAAATCAAATTACACACCATTTAGCACTGTCCCACCTAACTGCGCTCGGCGCCCAAACCATCTTACCTGCGCAGCCTTCTTTTTATGATGCGCGTCGAGTGTGACAAGAAATCTGCTATAATTGCACGGCCCCCGCCTGCGCTCGAGCTGCGTTCAAGGTCGATCTAACTGCGCCAGAGTGAGCGATGCGCGGCTGAACCCACGGCGGACACTCCCCGTCAAGCGCAGAAGCGGTCCGTCATCGCGCAGTCCCGAGGCACAAAACAAAGCCCAGCTGCCAAGAGGATACTTTCGCGAACGGCTGCGTGGATACAAGTAGGAGTCGAACGATCTGACACACCCATCATCTACTCGGCGCCTCAACAAAGGAAGGGCAAGGACATGTGCACGTGTGCAAAGACAATACAGGTCCCATGAAGAGAGCTGGGCTGCGTATGTATACACATTTCGTCGGAGGCATAGAGCCTGAGCAAATAGAGCAGCCAGCGATCGGCGGCGATTTTCCCGAATGGACCTTATATGATATCGTAGCCGCCTCAGAGACCGAAACGCCTACACAAAAATTAAACTTTTTTTTTTTTTTTTTATGCGAAAGCATTAGTTATTTTTTGGAGCGGCGCCGGCGACGTCTAAAACAAAAAAAAAAAAAAAGAAACGTGAAAGAAATGTTAATTTTCTCATTGGCTGAGCAAAACGGCTCCTAGATAGCCATTGGCGGCCGCCTCATGAGAGCGCGCTCGGCCGCCAGCCGCAACCTCTGCAGTAGCGAAACGTGGCCGCCCACGCAAGTACACCGCAGACGAACTAAGGGAAAGGAAGAACGACATTCATGCTTTCGCATTCACAACTCATAAGAAGTGATTAAATGTCCTCGGACTTTTTTTTTTCATTGTTTTAATTTTGTTGGTTCCAGTTCTTGGGCCGTTATTCAGTTGACGTCGGTCTGATGTATATGTGCGTGTCACTGACAGAATGAGAACAGCAAGGATGCCCATCAGCTGTCCCGCCTCCAGCGCGAGCTTTCAACCTTCGACAGTGCTTCGGCGTCTCGTGAGCCTCGAGCGTGCATGTGCATCCAAAGCACGGCGGAAGGCAACGAGCGCCTGCGCTGGAAGGTCGGGCATCCGAAAAAGTCCTCAAATTCGGGGGGTGTTTTTCCCTGTTTATTTTTGTTTGTTCCCGATTCTCCGAAATTCTGATTAATTTCGCAGTGTTTCCTATTAAAAATACATAAATAAATAATATCAGGATGTAAATGTATGCCACATAAATAAACAAAAGAAGCTTTTATCAACTAATATTCATTTCTTCAGCTGGATTTCGCGTTGGTGCCGGTGCCACTGCCATTGGCAATACTAATTTGTCCCACGTCCAAAGTTCCACACAAGTGTTGCTTCGATAAACGACGATACCTTAAAGTCAATGAACTCCCGGAGGTAGTCGCTGGGAAGCTCTCGTATTCATCCCATCCTGCTCCATCAATCTACCCCACGGCCACGCTAAGTTTCAACTGCCCTTTTCCCAATTCTATGCAATCTTTATGGTGGTCCATATGCAGATCGATAGATTGTATACGTTCAATAAAGCGCCTATACCGTATACCCACTGCACACACATACGTATACCGACTGCACACACAACCCCAACGTAAAAAAAAAAAAATTAAAAAAGTTGCATCGAAGTTTTGGTAGAAGGGTGGGTATTATTACCCGCCCTTCGACACCTAGTTTCTTTAACACGAAAATGCAAAGGAAATATCTGAATGTAAAAATGCTGTGCCCCGAAAGGACAGCGTGAAAAGCCCCAAAAACAAACTCGGCTTACATAATGCCGCCGGCTGCTAGCCAAGTGCAACTGAACTATATTGATCAGCCTGCATTTTACTGAACGCGCAATCTACTATCGTTGTTTTCCTTTTTATCTCTCTCCGGAACGATCCCTAAATCTACAAACCCTTGTTCCGAAAGCGGCAGTATACTGTGAGAAGTGCCCGTTCGTGAAGCTAATCTTTGGCTCGCTCTGCACCTTGCCAACTGCAATCCTTCAGTCCCATCAGCGTATCTACGGCCTTACATACATACTGACGACACTGAAGCGTACTGACCTGCAAGTTCAGAGGGTAGCAAGGACCACACCGATGGTAACTAGCGGAAAACTGAAAATGTTCCCGCCGCCAGAAGGATGGCATAAACACTCTGTCGCGCTGTGTACCATATCTTGTTATAGCAGTCTGCGCCGAAGATAAACAAGACCCTCTGGCATCAACAACTAGCACGTTTAACCCTCTCTGCTCGCGGCTTCCACAAATGGTCATCCGAGCGCACAATCTAACGCACCACTGCTGTCTTCGGAGAGCTCCTGACCTCGCCCGATCGCGGGCACGAGATTTATCAAAGCGTGTTGCGCTCAACTGAGCTGACAACGTTGCGAGCGCCAATCTCGCACAAACAGAGCTGCCTGCAGATCATAACAGAGCTGCCTGCAGCTCGTATGACATGCTCAAAAAAAAAAGCTACGCGACAAATTATATTAAAACTTACACAAGCTATTAAAAAGAAGGATAAGAAAAAAAAGGGGGGGGGGGGGGGGGGGGGGCGAGACGGCCAGATACATTTTCTTTGGTGCCGCATGCAACGCTGGTGGTAAGGTTAGCGCTAGCTCGGATTGCAAGCGATAGATACATCTTGTCTATGAAAAGCAAACGCGAACCCGAGAGCGGAAAATATTTAACTTATCCTAATTCGCAACTCCAGCGCGTCGCTCCCCCTCCCGCGGACGAGCGGAGAACTAGAGAAACAAGGACGGCAGCGGCGGCGGCGGCGGCGCGGTAAAGGTGGCAGGGGCTGTCGGCCTTGATACGTGAAGCCGTTGCAACGAAAAAAGTGAGCGCGTTAAAATAGGTATTATTGTGCTCCACCTCGCAACAGCGTTGCACGAAGAACCGGGATGTCTAATCTCATTAGGGACTTCTCGCATATCGCGTACGCTGCGGATTGCCGGTCTTGTGCATGGTTGCTAACTCAATATGTGCTCAATGCGACGGCAAACGCTCCCGCTAATAATGTAAGCTCTAGCGTTCGGTCTATGAAAAGTGTATGCTTTGCCCTAAGTGGGAGAAAATTGGTCGCTCAAAGGATATGTCGAGAATTACACGTCGGGAATGGGTTTGAAGGCCTTAGGAACATGACCATTTATTCCAAGTACTTTTAAACTATAGAATACGCGTACTTGCTTTCAGGTAATTACAAAATAAATAAAGAAATGCCCGAAGCATTTTAAGCGCGTCCGTGTCAGCCAGCCGTTCGTGACGAGAGCTTAGAACGGGCAGTTTTGGCGAGGGGGCCACAACGTTGCCAATAACACAATACACAAAAAGAAAAAGAAAGTACGGTATATGCAGCATGCTCTACCAAAAATATGCTATTTTTGGTAGAGCAAAGAATAAAACCCCTAAACACGCCGATTATGGTAATAGGCAGTTTTAGCATAGCGTTACCGCAGGCTACCGTTGGCTACCGTGAGCAAGGCAACGTTCCTGGCACGCGCTGAAAATTGTGCTTCAAAGGGGCAGCGCGAGCCTCCGGTTGTAATGCTGCACCGCATGGTAGTCTGCGGTAACAAACTTCCTATCAATAACCATAGAGCAGTTAGATCACGTGTTGCAACACATTAAAACCGAGACGGTGAGCAGCGAGCTGCGAGCCTGTGACACGAAGGCATCGATACTGAGAACGCTGCTCTTCCGAAGCTTGACGGTCACCGTGCGCGGCTCACTTTTTAGAGCACTAATGGCCAGGCAAGGCGCAAATACGATATCTTCATCACCCTCAAGAATACTCTGCCACAAACAGTGACGTGGCCGGTACGTAAAACGTGCTTGCCGATAAAAAAAAAAGCTTCGCAAGTCGAAGTTTCTGCAACTTTTAAATATCAGCATGCTAGTTTTGCTAACGCGGATCAACATCTCAGTCACCTGTAATATGATCCTGCCCTAACCACTTCGCGTTTGCAGATAAATCATTTTTAGCGCACTGACTAGCGTCAGCGAGCAGGCGCACGGGAAACCCTGGAGAATCTATCCCCGTCTCTTCCGCCATCTTGGAACTACCGCCCCGCCACCTATGGGGCGTTGGAGTTGCGAATACCGAACTTTGTGAAGAGAAGTACCTCCTAAGTAGGCAGCAATTTCAATCGTCTAATAAATCTCACTGCATTAATCACAATCCAGAAGTCGCGTCCATACAGCTGTGACCAAAGAGACATGGAATAGACCGATCTCACTAAGCATTCCATGCGTGCGTAACGTCGCCATTACTGCAGTCATAGCCTCCTCTATATATACTGACAAAGCCTGGCAGATCGCCACGAGAAGCGGCCGCCGAAATTGAAAAGGTATCGGCAGACAACGGATGAGAGGAGAGCCCAGAGCCGTATATTGGGAGGATTTGGCCAATGGGCGGAGCAAAGGCCGCCGCCAGCGCCTAATATTTTCCCCGCGGTTAGAGCGTAAATGTGCGACACAGCGTCGACCAGTCAGCAGATCTCAACGTCACAATATTGGAAACGACATTTAAAGCGTGAAATATAGAAGCGTTCAATATCGCAGGAGCAATTATCGCAACTAAGCAGTTTGTTCTGGTATGGTGTACTAGAATAGCTCTGGTTTGAAACGCGCGTTCGTTTATTGTACACCGTTGAATATGGACGTGACGAAAACCTCACACGAGCCACGTTTTCAGCCACCAAGAGTTACTCCTTCCTGCTCTAGCGACTATAAAACGGCTAAAATTAGTCGAATCGCATTTTTAGAGCTCGCGAATCGCACTTTTAGAGCCACGAGATGCTAGCCTATTCAAACCAGTGAATGGCCAAACTCTCCCAATATACGGCTCTGGGAGAGTCATGTAACGGGCGTACCACTGCGGCGAGACGCCGAAACACACTCCTCCCGAGCAATGGAATGTCCGCTCGTGTTCTTCGCGTTCCTCACGCTACCGCTTCTTTTCTCGTCGGATTTGAAAACCACGTTTCGGGTCCTTGCCGCTGCAAAAGCTGTGCGCTGACGTCCAGGTTCCCCGAGAAATCCTCTGTACAACGAGATCCTCGCGCTCCGAATCTGCGAGCGGGCACTATATGCCTCCGTCGTCGAACTGCCAGGCTTCGTGAGTATAGACGAGGCTATGCTGTAGTTTATAAGAGGCCGGCACCAGTTCACGGAACAGTTCGCGCTACCTCCGTGCTCTGCTTGCGCAGACCTCCAGTGGGGTTATCGCGCATGCTGAAAGGCTACAGTTTCTACGGTGCATGAGCGGCAGCGGATGAGTAATGAAACGTGCTGTGAGATCGGTTTACTCCTTACAAACTCCTACCACTGTCTACGACGATCATGTCTACGAACGTTGCACTCCACACAGTATAGAGGACGGTTCACACAGTCGCGATGAGTTCAACCGAGCGCAAGGGTTGCTATGGTAACAACTGCGTCGGCTCCGAAAAAAAAAACTGGGTAAAAATTGGTCTTGTTGGAGCCGCCGCCGCTGTTGCCGTAGCAACCCTCGCGCTCGGCCGGACTCAACGCAAGTATTGAGTATCGGAGAGACAATCAATAACCTACCCTACTGAGGTCAACGCCCGCCAATGTCGTCCATGTTTGAGAGTTCAGCGCCGATATAAGTCTGATAAAAAGTGCCGCGGACCGAAAGAGCTGCGGAAAATACACTGTCGAAAAACAAGATGAGCGTGAACTGCCCGTCACGTTATGGGTCTCACCTGCCAGCCTTTCAAGCCACACCGGTCCCGACTACTGGATATCCAGTCCTATGCGGGCAGAAGGTCAGGAGAGAAGTAGCTAGCGCGCAGGGGCGTCACAACACACAGCTCTGGTTGGAATGATTAGAGTGTAGACCCTCGTATAGCTAGATGTATTTGTCTCCAACTGCACTCGTCGAACGCGTTCAAATACTAAAGTCAAACGCCGGCGTACCGCGTTTTAACGCCTTCGAGGAGTGCAGTGGAGATAAAGCTTTACGTCTCACTTCAACCAGAACTCGATGTTCTAACCTCCCAGCGCGCCCTCGTCTCCTTCTCTCCCACAGTTTCTGGCCGCAGAGTTTGGCGTTCGAACGCCGGACACAGCGCGAGAAGCAGGCGACGCTCTTGTTCGCTCTGAATGGATGGAGACAACACAAGCAGCTAGCCTTTGCTACCACGAATCCCTCTATTCTGAGCTCGGCGTTCTGACATCACACGTTTTCACCTCCTCTCCTTCAGCTTCTCTCCATATACGTTCGACTCAGCGAGCACGTGCAGTTGCGAGCGGACATTTTCTGCGCAGCTGTCGGAACATAAGGAACTTGTGGAACAAACAGACGAACAGAATAATTTTTAAAACTCTCTAATGGATGCCACCACCACTTACGAGATGCCCTATCAATATTAAAGTAGTGTTACTCAGTCATGTCCTTTTCTTTCTTTAGCTATAACCTAAATTATGGCGTACATAAAAAAAACACGTTTACTGCTTGCCTTCTGCACATAGCTTAGATAGAACCGATAACTCCTGCAAAGTGTTTCCTTTTTTTCGCGCTAGCTCGATATTTTTATCCACGCCGCTTATCACAGCAATGCGTGCGTGAGACAGATCACCCGACGCCGTAGTTGCTCTCGCTGATCCCATTATCTTCAGTTGTGCAGCGATAAACCTCTTCTCGTGCTAAAAACGACCGGTAAACCCCGGTTACCTCCTCTACACTCCATTCACCCTTCAGCTGAGACTGCCGTCAATGCCACAAGCACGAGAGCTCGATGTTGTTGCTTCGAAGCGTTCTTACCAGAATTAGCGCTAGCGCTAGAAATGCATGTCTCAAGGCCAGAAGCGCGGGCTAGCTCGCGCTTGTATACCATTGCCTGCAGTCTCGTTCCTTTCATTCGTCTGTGTGCTATCTTTCAAAAATTCCTACCAGCCAAGAAAAAAAAAAAAAAAAAAGCTTTCAGGAACACGTTGCTCGCCACGGCGGATATCAGAGATTGCAAAATAAACGGAAAAAAAAAACGTACTAATTAGCTAAATAATTAACGATCTACTAAATCTCCCTATTAACTGCCTCAGTATTCTGCAAAAAAAATTAACTCACTAACCTTTTTTCTTTAGAGTGCGCAGGAGAAAGTTACCAACCGCACCCCTTAAAATTCCAGAGGAGGGTTTTTCTTTGTGTCCGCGTCGACGTTTCGTTTCGTTTTATGTACGTGTTTCCTCGTTATTCTATTCGCACGTTCGTTCCATTCATAATTACATTCATTTTAGAAGCGCAGATGTTCCGAGCCGAGGTAAGTAAACAGCCGTTATACAGAAGGATCCAGATGCCGGAAGGCCCCACAACGTGACGACGCACAGTCCGTATACACAAACAACGCGCTCGACGAGACTCGAGGAACCGGCCGCCCGAAACAGACGCGGCAAAGCGGTCGTTTATTTAGACCCTCCTAAAATCTACAGTCCGAAGGAGAGGAAACGAAGCTCACAGTCCGCAGATCTTTAGGCGTCGCCACAACCGTAGATGGTACTTAATTCGGAAGCTTAAAGGCACATGCCAGCTTTGAAACGACTTCTGTAGCTACAAAAACACAGCATTTCTTTAAAGGACCGAAATTTCGAGCTCACAAAACAAGGCTGGAGAGATGGGCGGAACGCTGCAAAACCCGAAAACATCACTCATGCAGCGACAAGGGATCGCCGTATTTTCGGAAAAGAAGTGCGCGACTGAACACGGTCAACGAGGCCGACGAGACAAGTCACGTTGCGATTCTCATTCCCTATCGTCCTCGCTACTACGTCTCGTCGAGCTGGTGAACCGAAGCGAGGAGGAGAGAGGCGAGGCCGCTTCCCCTCTTTCTCAAATGTTCCAAGAGGACTATGACGTCATAGGCCTCTCTTGATCGCGCCCTTGTTTTCCAAAAGTACGGCCATTCGTTTGCGACTTCGATGTATGAGTGATGTTTTGCAGTTCGTAGCGTCCCGTTCAACGGTTCTGCGGCCTTATTTTGCGAAATCCGTTGCTCAGGCATTCGGGTTTCAGCACTAACGGTGAAATGTCAGGAAGAAGCATGAAGGTAAGACCGACATATCCACACACGAATTCTTTGCTGAACGATTTTGACCTCCTGCACTGCGCACTCCAACGCCGCTGTGTATCTGAAGAGACGATTATAATTGTCAAGAAACGGAAGCTACCCTCCCCCAATCCCCAAACATTAATTTTTTTTTTACTTTGTTTTTAACGCGATTGATTATGATATGAAGACATCTTAATTTACTATATCTAAAATTGGGTTGTGTGTGTGTTTATACAGCCTAGAACTTGGTCTGCCTCACAGGGGCGACGAGTCTCCCAGCTGTAGATGAGAAATTTAGCCAGTGCGGTACAGCCGCTAGCCTGGGGTCTTTAACGTGCATCACGCAGTAGTGATACACGACCGCACGCCGGTACGATGCTCATCCAGATCGAAACGGGCAGGGGTGGGGCTCGAACCCAGGATCCCTGGGTTCTGCAGCGCGAGCTTTCGCTCCACGTGCTCCGAGCTGGTGTGCGCTAGACCACCCGGCCACCGATCCCCCCTTATCTAGGCATGCAATGGCCCGTTAAAAGGAAGTCAAGCCAAAATCAAAAGATCCACCGCGGTAGGAACTTGACGTCAGAGATTCCGGAAGTCACGAGGGTTGTCCCACTCCCAGCAATTATGCGTTCAAGTTCCCATCAAATCAACATCACTTCGGTATGTCGGTGATCACAAAAATTACGTTTTATGTGTTCTATTGTGTTTTAATAAAAACTTTATGCGCCAGACGGCTTCTTATTTCAAACTACTCCGAGTTCTGTGTAGTCGCGGACTGCGAGCGCAGGAGTGAAAAAGGAGGGGTGGGGGGGAGGAGGGGAGGGAGGGGGGGGGGGGGGGGGTCCACTCCGAACAGATGAATCTTGGCCTGCAGTCTTCGACGAGATTTCAAGTCGCAAATATGCTTGTTCGATAAATCCTTGCCATCCCACTTCCGAAAGAAAAAAAAAAAAAAAAGAATTGCACCGACAGATAGCGAAGTGTTTTTTTGCTTGTTTGTTTGTTGTTGTTTTTGTTAGTTTTTTTTTTTTTGACAAATTTATGGCACATTTAGCAAATAGTTAAATAGCAAAAGCTAAAGTGGACAAGTACTTTCAAGGTTTCTTTTTTGTTTGTTTCTTTTGTTTGTTTTCAATTGCTGGTAATTAGCCCAGCAATTGAGTCGAGATTTCTTTCGCCAAATATTCTTCCAGTGGTTTGGTTTGGTTTTGTTTCCAATGAAATAGCGCAAAGAAAAAGTTAATTAATTTTTTTCTTAGCTATCTAGCGGGAACACGTACAGTTTTTGCAAGCTGTTCGGGTTTACAAGCATCGCATAGAACTATTGAAGGCGAAAACTTGTCATCTTTCTTTCAATCGCGTTCATTTTGGCCTATCCATTACCGCCGACGTTTCGGCGGTTTCAGATCTTGAACCGCTACACAGCGTCTCCGTCGGAGGGTAGGCCGTTATCCTCTGAATGCATTCTGAGAAACATTAGAAGTCTGAATCGGAAGAGCCGGCGCTTCAATCGCAACTACCGCCAGAGCAGCCGACATGCAAAGCGATCATCTCGCGCCTACCACATGTGCAGAGAGTATAATTTGAAAACTATAAATAGCCCCGGCAAAGGGAAACTGCGAATATAACGTTGATAGTCTGCCAAAAACGTAACACATTGCAACTATCTCCCGCGGTCCGCGCGGTTTCGCGTTTAGCTGGCCACTTTCCAATGTGCGATCCTCGCCGTACATGTACGGTGATGACCGAAGTTGAATTACCGCTGCATATGAGAGAACCATATGACGTTCCATAACAAGCTTATGAATCTCGTCAACCCGAAGTAACAAAGCTGAATCTGCCTGTCTCTGTGAGTGTATGTGCGTGTGTGTGTGTGTGCGTGTGGAAGGATGCGTGCGTGCGTGCGTGTGGTGTTACAAAATGCTCGAATGAAAAGTGTTTTGTTTGTTTGTTTTTTCTTTACGAGCACAGAAACAACACCCTGACGCGGGGAACCGTTCGCTCAGATCGCTCAAAAGCTGGAGCCAGCAATGTGTTGCCGCTTCTTTCCGAACGGCGCATATCAGCGCGGACGCGTGTTTTCGTGCTTGAATGCGAGACGTCGCATGCCGAGCCCGCGTCAAGCCCCGGCCCCCTGGCCGCCCTCCAAATGCGCTCTGACGTCGTCGTCGAGGACGAGCGAGCCCGCTATAAAGCCTCACTAGACGGGGGACCTCCCGAGCCGAATTTGTATACGCCGACCGCTCGCGTATTTTCGGTACCGTCAAGATCGTCGCGGTGGCCGGTGCCACCGCGTGGGAGCCCCGCAGCGGCCGTGTCCACGTCGGGGCCTTGTACTCTGCAACACTCAATTCGATGCAACACACTGTAATTAGAAGAAGAAAAAAAATATTTCGAAATCGCTGCTGTTGTTGTTTCGCTGATTCTCGACGAAATGCTTTAGCATATAGCGCGGGGGTTTGTTGTCTTCGGAGAACCAGCCTGTTCTCCCGAGCGTCGGCGGTTTCCGATGCAAAGTGCGCGTCAACAGCGGCGGGTCATTAGAAGCGTGCAATAAGACTCCTTCCCTCTTACGCAAGGGTGAAAGTGGTGGACGTAAAGTGAGAAACAAACGAAGCGATAAAGCACGGCGAGAACTGCGCCGCGCACCACGAAACCAGTTCAGTCCACGGTTCAGTCTAGCCCAAACCATGAACCAGGCCAATAAATGCTAACGCATTTAAAAAATAGTGGCAACATTAGCCTATGCTGCAATTCTCTTCTTGCGTTTATTAGGTTAACAAATTAGCAAAATGTCGAAGTGTGTTGGGGAGATGGGTGGCCGAGTATGTTATCGAACCACAGCTCGGAGCGGATGTGAAGCAAAAGCTCGCGCTGCAGAACCTAGGGATTCTGAGGTCAGTCTCCACACTCGCCACTTTCGTACCGGATGGCCATGTATACCGGCATGCGTTCGCGTATCACTACTGCGTAATGCACGTTAAAGGCCTCCAGGCTAGCAGCCGTACTGCACTGGCTAAATTTACCATCTAGAGCAGAGAGCCCAGACGCCCATTGGGGCAGACTAACTTCCTCGTGTCTAAAGAAACACAGAACATAATTTACTTTAAAGCACATCCACATTCCTTAAAAATAAATATTAAGCATAGAAACTTCTGAAACTGCCTTCATATATAGTTTTGTTGTGAAATGATATCGCTCTTGAACAGAGATTTGATGCCACAGAGTGAAACTGAGATGAACACGTCTGAAAGTTCAACAAGTTTCAGTTCATATTGGCCGGCGTGTCAAAAATAATGTATTCCGAAAAAATATAAATACTTTAAAGGAATTAAACTTGCGGACAGTCGGATGTGTAGGGAGTTATTCATTACGGAAGTGAAGCTTGGCTTTACTTAAACCAAGAAAAAAAATTATCTAAAGTTTGGAAGTTTAAAAAGTTCCTTATATGGGCCGGCATCTCAAAAATAATGTAATTTGAGAAAAACAAGGATGCTTTTGAGGAATGAAAATTTCGGACAGTGGGATGTGTAAGTAGTTATTATTTACAAAATGTAAAGCTTGGCTTACTTAGACCAAGAGAAAGAAACGTCTTAGAGAAGCGGTGAAACGATTGTTTGCAGTTAGCGCGAATACCGCTTAGAACAAATCCCTGACCATATAACATATCAAACACGCCTTAGTTTTTCTCCACACGCAATGGTAGTCGCAGAAATTAATTGAAGAAAAACGAGCAGCGTTCACCCCCCTCAACTCGCAGCCAGTACAAGCTGCCACGTGATCGCAAGCCGATTATATGCCGCCAATGTCTACTACACCCACGTGCTCGGGTTGGCAAAGCACAGGACACGTGCTGACTTCCAGACGTTGTAAGAGTTCGGTCGCCATTGTAGCGATTGGACACGGGCCATATATATCCGAATGCTTGTCGGTGCTATTGATTATCACGAGCCCAAATCGAGTGCTCATGCAATGCTCGGGTCCAACCTATGAGTCGTATTCAAATATCGTTACTCGGGGAGCGTCCAAGCCATAGACGACATCGAGTTTTGCGAAGGAGACTGAAAGAAAACACTGGCTTTTATCCTTCAAATTACACAGCAACTAAGAAGTTTCTTGGTCAGTGGCGTTGCGTGCGAGGATACTTGGGTCGGCCAGTAAGCTTGTAAAAAGTGAAAAAACAAAACAAAAACAAAAACACAAAACAAAATCGCACCAATCTACGTAAAACCCCGGAAACGTTACACAATATGCTTTGCCTTTTACTGCTCATGCAGCTGACAAACATATCAAAGCAAAGCGATCGCGCTGCGGTCTTACATCGTGCGTTCCGATAACTGTTTACATACTCTTGGCGACCACGTCGAAAAAGGAATATTAATTGCATGCGTGAAGTGCGTATACATCTTGTCTTTGATACGGAAAAGCAATTCACTTCTTGATACGCCCTCGCACCATCAATTCATTGTTTGCAAACGAGCGCACGCGCAGGAACCCGATTTTCAAGGACGAAGCGTATGGGCATGCACCAACTGCATTATGTAGGTTTGCTCGTAAACAACGTTTGGTCAAGGGGCCAAAAATTGTGTCCAGTCACGTTAAAAATACTTCGTCAGCAACTTTTTAAGAATGTCAAAGGCTACAAGGTCCGCTAACGCTACGTTACACACATGAAGTGAACCTAATTTTGAGTAATCATTCCTCCTCAGAACGCGATTCGGTCAGTTTCATGCTGTTATAGCCGCAGAAGCAGATGCCTTACATTTGCCCGATCATCCCATCGAAGCAGTTTAGCCGCGCGTGTAATTTTAATTCATAAACCAGCTGAGCGCCCTCGTAAATGTTGCGGCGTAATTTTACTTCCTCGCGTACCGGAGACAGCGTTTTGTCGTAAATTTTGAGCGCGGCTTAAAATTTTCCCTACCATGCCACCTGGTCAAAATGCAGAGTTCTATAATCAGCCGCACTCCCGCGCACTTGCACTAAATCCAAGCTGACAGCACGTTCCCGCAGCCGTCTTGCCCGTGCTGTTTTCCGCTGACAATAAATCACGTCACTAGCATGGCGGACTGCCGACACGCAAACAGCAGGTTGACGAATTTCCGCCCTCACGCAATGTGGCTATCTTGAGTTCAGCGCGTGCTCGCCTCTTCCAGCGTTAATCTAAAAAAATTCTTAACTCATTTTTTTAAGCTGCGGCACGGTACGTTTTATAGAAATTAACCCCCCCCCCCCTTTTTTTTTTATTAAACGTGCCGTGCCGCTGATTCGTTTTTAGTTTTGTTTTGAAAGCTTATCGCAGAAGGAGTGCAAGCACTGCGGAAGATGGGTTTTTAGCAAGCTGCGAAAATCTCGTATATTCCCGCGTAAACGGACCATTTCTTAAGCTATAATAACAAAAAAAAACTATCTGCTTACATTATAAAGTTACCTAAATTTTATATGAGTCCATACATCTAGTACATCTGTGCATCGACCAAGGTTGTTTTTTGTTTTTTTTTAGGTAATTAATCAGTATACCTTCGGGTCGATAAATTAATCGCTATAATGTGGAGGTCGATAGAATAGTTAAAATACTGCGAAATTATAACATTATACATCGAACGACACCATCGCTGAAAATTTGGGATCACGTACATTGCAGAAACAGAATATTTTAAAGGAGTGCAAAAATATATATGATTTGTATCATTTAACAGTTGATGATACTATATTGTAAAGATCTGATTAGACCAAGTTAGATACGTACTGTTAATTAGTGCCAACATACGACTTTTTCGAACGCATAATCTCAAACTTTCACTCGTGTTTCGTGACTAACTCCGCGGGATACGAAGCACGCCGGCAAACGGCCGACGCAAATACCGTTAGAACCCCCCCCCCCCCCCCCCCCTCCAACAGTGGAAACGACTCAACACTTCGCGCCTCAAGAACATGCTCTCAGGCCTTCATTCCACATACGCAGCTTGACTTAAGGGGGCCGAGATTGCTATTGCCGCTACGCTGATTCTCGAAGAAATACTTTAGCGTTTCGCGCAGCGGTTATATATAATAAAGCGTGGTGAATGCAGCCTCCCGGCATTTTTCAGCAAGGTGAACATTCCCAAAACCCTTTTTCTTTTTGGTCACGTAGCGTGTGCATAAAGGACGACATGCCGCAAAGGATCGACTAACACCTAGCAACCTAGGTGCAGTGGGGGAAGTGAAAGCTACGTCCTCGTCGGACAAGCCATACACCTCTCTTTCGCCACGTAATCACGCTCCCGGCCATACCCACCAGGGGGATAAAGGTGGATGAGGACGAGTGGCAAATCCTGCGCGCGAGCCGTGAAATTTCGCGGACTTCGAAACAGTTACGCGAGCCGTGAAACTTCGCTGAACAACTCTTGACCAGCAGCGAATCAGCGCGCGACCCTTGCTGGGCAACTTTCCGTCTTTAGACGGCCGGCCATGCCGTCCGCTTGGCCGGAGCCGCAGATAGCCAGTGACGGACCGTGGCGAGCAGCGCCCAGAGCCGCAGCAAAATATTTTTATTCTTTTTTCTTTTGTGTGTGTGTGTACGTGTGTGTGTGCTCCGGGTACGCGTCCCAACATAGCCCGCTATCTCCGCTCCCCGTCCGTCACGCCACCGGGGCAGGAGGCCGCGCCGAAGCATAACACATTCGACCCGAGCCAAGTTTCGGTCACCAGAGTCGAACCTCTCGCGATGGCCGCCGGGGACTCGCAGATATTGCGGAAAGCGCCGATCGACAGAGAACCTCCACATCCGGCTTCGATTTTCAAACGAAGCAAACATTAAATGGGCGGAGCAACGATTTTCAGACGTTGGCCAATTTACTGAGGGAATTAATCTGTGTCATATATGAAACGATTTTCTTGCGCGAGCTAATTATATATATATATATATAAAAGACAAATTGATGGTCAGTGACTCTTAACTCTCAGGTTGTCTTTCGAGTGACGAACTCGGGAGGACCACCCAATTCCCCGTTGGGTTCTCTCTTCAGAGAAACAAGCCGCTTCCTCCACGATTCTGGACTTTTCGAGGCTTAGCATCGTCGAAGGTTTCGGTGAGCGATCGACACAAAAGACGGTTCGCCACGAAGCTGACGGCGAGTGTAGCAGCGGAAAGGGACAGGTTTTGTGGACTTTCGCGTGTCCCCGATGAGACGGGTCAGCGTAGTTCCCCTAGTTTCCCGCAAATCCGCAAATAATTTGTTTGTTTGTTTGTTTGTTTGTTTGTTTGTTTGTGTGTGTGTTTTTGCGATTACGCGACGTAAAATTTTTTTCCCGAAAAAATTTTTTTTTCACTTGTGCTTAAATAAACAATATTCAAAATACAAACTGCAAATTCTTTCAACATTAAAATCGTTGCACAGACAAAATATTCAAGCTTGCCAATATATATATATATATATTTTTTTTTTTTTTTTTTTTTTTTTTGCACATGGCATATGAGAACTCAACTTCCCAGACCACAATTTGATGCTCGAAAACCGCCGACCGAGAACTGGCTGGTTCGAGTCGCGCTCACTCTCTTCTCCGTAGTCACGTGCCGTTCTCCGTGGAATTCGACCAGCACCGCCCAGAAGACAAGGCCGTAGGGCTGACATTTTTGCGTCACTAGCGAAGGCCAACACAGATTGGAAACGAGGGCTGCGTCAGCGCTAGGCTTTCCGGTCAAGTTTGAGCCGAACGTTGACGCCATCGTCGTGTCCAATCTGTGCCCAGAGTTGGCAGTCGCTCATGACGAAATCTCTATCAGCACTACAGCTTTGTTATCTAGGAGGTGCTGCTTAGACAGACACACCAAATATAACGAAAGCCGTGGGTCATCGAAAGCACACATTCAATATTAAAAATATAAAAATATTATACCCATTCCTGCGCAAAAAAAAAAAAAAAGAACTTGCACAGAGAACCGGAAGCACTCTGTGCATTTTCTGCGTAATTCTCAACGTGGCGTCGTATCGCGGGCCCCGTGGGCTGGACGACTAAGTGAAGGTGCACGGACGACGGTCGTGGGACCTCTACTTCAATGGCCCCGCGACCTGTGAAGTAGAGGTCGCGGTACCGTTGAGTCTGTCTAGATTTGAAAGAGGTATCTTTTATGGATCAAAAAAATTAGGATTTATTCCGTACGACACGCCCGACCACTAATGGTGAATTCCACTCGTAGATCTGGAGCGCTTTCCAAAATCCGCGAGGGAGGCAAAATTCCGCTCCGTGGGACCCGCTCCGTATCGACGAGGGGAAGATAAACTTCCATTTTTGGAGCGACCTCCCCCACACCCCTCCCCACCCCTTCTCCTTCCGCCGTTCAAAATGGCCGCTGCTCGAACTTGACCAGCCCACCAACGCCTCAGCCGGCTGATCTTTCCGACGACCAGTGACGACTGTCACTGCTTAGCTGCAGAAGTAACACGCGACACAGGCCGGGCGGAATTATACGTACCACGGCGCCCATGTCACAAATAGCGAAGACGTCCGCGTTCGGCACCGTCACATACCTTTCGGCCGCCTCGAAGCGGCGGGGCACGGACAGCGATTGCCAGCGGTGGAGTTCAGATTGCTAGTACGACTTTAATAAACACAGAGGTAACAAACCATCACTTGCGCGGTTGTTGCCTAACCACATCTTGCTTTATTTCACGGGAAAACGCCGATGGAATGCAGTGTAAAAAGGTAAACAATCACTGGCTGCAGAATGAATAGGCCTAACCTTGCCTCTGCCTCCGGCTTTTCTGTCGTTCTTTTTTTCGTTCTTCCTCGGTGATCACAGATGTCAGCGCTTACGATTTGCCACGCTCCACATTCCCGGCTTTTTATCCCTGATCTACGCGAGGTAGAAGCGTTCGAGCCGTCACAGTCCAAAGTAAACAACCGACGCACCCGAACAGATCAACTCCACCGACCGGCCCGCCGATCTCTCCAACCTCGCCGCGCATGCGCACCGCCGATTTAGACGGAAATCACGTGGGCCGCTCTGTCAATTTCCGGAGAGATCTGTGAAATCCCGCAGAGCAAGTTCGGCGGAGTTTGGGGCGCTCCGTGGAGCGGGCGCTGCCAGAGATCTACGAGCGGAAGATGACCAACTTGAGCCAGATCTGCGAGCGGAATATGCGCGCTCCAAATGGAGCGCTTTTGGAGCGCTCAAGATCTGCGAGCGGAATTCACCATAAGTTGAGAAGCACGAAGAGGGCGCCAAGTCGTCGCCCCCTACTCCTCGCTGAAGACATCGCTCGACTGACAAACAGGAACTGGTAAGAGCTTGAAAAACGCGCAAACGTCAAACACGACGTGCTTTACTTCTGCGTTTTTTGTCCGAAGTGCGACGTACGCGCTTATCGTTCGCTTCGTCCGACCGGAACAACGAAGGAAAAAAAGAAAAAGAAAACGCGGTCGGGTGCAGCTACGTGACTTCTGCAACTCTCTCCACCTTTACATTTATTCTTCCTCAACAGTCCAGTTTCAGTTTCAATTACAAACAATTGCATTTTTTTTTTTTTTTTTTTTTTTTACAGTGGAGTTGTTAAAGGTTCGCTGCCCCAGGATCGTGTCCGGTACCAAACTAATGTCGACACCCGCGGCCTATACAACACTCAGGTTGCCGCCGTCGCTCATAGATGGCGGCAACATTTCTTCGGAGGTAGAGTGCCTTCATACACACGCGCGCTTTTGCTTGAGTGGTGACATCTCAGCCATTTTTCCGCCCAATCGTTTTTTTATGCATTTTGAAGTACGCGCAATCCGGTGTCAGTCAGCTCGAGCGCGTAGCTTTGGCTAGTGCATAGACGCCATTTTACCGTCCAGGTCACGCACAAAATGCGCCAGAACGTCACGCGCTGGCATATTCAAGGCAACAATGGATGTCTTCACCCTGAAACAGGGAGACATGTAGGCACCCTATTCGGAGGCGTTTGGAGGAAGAAGAGCGGGAACGGAACGAACGGCGATGTGCGCAGCAGCGCGAATGGTTCCGCAACCGCCGCGAGGCCGCTATCGGCCCGTTCACACTCTTGCAACCGAGTACGACCGAGAGAGACGAGATTTGTTAAAACTTCTTAAAGTTTCTTAGAACGAAAGAACACACTGGCATTCTGGCGCCATCTATGCGGTGAACCTGGAACTGAATTTCACAAGAGCGAAGGTTTTGCGTGATTTCCGAGGTCAAATGTGCGTAATACGTATAAAAAAAGGCTCGTTTATAACGTTCACAAAAGTTTTTCGAGACAAGAAAAAGGATCATGCGCGAGAGAAACAGAAAATATGCCGGACCACCAAGTTTACATTGCTACCCAACAGATGGCGCCAGTGTGTCCTCTGGTTTAGAGTTCCTGTATATGCTACCTACGGTAGCAGAGTTGCGCATTCAGCTTCGGCGGGTGGCCGTAGCGCCGGTTTTCCCGCACGCCCTGGATGCTTTGCTCCTCACGTGACTAAATTTGGCGAATAGCGGCGCCGGGCGCGCCGCCGCGCATGGACAACAGGAGAGGAGGAGGAGAAGGAGGGCGAAAGCAGGGGAACATACGCCGGGGCGCGAGAAACGTCGGCGGAGCGACCGTAAAGGTGGCTTTCTTACACGGCGCCGGATGCTTTGCTCCTCACGTGATGGATCTCGGCGTGGCGGCGCGGGGAAAACAAATGCGCAACTCTGCTCCCTTTTCGGGGGAGCTATACAGGAACTCTACTCTGGTTGTAAGAAGTTTCAAGGCACCTTGTTCTAAGAGGTCGCAAGAATGTAAACGGGCCTTAAACTTCCACTGATGCGTCGAGCGCTTCAGATTCCCTTGCAAAAGAATAGCAGATCGCTCGCCTGGAAAGCCACCGCCGTGAACAGAAGCTACAGCTCCGCTGCTCTTCCTTTTTCACCAGAGTGAAAAGGCTAAATTGTTTTTTTATTTTTTTTTTTTTAATTAAACATATACGTGACGCTGCAGCAAAATATTTATTGGGTAGTCTTCCGAGAACATAAATAATCGCCTAATTTTTTTTTAAGGGGGGGGGGGGGGGGGGGGCAGTGTGATCGAGCGCGTTGTTCTCGCTTCTAACCGTTTACGACGACACATTGGCACCTTCCAACAGGTGGCCCCGTTCGACTTTTCCTCCTTCTGTCACGCATTATTCTTTCAACGCGAGCACGGAAGAATTATGACAACGTTATGCAGTGTCGGATTAAGGCATTTGGGGGCCCTGGGCTGAGGCTGTTACGAGGCCTCTACCTAGGACAATGGTGGTGGTGGTAACGATGACGACGGGAATATGTATATTTTTAAACTTGTTAAATCTACATATGTTTCATCGTATGATTATTGTCGAGCCTTGTTTAGATCCGTAGATTAAATGAAATTAAAGTTTTCCTTGGTGGCATTAAGGCGGGTGCGACTGTTTAGAAGCTACTTCGCAAATAATCAACCCCTCTAGCAATTTACAATACAGTAATTTTGAGGTACAAAAATGAAATCAAATAGGCATTACGGAAAATATTAGGATTTGTCGTTCACATCTAGCAACTTAACCACAAAAACAACAACAGTAACAAAAATAACACTAAATTGCTTCCGTTTAAGATGTCGACTCCGTTCATGAATTTGTTTGACTAGAATTACAGCTGGATTCATAGAGTACATGCCCGGGCCAGTTTATACAAATTGGTCAATATGTCGACTTGTAGCACAGGTGACCCTTTTGCTAACATGTCGAGTGACATCATTATTCACACACTAATTGAGTTATACAGCAACCGAAAAGGTACCTGCAAAATTCCCATTCTAATTTCGCTTTCCCTAAATGGCATGCCTCGCAAATCGACAAGTGCCACGAAAATCTAGAGCCCTCATTCTTGTAATTGTTCCAAATTATTGGAAGTGCTTTAACTTCTAACTAGCCCTCTGTTAATTAATTACTGGTGTGAACAGTGAAGGAAGTGACATAGGCAAGAAAGAAATTTCGTTGGTTGAAGCAGTCTTTATCGGGATCAAACTACTTCGTAAACGCTCTTCTAATAACTGAACCCTCGTTTCGCAAACAAACACAGACTTCCACATTTAAAGCATAGGAGAAACTGCGTGCGATTCTAAGACATCGATCGCTGTCGTTCGGGCACATTTGCATTTAAAGAATTTATCATGAGAATCGAGAACATGTTCTCTTTTTTGTACCTATACGCTGTCTTTTTGAACGGGGAAAATGTTTCGCATCAGATTTAGTATTAATCTTATTTTTAAATGCAGTAATTTAGACCTCGGCGGCCATTTTGTTTTGTGACTCAACGTTAAAAAATAAGAGGTTATACCTCAGAGGTTGGTGAAACCCTTGCAGTATTCTTATCAGACGCTGGAAGGAAGAGTGTTCAGTTGCACTGGCAGACCAGATATCGACTTTAGAGCACTTCCTTGCAGTCAGTACCTATCGAAACCTGTTGAGGGGCGTCTTAAGAGCCGGCTCCTTAAAACGCTTCTTTGTTGGTGGCTATAGGAACGGTGACCGGAAGATTTACGGGCAGCTTTTCGCTTGTTCCAAACTTATCGTTCTGGAATAAACTCCATAGGGAGTTTCGCGAAAAGGTTTAACACAACATGTGTGAACCATCTGCGTTGCTTGCTTAACGCTTGCTTAACTTACTGCCTACAATTGTCCGTAAAACACGCTAAGGGGGCCCCAGTACAAAAGAAAGCTCCATAACCGTCCTTCCAAAAAGCTCCAATAAAAAAGAAATCTAACAAGGGGCATGGGAGGCCGTGTTAAATTTTGTTGTTCTGGCACGCTCTTGTACAACGAGCTCACAAACGCCAGCTGATCTAGAGACGGGAACTTTATGGCATCCTTGTTTCCTTGTTGAGGAAAAGAGAACGAGAAGGCCATTGCGCCAGAGGCCCTTCGGAGTGTTTCTTCTGCTTTCTGCCTAAACTTTCTCAAATAAAAAAAAAAAAAGACTAACATTTTTAAATTTTCAGGGGCCGGCATGGGGCCCCCTGACAGCCTGGGCCCAGGGCTGCAGCCCCCTTAGCCCGTACCTTAACCCGGCCCTGACGTTATGAGCGGAGATTTCACTTCGCAAATCTTGCCACACCTTCAGTCTACTTATACGTATATCGGAACTATTTCCAAAGCTACCAAATAGATGCCGCCAGCGTGTTCACTCGACAAGCGATCACGAGCCGTTGTAACGCGGTCGATCGCACTCAAAATTAAAATGTGTGAACGAGGCTTCAAAGGGAGGTTTCGTTATACGAAACCTCTTCGAAGGGGCTCCAGGTTCAGCAAAACAACCCTGGCTGCACCAGAGGTTGCGCTGTGCCTTACGTGGGTCCAAGAGAAATATTGTTTTGCTGCGCGGAGGTGCGTCTCAGCATCGATGCTGATGCTCGAAGGAGTAGCTCGATTAAAAGCACTCATACTGCCCTCAATCGCGATTTTGTCGTGTATATACAAGCAGGACACGCCAATCCTCTCGAAAAACCTGGTTATCGTTGAAAAACTAGATATTCCTGAACGTTATCCGAAGGCTCAATCTGTACGAGTTTGTGACAGTCTACTCAAAGTTCAATGTCAGCCATACCGAACAAAAAGCGTCACCGATAAATCGGGGTCCACGATCGATACTACGAGCCTCGTCACAACAGGGCAGCAGATAAAGTTGTTGGCAGCCAACACACCCGCACCTCGATAAAGCGGTGGCGGCGTACGTCATTAATTCGGCGCTTATATTTATAGCTACGATACGCCGCGCTGACCAAAAGAAAGCCGCGATAAAAAAAGCCGACACGCGCAAGATACGCGGTCAATCGGGCGGTTACATGATCGCCCTCACTATCACCACAACCTTGGAAAGTCGCCCCGCGTCACGGGCTTCCGGAATCAACGATAAAGCGAATAAAAGGACGATAACGCAAAATCAAATCAGCTAAAACAAAACACGTGGCTTGTAGCCCGATTCTACTGTCCGGTGTTTCGCTACATAATATCACAATATAACATGTCGTAACATATTTATAGCCATCGACTAAGCTTCCATCCATACAGGATAAAATTATGCACCCGAAAGCTGTCACTTGGAACATCAGCTATAGGGTGTCCAAAGTCACCAAGCTTGATCTAAAATGGACCATAAAAGTCGACGCCTGCACGATAGCAATCTAAACTTTTCGTAAGGTGCATTTCAGAGGTCGATCTTTTCTTTTAAAATTAGAAAGCGTAGCTGCCTTTCTGCAAAAGATAGGTAAAGAAATTTTCCGGGGTCAACGGCGGGCCGCGACGCAGGCGACCAAGTCGAGTAGCGGGCGCACTTGGCGCTCGTATTGATAGATGGCGCTACCTCCTTATCGAAGCGGCTCGCGACCACCGTGGTTTATTTAAACGAACATAATCCTTTTATAATATACCTTTGGTTAAAAAATGAATGCGGACAATAAAATCAAAACGTAAAGGAAAAAAAAAACGCGTCTGCATAACGACGGCGCTTTTGCTGCCAACGGATTTCGTATGCGAGTCGTCGGCTTTCTTTCGCTGGTCGGCTGCACCTTCCCGACGCTGCTCCCGACGCCATCTATCAATACGCGCGCCAAAAGCACCCCACAACTCGACTCGGTCGTCTGCGTCGCCGTCCGCCGTTGACCCTGGCAAGTTTTTTGGCCCTATTTTTTACAGAAAGGAAGCTACGCTTTGTAATTTTACAAGAAAAAACCGACCTGTGAGATGCACCTTTGACGGAAAGTTCAGATTGCTACGTGCAGGCGCCGATTTTTACGGTCCCTTTTAGATCGAGCCTGGTGACTGGGGACACCCTACGTATAGTCGCTGGGAGGATGAAAACGGCAGGCAGGAGTTTCAGTTCCCCGGCCTCCAGCGCGTACTTCCTGCCTTCGACAACACCTCGACGTCTCGTGGAGTTTGGAGCGTGCACCGGCAGCCAACGAGCGCATGCCGCAGGGACGGGCCAACAAGAAGCGCTCTGTCGTCCTGACAGTGACTTTTCAAGACGTCATTCTTCACATACAATCTAGTTACGAACTTGCGCAACAACGGCTCGAACACAAGGAGTTCTACTCCCGCCGGTTTAGTAAAATCGCTACAGCATGTTTGTAGCCGTACTCAAGAGGCAAAATTTGTTCTAAATGGCGAAGACTTTCTGCTCATCCTAATGCGCCGTTCACACTCTTGCGACCGAGTACGACCGAGAGAGACCAGACCGGTTTTTAATCCTCTTACGACGTCTTAGGACCAGCTCCGCAGCAGCGCGCCCTGTCCTAAGAAGTCGCAAGAGGCTTAAAAGCCTGTCTGGTCTCTCTCGGTCGTACTCGGTTGCAAGAGTGTGAACGGGCCTTAAGATTCATCAGTGAGTTTTCGTAGACCGCGTTTCCACCTCTGCTAAGTCCCCCGCAACGAAGAAGCCGCTACTGCACCTGCGCGCCGATGACCTCGACTATAGAGTTCTGGGTATCGTAGCCGGTTGTGGAGAACGTCGGGGGGCGGCGAAAACCACCTACGAAAACTCCCTATTACTGTAAATCTACGATATTTTCCGGACTATGGTCCAAGCGGACTATATATGTTTCAAAGTCCAAATTTTACACGGCGTGGACTATCTACAGTTGATTTATTACGCGACGGATTTTGTTCTTAATTGAGAAAGCATGATAATAAGAATGTATTTATGAGACAAGGTTCTTTTGCAAGCTACACAAAGCAGGCATATGTCAAGGCCTCCTATATAAGGGATTTTTTTTTTTTTTTTTTTTCAGCAGTGGCTTACGCATTAATGTTGACTATCTAGAAAACAAAGTTTGTTCAACCAAATATACCCCCGCGGACTGCACACCGGGCATACGCTATATTTTCTTAACCCAATATCTATATGCTGCCATTTAGTTCACATAATCCGTAAAAAAAAAAAAAAATCGTTTCACTTTACAAAAAAAAAGGAAAAACAAACAAAAAAAAAAAACACGCGCCAGTTACGTAACCGTCTGGGGTCTGACGTGTCATTCAGCTTGCCGCGGCCGGAGGCCGGCACTGCCGGCCTCCTGCTCATTCAGCCGCACTCGCGGATGTTAGGAGGCTAACCGGTTTATCTTGCATTACCTTTCCCTGCTCTCGTTTCAGACTCCCTTTCACTGCAAAGTGCCCTGGGCAAGAAATGCGGCAGCGGAGCGGGCGACGTGGCCCTGTCGTTTCAGCACGTGCCGACGCTTCCTTTCAACGCGAGTGACCCCGAGCAACGCCCAGCATAATACAGCGTGTCCCCCCAAAAAATAAATATTAAATGCATTTTTTTTTTCGCAAAAATACATTTTGCATTGCCAAACGCCCAGTCGCCGCCAAACAGGAACGCTGCGGTCTGAGTTAGGTGCCAAAGTAGCGGGACAAACCGTTACCTAATTCAAACGTTACAAATGATTTTCTGAAACTTGCAACGGCAGTTGCAAGTTTCAGCCCCATAATACATTCGCGCGCTTTGTCGCAACATTTTACCATCTGAAAGTTCCAAAACTCTTTAGCAACTGAGTTGGAGACCGGTTCGTTCTGAAACTCTGGCACCTAGCTCAGACCGATAACACTACATTTCTGCGAAGACTGAGAGCTCGACGATGCGCTACAGCGGTGGAACTGACAAGTGGTGGTTTGGAGTAGCTCTTTCAGCAGGGAACAATGGGTTTTGGAGCAGAGATTCCCACTTTTGAAGCAGAGAATATTGAGCTTTCACGTCAGACAATTTGATACGATCTCTTTGACAGTTAGCCTGCGAAAGAAACAAAAAAGAGAAACTGCAGTTGTTGGAGTGTTGGGAAACTAGAGTGTCATACCTACAGGGCACCTGGCTGCTACAGATATTTATTTATATATTGAACAATTATACGCCGGTAATTTTGCAGATGTCTCAATTAACCTATTACGAGTACGGATGGCATCCTCGGTCTGTGTTTGACGTGAAAAAAAAAAAAATGAAAGACGTTTACAATTCTCTGTAATGCCGAATTAGAGTGCAGCTCTTGAGAAGGAGAAGGGGAGGGTACGGAGGGGAGGGTCACGTGTGCCGTCAGACGTGGCGTCACGTGTGACGTCACAAGGGCAGAACTTTTCAGCTGAATTTAGCGGGAAAATTTTACCCTCGTGACGCCAGAAGTGACGTAACGTGTGAAGTCACGAGGGTAAAAGTTTCCGCTAAATTTGCCACCAAATATTGCGGGAAAATGTGGCCCTCGTGATGTCACACGTGACGTCACTATGGGAAACGTCCCATAACGCAATGACGGTTACGCCGACGGCGACGTCGCTCAAGCCGGAAACGGCCGCCTAAGAGCTGCGCTCTAAAATGTTTTTGGCTACTTTGTAGGGCTTGTATGACAGTGACGTAATTGTTGCGAGTTTGACATCTCACCTTTGTGTTAAATGTGTCTCAAGTTGCCCTCGCCCGTATTCAACCTGCTACTTTTTATAGAGCATGCACCTAAGCGGAGCACATAGCTACTCTAACCGATCACGAGTAACGCTAGCTATTCATTGCAATCGATGTGAGCACCGTTCTCATAAAAACCGATAACTCTTCGCTGAGCACGTGCAAGTAATGAATTTTGGGTTCGAAGCAAATTCAAAGTGCATAGTGGTTTCGGCATAATATTTTTCAATCGAATATTGAATAGTAGCTACGCCTTTCTCCACGCCTTTTACTGTTACACCATGCATACACAAAACTTCAGCTAAACTAGCGAAAGTTGATCCCAAGCTTCTAATTGCCCACTTATAAGCTCCGTTGAATTTAATCTAGCTATATTTATAGACTGTGGCCTCAAAAAGTCCGACAACTACATTGGGATGGCTAGTAAACGAAATATTTTACATAAAATTAAACCTACGAGGAGCCCAGCCATACCTAATTGAGGGAATTTAGAAATCTTCTTGCTATATGCAAATATTTCCTTCGACTCTGAAATAAACATTAAAAAAAAACAAGCACAAATAATGAACACAGGTGGTTAGAACATCGCTGCCTAACGCATACCCTTGCATAATAGCCACAGTTAAATTTTGAAGATTTCATCTGCAATGTAAATATCAACAACGTTTACAACTTTTTTTTTTTAATACATTTTTCGCGCGCGTGCACCAGACCGCTTGAAAGGTGTGTTCTCCGTCTAAGCGCGCGGCTCGGCTGCGGCGAAGAGAGTCGCGAGATCGCGGTGTCAGCTCCGCGGGTATTGCTTCTCCGCAGTGCACCGGTGCTTGAGGAGAAGCGCACTCAAGGGGGCTAACCCGCCGCGATCTACACTTTGAAAAGTATGAATATCGCAGTTCATTTTAGACCGAATATCAGATAGCATAATATTTGAAACTACTATTCGACGATTCCAATATTCGCGGAGCCTTAGTCTTCGCACATAGTACATAGGCACCCAAAACAGAAAACTGTACTTTTTTTTTAATTTTCAGTGGCATCGCCAAGAATGTCACGTGCCAGTGTTTCCTTCTCGAGAACAGCTCCCCTTTAACGCAGACAGGGCGCAAAATGTTCACAAATACAGCATTTTGAGTAGCATATAGCGGGCTGTTCGTTCAAGCGCAGTTTTGCGCAAATGGCGCTGCAGTTACGACACTGCGCGTAAATTGTATTTTTGCGCAAAAAAAAAAAAAAAAAAAAAAAAGCTTTTTTTTTTTTTTTTAAGACACTTTGCGTTTATTGTGTCGGCTCAGGTTTATGCATAGAGTACATCGGAGGACTATTCCTCGAAACGGAGAACAATGGGTCCTGGATAAAATTAATAAATCTGGCACTTTTATTTAAAGATATACAGATTAATAAAGAAATAATTACCGCAATAATAGGTTGAAGGTTTTATGGCGCGAAAAGCAACGCAATAGCATTTATAAAGCAAAAGCAATGCAATAAAATGAGCATTTCTAGTATTTCAGTAAGTGCTTTACACGACAAGTTTTACGATGTTGATTGTTTTGAAATATCAACGTTTGTATAGTAATTGTCTTTTCTATTAAAAAAGATGTGCGGTCAAAATAATAAAAAGAAAGAAAAAAATCAACTAGACATCTATGCGAACTATGAACCACTTGATTTTCGTGGTTTCTTAAATATCGTGAAAAAAACAGACCACGCGCATAGGTTGCCCGTGCTTACCGAATACACAGTCCATCACTCCGGATAGCAAAATATTCTCCAACCCCGTTCTTGGAGAAAATTCGCGAAATATCCAGACCAGTCGTTTGCAAATGGGAGTCCGCGGACCCTTTGGGGTTTGCGAAGGCATTCTAGGGGTCCGCGAAGCCCTGCCTCATCAGTCAAGCCCGACAATAAAAGTTGTACTTTTTCAGGTCGAAAAGAAATATTTCAGTTTTCGGGCGAGTTTTCTCGTGCGAATTTCAATAAGAGAGGTATACTTCACACTAGCCCTTAGTTATATCCATTTATTCAATAATTATTACATTTAACGTATACATTTCCCTTCCCCTCACCACGAACGGGATCCTCCATCATCTCCGCCGATCCACAAGGGGTCCGCGAAGCATCGATGGTCGAGAACCACTGATCCAGACCACGAAAGAATTGCGCAGCTTTACTTTGTAACTCAAAGGCTTACGTTTTCGAGTGAATCAAACATGGATGGCACGTAGCAACGTTTCGTTTCATGTTCCACGTGTCACACCAAGCGGAAATACGGGAAATATCACCTTGCAGAGACCAAGAGTCGTCATTGTGGTAAGCAGGCTCAAAAGAGAACCCTGTGGGGCTACGCATATGATAGCCAGAGAGTTTGAACGCTTGCCATTGAGTAGAACTGATTGCTTTCTTTAAAACAAAAAAATAATCGGTGAGCCATGCAAGCACGTGAATTGGAATGTTTAATGTTGAGAATTTATTAACAATAAATGTCTCAGGTACGATATCGAATGCCTTCTGAATGATCAAGAAATATGCAATCTACTAGAAGCCCGCCATCTAAAGATGGAACGTCGCGGTAAAACTCAACCAGCCGCGTATCACAACATCTCACCACCAGCCCATAGCAACCGTGAACCTATTTACCCACAAATCGACAGCAATTTAGCCAAGATGAAACAGAACGCTGCAAGTGCACAGGATAATGACACGGGAGCCGCAAGGTAATACAGTCCCCCGCGTTTTCGTTTTCTTTAGGACAGAAGCACATTGCGTATGGGCACTGCAATAACATGCGAAACACAATGCCACAAACGCTTATTACGGTAATAGCTTGTTTTTGTTATCATTCTGTCGGCAATGTGGAGACGCAATTTGGACCCCGTTGCACAAGATGCCGGCGCGCATCTGAGAACGAGGCACTCTCGCCCGTACCCCAGCTTGAATTGGTGCGGCACGCTGTGCTGGCAGTCAAACTTGCGTCACCGCTCATCACGAGCGGCCTGCAGTTCGGACTTCCGCCGATCCAAAGCGGCACGGGTGTCACGTTACCTTTTGGGAGGAACGCCTAGTCACGTGACGCGTTCTTAGTGTCAGATTGGCTAGGGTGTCCCGTAGCGTCCGTTGTGGTCCCTCGTCAGGTGAAACAGAGTAGAGGTCGAGAGAAGCCACGGTTAGGCGATCCTCAAAGAACAATGCACGGTTTGCAGTCTGGTGCGTCAGGTAGCGCGCCCATGAAGCAAATACCGGACAGTTTTATCTATTATTTTCTTTTTGTTCTTTGTTTTGCGGTGATAGTTGTGCGCTAGTGCCCCTTTCTGGCGGGATCTGCACGACGCGTTCTCTTCGCGGCGACCGCCAAATTTCAGAGGGCATTCGTAGTCAACCCTCCTCGGGTGCTCGTGCGACCGGTTGTGCTTTCCGAGTGACCTGACGCCCACGCAATCCAAGCAAGTCTCCTTTCTTGTTCAAAAGTTCCCCCGCCAAGACGTGTGTAGCTTCAAAGTCGGCACGACCTGAAAATGCCGAACTCGTCTACTAAAAAAGCGAATCTCATAAAGAACAACCTTCAAAAACGCAACAGAAACCGCTGCAATCGCAGCACAGTTCGTTGTTTTTTTTTTTCGTTTTTTTTTTTCGATTTTGAGAATTGTGCTTTATTTTCCATTGTGTAGCACTTGTCAACTGACATATTCTTTAAAAAAAAAAAACGAAAAAAAAAAAAAAACGGAAGCGGGGAAAACGATATACTCTACAACGACCGATATCTTCGTACACCGACACGCATTCCCACGCCTGATCCGGTGCAGTTTATGGCGCACCGTGAATTCACGAGGGCGCCCATCAAACCATTTGGCCAATCTTGGCCGCGACACGATCACATGGTCGTGTTGCCGCGGGGTCGATCGGGATCTCGAATTCGGCTCCCGACGCGCCGCTTTCTCTCCTAGCCACTGGAGGGCGCTGCAGGCGCCCCCGTGGCAGGCGAGGAGAAACCTCCTCGCCCATCGACAGATATACTCGGTGGGGCAGGGGGCGAGAGGCCTCTAAGAACTCCGGACGAGACCGAGACGCAGGCAGGCAAGTGGGTGGCGACCGGATCTAGGATATCGCGGGACGCGAGGCCTAAGGGCCTCCTTTGTGTTTAGCTTTAGCCTGAAAGTGCATTTGTAAATAATTGTGTAATGTAGCTTGTATTTGTAGTTTAGATTGAGTGTTTTGTAGTGTTGTGTTTTATTGTACGAATAAACGGGGAGCGGAATCCCGCTCCCGTGAAAGAACCAGGCTGGACTCGGTTCGTTGACGGACCACGTGGGAAATGGCGAATCGGCGGCGGTACGCGATTTCCTACAAATGGCGCATCAACGTTGGGGCAGTCGAGCCGTAATTACGGTCGCAACGTCCGTCGACGACACTGCGTGGAAGTTCACGCGGGGCGGTCCCCCTGGTTGGCAAGTTTATACCGCGGCACTGCGAAAGTGGGAAGGGTACGTCCAAACAACTGTTCGAGATGGCCACGGGTAATTTCGCCCTCACGGATTTAATGTTTTTGGCCGACGTCGCTACATCGACGGGGCTGGCGGAGCGGAACGGCGCGGCGATGACCGCAGCGCCGAGTCCGGACACGCCGACGGTAGCGCCGGTCGTGTCTATGCCGCAAAGCACAGAGATGTCCCGTGAATCCACGGCGTTGGTTGCGGCGTTCGCTCAGGCCTTACAGAGCATGCAGGGGCAAACGCCGCCGCCAAGAACCCTCATCCGCATTCCGGTGCCGGAGTACAGCGGACACAGCGATCGAGCTCTGAGCGCGACCGACTTCTTGCTGGAAATCCAGCGATATCGGAAGGCTACCGGCCTGACAGAGAAGGAGACGCTAGGCAGAGTTCTGCCGGTGGCTCTTGTAGGCCCAGCAGCCAGGTGGCATCGCCTTGTGGGCGAGTCAGCCGGAACACTCGACGAGTTCACGGCCCTCTTCCGACAAGAATTCTTGCCGGCAGACTACCTGCCAAGAATGCGCAGGGAACTGGAGGAAAGAACGCAGGCTCCCGCTGAGCCCTTCGGAGAGTACTTGCGGGCAATGCAGGAACTCCTGCAGATCGCCGATCCGAATGCTACGAACCAGGAGCAGGTCGAGCGGGTGGTGAGGCAGGCGCATCCCACCTTCTCGCGGTATCTGCGTGGGCGCCCATTCGGAAGTCTGAGTGAGCTCGCACAGGAGGCGCGCAGGGTTCAGGCCGACATACTGGCGGAGCGCAGGTACCACCTTCCCCCAGCACCAATCGACACGCTCGAACCCCGATGCGCGTGGCAGGGGCCGGTGCCACGTGGGTATCGACGGGGGGAGGCCGCAATGGCGGAGGCCAGCGGGGAGCCGAGCGGGAATCCCTGGGAGCTCACGGATGACGCCTTGGAGCCAGGATCGCGCCGAGGAGGGAGCGCGGCCGTCCACGCGACGGAATTCCGTCCGACCGGCGCACCACGGATCGCCGCAGCCCAGGAGCAGTCTGCCGCCGACCCGCTGCCACAAAGGGGTGAGCGCATCGGACGTCCCACTGGGGAGAATCCTATCCCAGGTTGGCGAGGCCGCTGCTTTCGGTGCCACGAAATCGGGCACTATAGGCGCGACTGCACAAGGGAGATTCCGGGAAACGGAGGAGGCCGCCGATAAAGTTATCGGCGGCGAAACCGACCAACGAGCGGGTCCCCGACACCCCTTCGACCGTGTGCGTGCCGACGGCGTATCGAGTCGGAGCAGCGACAAGCACCGCGGCCCCATTTATTTCCCTGACGGTGGCGGGAAAGGAGTTCGCAGCTCTTCTGGATAGCGGGGCTAGTGCGTCGCTAATTGGGGACGAGGTCCTCAGGCATCTCCAACAGAAGTCCGTTCGGGTGAGGCATGGGGAGACCACTTTCCAGTTGGCTTGTGGGTCGACGACTTCGAGGGGAGCAGTGCGTCTCGTGGTACGTTGGAATCAACGCGCGCAGAGACAGCGGTTCGTCCATTTGGCCGGGCTGACAGTGCCCATCATTCTGGGACGGGATTTTCTGGCCCACACTGGCATCATCATTGACGTGGCAAGTGGCGGGTACCGAGAGGGGGCACATGCACCCCTTTCAAGTTTCCGAGAGCGCTCCATGGGGGCCATGGCGGCAGCGCTGGGAAAAGCGACAGAACAGGAAAGAACCGACCGCGACGACGCCATGCCCATGAGTCACCCAACTCCGAGCTCCGCCGAGCACTGCGACGAGATGGGCCACCCGTTGGCCAATGCCGATGGACTGTCCGGACCAGAGCGAGAGAGGTTGGCGGCTTTGCTGCACAACTTTGACGAAATGTTCACCGAACAGCCGGGCTGCACTAAGCAGGTGCAACATCGCATTGAAACTGGGGACGCACGCCCTTGGAAGTCCAATCCGCGTCCTGTGAGCCTGGCGAAGCGAAAAGCGATAGATGCCGCAGTCGATGAGCTCCTGAAGTCGGGAATCATTCGCCGGTCATCAGGACCCTGGGGATTCCCGGTGGTTTTGGTGCCCAAGAAGAACGGAACATCGAGACTCTGCGTCGATTATCGGCGCTTGAACGCGGTGACCGTAAAAGATGCGTATCCATTTCCGAGCATCGAAGAAATCATCTCGAATCTGGGGAAGGCGAAGTATTTCACTACCCTCGACGCAAGCAAAGGCTACCTCCAAGTGGAGATGAGCCCGGGCGACGAAAGCAAAACTGCATTCGTGTGTCACCGAGGCTTGTTCGAGTTCACTCGGATGCCGTTCGGATTAACAGGTGCACCGATGACATTTCAGCGGTTGATCGACGGAGTGCTCGGAGATGCCAAGTGGCAGCACGCGCTCGCGTACCTGGACGACATCATTGTGTACTCGGAAACTTTCGAGGACCACCTTCGTCACCTCGAGGACGTGTTGCGCAAACTACGAATCGCCGGCCTCACACTAAACCCGACTAAAGCTCAAATTGGAGCTTCTGAGATCAGCTTGTTGGGATTCCGGATCGAGAGAGGAAAAGTTTCCCCCGACGCGGACAAGTTGCGGGCGATCTTGGAGTTCCCAGTCCCTACCGATGTCGGGGGAGTGCGCCGTTTTCTCGGCATGATAGGATACTACCGAGCCTACATCCCGAACTGCGCCGCCATGCAGGCACCCCTCACGCAGTTGCTGAGGAAAGCTGCTCCCTGGAGCTGGGAGGCGCCGCAGGAGGAGGCGTTCCTCCAGCTGACCGAGGCCTTGGCGCGTACAGCATCCCTCAAACTGCCAGACCTGAATAGGCCCTTCACGATCCAGACGGACGCCAGCGACCAGGGACTCGGCGCGGTGCTCCTGCAGGAGACAGAGGGAGAGATCCGCCCGGTGGCATTTGCCAGCCGGGCGCTGAACCCGGCGGAGAAGAACTACACGGTGAGTGAGCGCGAATGCCTCGCCATCATTTTTGCTCTTAAGAAGTTCGATCATTATGTCGAGGGGACGGAATTCACGATCGAGACGGACCATATGGCCCTCGCGTGGCTCTCCCGAATCAAGGAACCCGCCGGAAGACTGGCGCGCTGGGCCTTGACACTGCAGAAGTACGAGTACCGAATTCGGTACCGGAAGGGCACGACAAATGTGGTGGCCGACGCGCTCTCCCGCGCACCCGTGGATCCCCCACCGCGCGAGGCAACAGACTACGGAGGCGGGGCCATCCCCCAGGAGACGGGAAATCCCGCCTCTCGCTCCGCTCCCCACTGTGGCGGCGTCGCGCAGCTGGCTGAGGCGATTACCTCACTGGGACCGGCGTTCAACCGAACGGAACTGTACGAAGCACAGCAGAGCGATTCGTTTTGTCGCGCTATCTTCGACCGGCTCAGGCAAGAGATGGATCCTGACCAGACGGGCGAAAAGACGCTCCGGCACTCCGGAACACCGAGAGGGCCAAGTGCCACCGCCCAGGAGTCAGACATTGAAGCAGGTGAGCTGGAGTCTTACCTGATCGATGGGGACGGCGTCCTGCTGCGCTACTTCCCGGAAGAGAGCGATTCAAGTGAGTCGTTCAAGACCGTGATTCCCCGCGATCTCAGAGTGGCAGCGCTGCGTCACTACCACGATGCGGACGGTCATGGCAGTGCACCGAAGTCGTGGCATAAGCTGCGCCGTTTCGCTACCTGGCCGGGCATGAAGGGGCAGCTGTGCCGTTATGTCCGTAGCTGCGCAGTGTGCCAAGAGCGCAAGCCCAGGGGCGGCAGACCACCCGGCCTGCTCGAGCCCATCGTGAGTACGCGGCCATGGGAGATCGCGGCCTGCGACTTGATGGGACCCCTGCCGCGGTCAAGCGGAGGCTATCAACATGTGTTGGTAGTCACTTGCCACTTCACCGGATTCGTCGAGATGTTTCCAATGCGGAAGGTGACAGCCAAGGGAGTCCTGAGCAGGCTGTCCGAGGTCTGGTGTCGCTACGGGTTCCCCGAGAGACTGGTGAGTGACAACGCCTCGATATTTTGCTCGAAAGTCTTCGCGGCAACCTGCCAGGCCCTCGGGATTAAGCATTGTAAGACTTCGTGTTACCATCCACAAGCAAATGTGACCGAGCGGCGGAACCGCGACATCAAGCCGCTGCTCGGGGCGTATGCTCGAAAGCAGCGGGACTGGGATCTGCATTTGGATTCGATTTCGTTTGCATTGCGGTCCAACCTCAACCGCAGCACTGGGTTCACGCCTGCGCTTTTGAACTTCGGCAGAGAACTCTCTACGCCGACCGATGCGGTTCTTCGCCCGCGACAGAGCGCGGCCAGAGCGGTGCCCTCGTACGAGGACTTCGCAACGCGCACAAGAGAGCGACTGTCGCGGGCGCTGGACGCCGCCCGCGGAAACAGGGCTCGCGCGCGGGCGGAGCAGAAGAACACCTATGACAAAGCGCACCGCGATGCGCAGTTCGAGGTGGGCGACACCGTTCTGCGGCGAAGTCACGTGCAGAGCGATGCGAGTAAGTTCTTCTCGGCGGCGTTGGCCCCCAAGTGGGTTGGCCCCTTTGTCATCGATTCCAAGAAGTCTCGACTGACATACACGCTGAGGGACCAGAATTCTGATCTCGTCCGCGGGACAGTTCACATCGGCGAACTGAAACCCTTTTTCCCCAGGGAAGGGGATGAGCCGGTCAAGCGGCCGCAAAGGGGCATTCGCGGGCGCCAACGATCTCAGGAGTTCCTGGGACCACCGCGGCACAGCTACAACACGCGTAGCCGGAGGCAACCCGATGGAATCGGAACTTCGTAGAGTGCGTGGCCCGGGAAAGGGAAGAAGAGGGGGGAGCGATCCGAAATCGGCGTTCCCGGCATTTTTTTTTTTATTGTTTTTCTTTGTGGGTGGGGGGAGGGTGCCTCGGAACCCTCAGTGTTTGTTTTCCTTGTTTGTGCTTTGAATGTTTTTTGTTTTTTTCTTGTGCGTCATCGCCCCTGCGGCTGCTGCTTCGAGACGCAACTTGGTGTGCATCGAATGGTCCTCTCTGGGAGGGATGAAAGGAGGAGTCGCCGTTTGGACAAACACCAGCTTGGGCTGAGCTCCTCGTCTTCTGGCAGCGTATTCCCCGGCAGGAACCACAGCTCGGGGAGCCTTGTGGGATGTCCGCGACGCCACGCAGGACGCCGGGGTGCAGTTCTCAGTGACACTGGACTTCCAGCCCCGCATCGTTCCGGGAGGGCGGTCGCAGCTGGGTCGCAACCACAGTCCCTCTCCGGTGCACCACTCTGTGGAGGGGCCAGTCTCATGGTGGCCAGGCACACTGCTCAAGGACCCCGTTGCCCCGGAGGCCGCCGCCAAGCCGAAGTCGACACAGTCTACTGTGAGGTGTGTGGTGGCCGCGCACCCCAGGTCTCGGGCGAACTGATGGACCTCAGTGAGGACGACCCATGGGACCAGCGGTGTGTGTGTGCGTGTGGGGGGTCTCCAGGCCAAACCAAGCGACGGTGTTCCCAGCAGCCTAGCCGTACGTCTGAATTCCGGCGTACTTCGATTTTTAGGAGAGGGGAGTATGGCGCACCGTGAATTCACGAGGGCGCCCATCAAACCATTTGGCCAATCTTGGCCGCGACACGATCACATGGTCGTGTTGCCGCGGGGTCGATCGGGATCTCGAATTCGGCTCCCGACGCGCCGCTTTCTCTCCTAGCCACTGGAGGGCGCTGCAGGCGCCCCCGTGGCAGGCGAGGAGAAACCTCCTCGCCCATCGACAGATATACTCGGTGGGGCAGGGGGCGAGAGGCCTCTAAGAACTCCGGACGAGACCGAGACGCAGGCAGGCAAGTGGGTGGCGACCGGATCTAGGATATCGCGGGACGCGAGGCCTAAGGGCCTCCTTTGTGTTTAGCTTTAGCCTGAAAGTGCATTTGTAAATAATTGTGTAATGTAGCTTGTATTTGTAGTTTAGATTGAGTGTTTTGTAGTGTTGTGTTTTATTGTACGAATAAACGGGGAGCGGAATCCCGCTCCCGTGAAAGAACCAGGCTGGACTCGGTTCGTTGACGGACCACGTGGGAAATGGCGAATCGGCGGCGGTACGCGATTTCCTACAAGTTGTAGCATCATTCTTATCCTGTCTCTTTTTTTGTTTTTTTAATGTGGAGCCAGCCCACACGTAAGACCGAGGCAACGATACTACGGAATGATACTGACCCCCCTGTGACATTTTACCTTCACTGAAAAGTCCCAACCGAACTTTCCATCACGCCAACCGCGTCCTGCGCAATATAAAGCGGGCTCGCGCCGCTTCTGGATACTGTCTTCTGCTACCGTTTTGAGCAGCGTGGCAGAAAGCATTCCTCAACGATCACAGCTGCACTTCTCAACGCCACGTGTTACCAGAAAAGCAGGAGGAAATTCCAGCACCTCGCGACTGAAACTAAAAAAGCCACAGCGCTACAGAGACGAACGCGATCGAGAAAGCATGAGAGCAAAGCGGACACAACTACCAAGGACGAGAATAATGATCATCCACGTGTGACGACCATCGGCGCATGAATACGGCGAGCAGAAGCGGATTACAAAACGGGAAAACTTCGAAAGAAAAATAAGATGCCTCGATCGCCAGTCGTTGACCTCACGTAACTACAGTGTTCGCGTTCAGCGACGAACACTGACGCTTTAATTTTTCTGATTCTACTAACGTCACGTGTAGTGCGAAATTAACCGAAATATCAGACATTTCATCAGCGCGTGAAATACACCGGTGCGCGCGGAGGACGCGCAGAAGCCGAATTTAAAGAGCAAACGTGTGACGTGTACTTCAGTTCCCCACAGCCTCCAAACGAACGCACGATTCTGGCGTATCGAAAGGGTTAAAGAAAAAAAGAAGCCCACGTGGTATAGTAACACGCCGACTGTCAAATTGCAAAAGACGCGTAGTTCAGACCACAACGGATGACGACATATGCCGTCCTTTCTAGTCGTTTACGTACGCGTCGATCGCTCGAACAAAAAGCACGAACATACAAAGCAGCGCATGCAAATCATGACGCGGTCATACAAAGGCAACTCAAAGTATACACACCGACTACTTATGCGAGCAACTAAGGACAGCGTAAACGACGCATATTAGATAGCCGGAGGGGCCGCACGAAAACACGAGACAGACACGACAGAAAAAGAATGCCTACGAACCCAGTGTCTTGAAGAAAGAGTTTGAATGGACGACCATGCCGACACTGGAGCGTGTAGCTCGACGCTACGAAGGGAGAGCAACGAACACGTCTGGGACGCGGACAATACTGTAGCAATGACACCGGTGAGGTGCCGAGGCGATGGTGGCACAAAGAGTTAACAGGATGGACGATACAGGAACATACGATCAGAGATACTAGACACGCAAAACGGACTGACACGAGCACACACGCACTACAGACACGTCCCTGGCTCTCAAGCGGAGCGGCTGGTTTGTGCTGTGCGTCTGTGAAATGGTGAGGTGTGCGTGGTGTGCGTGCGAAACGCATAATTTGTCTGTTTTGCGCAGGTAGCGCCATCTAGTAGAGGCAATTGCAATGCAGTTCACCGAGTACTTCGGCATGTCGCCAGATGGCGGGACATGTAAGCTAAAACTAGGGTGCCTCGATGTCAGCGTTTATCGAGGCACCCTAGCTAAAACACGAATTGCCAAAGCTCTGAGGCTGGCAACAGAAAGAATAAAACCTCTGAGGCTGATTCAAAGTAAAAGTGCTGGATATTTGGATCTACAAAATATGGTGCCTTTTGCCTGTGTTTAGGCGTAGGCAATAAGGCACCACACAGCACTCAGTACAACACACTTTGTTGCATCCAGCGCAGCCAGTGCGTGACGAAGCATAAACAAACAACCCAAAACAAATATAAAAAAAAAAGACAACAACGATGTTATCCCCAGCTAACCTAGTCTCCGCCTTTTTTTAACAACCTTTGGGCGGTGAATATGGTGAAATTGCGCTAAAGCATTAGCCGAAGCTATGCGCTGAGCTGGGTGACACGAAAGACCGTGTATTGACGTCACTGTAAAAAACATTTAAAAAAATGATAATAAAGAAGAAAGTATCGAGTGGTAAAATGGTTGCGATGTCATTCGCTTGCATGTATGCACGGTAGTGCATACATGCAAGTGCCTCAATGGAACAAGAGTAAAAAGTCAGGCGGTCTGAAAAAATGTTCGATTATGGTGATTAGTACGCACCGATGTTGATCTGTGCATCTCATGAGTATCCATAATGAAACTATCACATGGATGAAGAAAGTATAAAACAGTTAAAACAGGAACGACACAACCACATCATTCATGAAAGATGTGGTTGTGTCGTCCCTGTTTTAATTGTTTTATTCTTTCTTCATCCATGACTTAAACCAACACGCTCTTCTCCCAAGAAACTATCACGTCCTTGAAATAATTCGTGAGGTTCGGCCAGACGGACGAAGCACTTAATTTTTCAATTCCACGAATTGAGTGAAAGCCACCATCAGTATCGTTTCCCTAACAGAGGGAGACTAATTCTATTTTATTTTAAATAAATGTGGGCTATATATATATATATATATATATATATATATATATATATATATATATATATATATATATATATATATATATATATATATATATATATATATAAGAGAGATTTATATATGTATGTATGTATATATATATCCTTTTTTTTTTTTTTTTTTTTTGCGCTGTGGCGCTAGCTGGTGCCGGGAAAGGAACTCGGATGACCATTTGAACCGGTGCGCGCGAGGTACGCGGGCGGGCAGCGAAGGGAGGTTCGTCTGCTGTGGTGGGAGCGCTTCGCGATCGGACTGGCTCTCAGGGTTTTGGTATCCATAGAAAACTCGCTATGTTTGGAAGAACTCTTTAAATATAAATACATCTCGTCGCCACACCGTCTGCTGCGCCAAGTGGCGCGGTAATTCTTGGAAATGCGCGGTCAAAAGTTTTGGATACCCGAACGAAAGGAAAGGTTCGCTCTTTCATGTTCCGTTTTCAGTTAAAAAGTATTAAAACTATGGGGTAACAAAGGGCGATCATTGGGCGATCATTGCCTCAGGGCAATGAAAGCAGCTGATTTCTTTGAACAAAATTTAGAATAATGTCGTAATTTTTGTTTTTATAATGTCATCTAAAAAAAAAAAAAAAAAAAAAAAAAAAAAAAAGTTCTCTTTTACGTTTTTGTCTGGATCGATCTTTTTACGATCGAAACAAATTGCCACAATGGCGGTATAGCGCGATATTCCCTTTTATTGAGTATTGAGCGGGTAAACTTAACGTGATTATTGACTCGTCGCAACATTAGATGATAATGCGGTTTTATTTCCGCATTCCCTCCGCTCGGTTTTGCTTTAGCCACGCCTGTTTGGGCAGTAGAAAACGCACGAAAGACTTGAAAACCTCGCTTTCCACACTAATTGTTAGATTTCTTAACCTTTCCCTTTCGTAACTTCCAAGACGCTGACACTTTTTGCAGCGATCACCGCAGTCATCCGTGAAATTTATTTACCCACTAGAAGTTATCGACGCAAAAGCGCGGGACACGAAAAGCTAACAACGTGTGTCAGCTACTTATTTATTAGCTAAGTTGGACATGCAATGACTGGCGATCATAATTTTTTTTTTTCGTTTTATGTCTCCAGTATTTAACGTAAAAAGTAAAATGTCATTTTGATAGAATGGAATTAGAATGTAATGTAGGGTCGTCTCTGCAAAACTTGAAATATTTCAGATTGGCTAGCTGGCTGATACGGACTCCATTTACACGTCCCGCCCGACCTGCATCCAGATGAATGCACGTGATTTGCCTCCTGGGCAAGTCTGCGAAGACAGCGACTGCTCGAATAAACCTGTGAAGACAACGGCTCCATTCAGCCAAGCTCAACGCATTGCAGAAGACTGGACCACGCTAAACTTCACATAGAAGATTTTTGTGAGTCACTGTACCAACATCCTATTTAATAAAATAAGCGCAAAGGAACAACGATCGCATATTTTATTGCGCGCACGTCGCGTCTCAAGGCGCACGTCACACGTCACATGTCAAGCCTTCACATGTCAAGGCTCATCAAAACTGCGGTTTAGGAGTCATTAAAACGAACTCTTAAAACGGCTGGATTATTGCGGGACGTACGTACGTACAGCTATATACGGACAAAGGTTGTGAATGCGGTTCATATGCAAGTATCAAAACGTCTATTGCACGAGGTTTATCAATTATAATATGTAGTTCCAACATTTGGTCATCTAGATTATCAGACTGTCAACGTTCGTCAACAAGCGACACAGCAAAGCTCGATTTGTAATATGATTATCGATGATGGATGCGCCAGTCACGTTTACAGTCAACTATTATCGGCACACCACTATCGCAATTTCTAAATACAAACCGAATACCCATATCCAAAGATATACCCGTCAATTCAATGGGGAACTTTAAATCTGCATCCGAAGTCAAGATTATTTGTATGATACAGATGTCTCTCTCTCTACTTTTTGTTTCATGTCGGTTTAATTTTTGTTCATTCAGATTACGTCCAGCGCAGGGTTAACGGCTATTGCGAATAGAAGAAAATGTGCGCAAATTCTGAACAATAAGAGAAGGATCACTTCTGCAAACGCCATCAAGTCGAATTCGTGTCTGTCAGACGCGTTCCAGTTAAGTTCACAACAATCACAGTGAGTTAGAAATACTGAGAGAGAAAAATCGGTAGCCCTTTTAGGCAAAGATTTTAATTCACATCTTTATTTGTGTGTATCATCATATTTCGGACTCGGGACGAGCTACTAATATATTCGGCTTTGTAGATCTTTTCAAGCACAGCGTATTTTAGGGGCGAAGCTCCTTATGGTCTACCCTTGTCCGGCGTCCGTGCTCATATAGATTGCCATTCCATCTGTCTTCCTAAAAAAAGAAAAAAATGTTTGCGCAGTCGACAGGATTCGAACCTGTGCGGGGAGACCCCAATGGATTTCTAGTCCATCGCCTTAACCACTCCGGATTGCGGGACGAGCTCTGAGATGTGGTAGTAGCTCAAAAGCTGGAGATGTCATGGATGAAACGTTGCATGTAGTCGCTCAACGTCTATACAGGAGAGGGCGCTGCGGTCAAATGCGTATATAATCGCATTAAACTTTGCATGCATTGGCTCAACGTTCATAGACGAGAGGGCGCTGCGGTCAAATGCAAAACCACTGGCTCTGCATTTCGCCGACCACAAAGCAGTAATAATGAAGTCGAAACGCAACCTGGAACTCAGCACTATCTATGAGCAATAAAAAAAAATCAGCACCATCAGCATTACCTATGAACAAAATTAGTATCATTAGCACCACCAGAGCTTCGCCCCAATCAACATCATTCACCACGTGAAGACGCGGTCATTTTTTTTCCTTTTTAGTTGAACAAATAAAAAGGAAAGGTGTGATCATTAGATAAATACAGTCTTCAATCTACAATTATCTGGATTGGCGGACATTATGTGGACGAATAACCTTCACAATTAGCTAATATTTAAAGCCTGTTAAATAAACTTTTAATTACTTGTTCGATATGTTATGTGGCAATTGCAGTATTGGGCAGAAATTACTACTAAAGGCTAAATCAATCTGGGCATTTCGCAGAATGACAATTTAATGCCTATTCACAAGACAATCGATCGATATCTCAAAAGGTATTGGAATATTTAATAACAAGTTTTTGTGTCCTGATTTCGAAACTTGTGCAGAAAAAAAAATGACCCGAGCCCTCTTTAAACCTCTTTGAATCAAAAACAAACACTCCCTACAACACGTACATACACTGCCTACAGATAGCCCCGCTCAAACTTAAGTTTATGCAAGGTTTGTTTCAATGTGTACATTTCGAACTAGAACGTCAATGACCAACCGCAGTAACAAGAAGCACTTCGACTTTCCTCAGAAATACCCGGTCTTCCCTTCCATATATAGACTATTATCAAATCCATTACTCTAACGTTAATTTAAGAGAATAGTTTCCCATTAAACATTTGGAATGGCGCGGTTACGTTGCGTCATTATGCGTCACACGAAGAGTATGACGTGCCAACAGAAATGTCAACATGGATCCTTTCAGTTAGTGCGCACTTCCGGTTTTTACGGCGGGCGATCGACCCAAGTAAAAAAATGAGCGGTACGACATACGCAAAAGTTGTGAACATCTGGCTAAATGGGGAAGTAGATAGAAAACACCACGCCTCCTCTGGGAAGTGTTATTAACATACAAACCAAATAATCCAACACAGACCGAACATTTTTTTTTTTCCAATGCTACCTTTTTTTGCAAAACAATCAGCGTTGAACTTAAGTTCACATTAAAAAAACAAGAAAACCGGCCGAGTCTGTTCAAACCGGGGAAACATGATTCAGTCGTTACAACGGACTTAAAAACGTGGATTTCATACACGCAAATCACGGAGTTCACGAAAATTACAATAATACACCCCGGGCAATACGAATGACGAGGCTTAGGACCAATCAGGGATCACCTGCGCGGCACTCTGGATGCAGCAGCGGGTCTAAATATATCTCCGTGTACAGGAGTTACGAGTTCAATCGATGGCACACCCATCTCTCAGCCGGCCGAGACACCGGTGAAGGTCATCTCGAACTGCACCCACCTGAGAAGATTGAACGGACGACCTTTGCGAGGCTCTCGTTCATGTGCCGCAAGGAGTACGCAGAAGTACCAGCGAAGATAACACCCAAATAGAAGACGGCTTGAGGTCTATCGACAACTGTGTCGCAATCCCACTCAAGCTCCACTCAAACCGTAGTTCAAGATCCCCCACCCACTTAAGCCGGTCGACACGTGCTGGCGTGTCTCGGTGCCTTTTCCCCACTGTATCTGCGACTTGGATAATAGCAGCAGTCGCAGTGCACGGGTACTGACGAGATATATTCCCGGCATGCCACGCTCAAAATCGATAGCGAGGGCAAAGAGCGAGTCCCTCTACGGGAACATCGATCCTTTTCCCGCACACAACATGGCGCCTGTGCGTCACGTGACTACCCTCTCCCGTGCGCGATTGGACGGCGCATATTTGGGGAGTTGGGCGATTGGGTTTGAACCCAGCGAAAGCGAGGGTGCGGATTGTAGCTCTGCGCCGGTGGAAAGACTGGCGTTGACGGCGCTCCCTGCGTCTGCGGTGACCATCAGACGATAGACGTCGTACGAGAAACGGACTATGTGTTCCCCACCCCCCCCCCCCTTTTTTTTTTTCTTCTCTGAATAGCATTTTTGTGACACTCTGTAAGGGAAAATCTACAAAATGCTATAAAACAAAGCTGCGGCTGGAGGCCCAGACTTACACGATTGGTTGTTTGTTTTTCGGGAATAATGGAATATTTAAAAAAGCACTGAAACAAAACGTTAAGTCGTTTTTTTTTTTCTTTTTGAATGGCGATAATTTGATTTGGGCATCCTAAGCGTCATACAAAATAGAAAATACGCTCATACGAGCCCTTTAATTGAACATTAATTTATAGATTGCCTCTAAGACTGCCTATAAAGCGTTAACTAATAAGACTAATTTATGAGATACCGACTCGCCCCTTTCCTGATATATCGAAGGAAAAAAAAAAAAGGACGTGTCGCAATGTCTGGTTGCGTTTTTAACAGGGAAAAGAGCCACCCATGACTGCAACTTTGAGTTTTCTAGGATGGTTAGGGCGGGTATAGGTTGAGTTTATTTGCTCCATAAAAGAAGACGATCCGAGGAACCGCTTTAGTGTCCTTTAAATAGCCATGTCATGTCCCAGTACTCACGTGTCACTAGCGACTATGAATCAATAGCTGCGACATATGACTGTTCGATGGCTGGAGCCGTATATCTAGGGTTCGGAGTTTTCGGTTTAAACCGATAAAAACCGATAAAAGTACGCCGAATCCATTTTTAAAAATTCGGTTTTAACCGAAAAAGGTCAGTTTTTAGGTTCGTAATTTTCGGTTTAAACCGATAAAAACCGATAAAAGTACGTCGAATTCATTTTCTAAAATTCAGTTTTAACCGGAAAAGGTCACTTTGACCTTCCAGTCGTACCGCAGAGCCGTGGCAAAAAAAAAGTGGAACGACAGTGTCTATCGAAACATGTCCGAATGTATATGGGATACACGGATGCTATCACGACGTTTTGGTTTAATTAATGCGCGCATCATCGATCGGAATGTGAAGTCTGAAATGCGTAATGACTTCGCCATGTACGAGCCTGTTTTCGAACTTGTTCTAAGGAAAACTGACTTCGTGGAAGCTCTGCATATTGTGTTGCGCTTCAAAACGTCGCAGCGTGTCTTTCTTGGCGGTCACAATTGGTTGATTGGCCGATTTTGGCTCAGGCAGTGCTTCATCTCATCAGCCTGCCAGTGACCAGTGAGTGGGCATTCTCAAAGCTCAGGGTCATATTAACAGGAAACAAGAGTCCGGGTCAACGATCGAGAACCTGGAAAAGCTAAAGTACACGTGTGTGCACTATAATAAGATCACATAATCCTGATGCACAAAAGGTGAAGTTCCATGTTTTTTTTGGCATAGGCTTTGTATCTGACTTGTTTGTACTTGTTTTTTTTTTTTCTTGTTTCTTTTACAGTTGCACACACATTTGCCAAATGAAGTGTCTATTTATTTTTCAGTGTATCGGTGCCGTTATTCTTTGAGTGATCACAAATATCAGAGCTAGAAGGATCATCTGATCCAGTGTCGGTTGGTGTTTATTTTATATTCACCGAAACAAGCCGATAAACTTTTGTGGGCATAAATATACGCCGAAAAAAGCCGTAAATTCGTTTTTCAAATAAACACCGAAAAAAGTACGCCGAATTTCGAAAAAATAGAAACCGAAAACGCGGAACCCTACGTATATCGTACGTCCCATGGAGCGATATCCAGTGGCGTAGCCAGAAAGTTTTCGGGGGGGGGTGGCTGAGGGGGCTGATGTCCATGGCTTGGAGTGCGGACCGGGAAGGGGGGGGGGGTGGAGCTGATCATAAGCTTTCCTTCTTGGCTACGCCACTGGCAATATCCGTACTTGTAGATTACATTCCTGAATTTTTGGAGCATGTCACTATCTTCAATTTGCCAATTACAGTAATAGGTGACTTCAATATCAATCCACTTGGCTCGCATCCGGCATGCCGATAGTTTCTTTGTTATAGACTCATTCGGGTTTAAAAAGAATAACCCAGGGTAGTGCGACTTTAATTGATTTATGTGAAACAAGTAATTTGCCGAGTGACGCAATCTCTGGAATTCTTTCCTGTACTGGAACCTATAAGTCGGATTCGGTGTTTTCGGAGTTTATAATACGTAAATTTCGGAAGGTGTTTTTCGGAGTTTATTTACAGCTGAGAAATCGGAGTTTATTAGGGCTTATTTTTTGTTAGATTCCCAAGTTTCTGAAATTCATAGTTTAATTTTTTTTGTGTTCACAATTTTTCAAAATTCTAAGTAGAAAAAAATATCTAGACGCGAATGTGCCTGAAATAACTCACCTCTATCGCATGATATTTCTGCAGCTGCGTTTGCCATCGGTGCTGTGCCATAGGCAATATTAACTATCCCATGACAAATATTGCAAACTAGCGTTACCTCGGAAACGGTCAATATTTTGAAATAATTAAACTTCTGGACGTAGTCGTTGCGAAGCATGGAAGCTTCATCTGTCGTGCCCTCCATTGATATATATACGGGTTCATTGCTATCGCTGTTATGAAACACTACCCCACCTTCCTATGAAACGACACAAATAGTATGGTCCAGACAAACCTAAACAATAGACTTTGTCGTGACCCAGAAATATACCACGACCCTTCGTCTGAACGAACCTTGACGAAACAAAATGTAAACGTTTTGTCAGTGGTTCGAGATTTCAAAGGAAACTAAAGTGGCCTCTCCACGGGATCACTGAGCCTATTCTCTCATAAATTTTATTTGTAAAATATCGTCTTCTTTTGCTTTCTATTTTGCCGTCGTGACCTCGATATTCGGAGTTTTTCGAATGCATCCAAATAGACGAAAATTTTACCGGCGAATGTATTTTAAAATCTTTATTTTTATTTTTTTTTTTTTTGATTTATCCGAAAACGCGGAACCCTACTTATAAGCGATCACCTACCCATCTTCTGTGTTCTTCTTTCTCGAAAAAAGAAATTACAGAAAGCATGGCCCCTGTGAAACTACAACAGCCCTAAGATGTATAAACACTGCCAGTATAGCTGGTTTCTACAACTTTGTATCGAATTAAGACAGGAATGATGTATGCAATGAACACTACCCAAGTGTATGCAACAATATTTTTATAACCAAGATCAAAAGGGGCTATCGTGAAGCTTTTTTCATTAAACATGTAAAAAACGCAAGAAACGAAGACGTGAGCGATTCATGGTATGTTTAAAATGATGAATCACCGAAATAAACTTAACGATCTTTTTATCAAAACAAGGGGTCAAGAGGTATTACGCAAATATAAAAAGTCCAGAAACAAACTAAATGCGGACATTAAGAAAGCTCGCCGACAGTATTATGGGAAATAAGTTTAAATTTTTAGTGATTCCAGAAAGCTATGGTACACTCTGGTCCCGTGTCTCGCGCCTTCCGAATGAAATCGTAATTGATTTTGTTTTATATTCGGATTCTCTCTTAGCTGCAAAATGTAATGTGCACTCCATAGGGTGCAACCACACCCTTAGTTAGTGTGATTCTGAACCAACAGATGGCGATGGGTTCGGCTTCCAGACCTGTACATCCATACAATAAATCGTGCGTGGTGGCGCTTCGATGCTGTGTGATATTTTTCTATATCCGGAAATTGACATCTCTGGTCCTTGTTCACTGCGCGAAATTTTTGCGGAGCGCGCCCGGCTGCACCAGTCCCTGCGCAAAGGGGGCAGTTGCCTATGCTCTGGGCTCACGTCTCCAGCAAATGTGGTGAGAAAAAAACGCGAAAATCGTCCTGTGCTAATGGCGAGACACGTGAACAACAAAACAATCGACACGTTAAAAGATATAAAATAATATCGATGGCCAATTCCACATATCTCAGTGTGGTCAGATTTATATGACGGGCCGGCCGTTTTTGCGTGCATGTGTTTAAATTTGTGAATTTCAAGAAGAAAAAAAAAAGTGTTAATGTGAAAGACTTGGGTTTCCAAAATTCTAGCTTGAGGAAATAAATACGTCAAGAATTAAAACAAATGAACTACTTTCTTTTGGTGGCTTGTGTCAATTAAGTCACTCTTTTTTTTTAATTAACATTATGAGATTGGAAAAAAAATTTACATGTGTAGATATTGAGCGGTAAACCCAAAGTAGGACAAAAGTAATGACACGGTTACAAATTCAGTCAACCATTAACGGTCAGAATTAATTTTAGTACGACGGTTCAGTGATAAAAGCAATGTCTGGGAAGTCAAATATTCTGGTTCTGTGGATAGTTTTTGCACAAAGTTAAAGCAATGTAGCAGTCCTAATTTGGTAATTTGTGCGGGCAAACTATATCCAGCGACTTTAGCAGAGCAAGCGCTGAAGAAGAGGCGACGTCCCCTCCGGCGTTCGCTCTGCTAAAAGGGAAAGGGTTGGGAGCAGCTTTCCTTGAACTCTTAACCTGGCACGGACTATATATATAGTGGTGTGTAAAAAATTAAAAAAAAATACGAAAAGTGTGGGCTGTGACGTTGTATAAAACATGGCGAAGGCACGCACATCGCACGCTGATGAACACTAAAGCAGCGCTGCGTGTTACATTAGACTTGAGCGCATTGAAAGGCAAGGGTGCATTGAAAGCTAAAGCTTGTAAAACTTACCGATCAGGCTCTAATGTTTGAATTTTCGTAGTAGCTTCTTGGCCTTCAGGCTTGATGTGAGCTGTTTCCTGATTGCTTACAACATAAGGCGACGAAAGAGTTAATCTCTGGGTTGATAGGAAACTGTACTTGCTGGCAGCTACCGATTATCTCGGGGCGCCGATAGTGAGTATTCACTATCTGCATAAGGATTGCGACAAAGCGCGTGCTGATAGTGACCTTTTGCCACGTGCTTTCATACTGTCACTAGGGCGCTGAGCTTTGGATGGCCTTGCCACCTGAGCTGATGACAGTGAGCCCCGACGTGAGATAAGGAACTCAGCCAGCTGATATCCGGGGAGGATGGACGGCACTAGGGAGCCTAGACGGCACCTGTGACACGCGCCATCCAGCTCAGAGTGTCTCCCCTAGCTGCACCACTACCTACATTTTCCCCTCCTCTTCTCTCGCACCCTCCCCCTCTCCCATCTTGTAAATAGATCAATTGCCTAAAGGTGGACGACGTGGGCACACACTGTGCATGGGCTACCTGCTTTTCCTCGTCGCCTGCACACCTGGACGTCTATTCAGGAGTGGAACAAACCACTATCGAACCATTTAACCTTTTTCACAAGGGCGCCGCCATCTTGAAATATCGTCACTCCCAGTATGGGCGAAGACGTTGTTTTGCCGTTGCCGTGCCAACGGAAGACATTTAGGATATAAGCGTAACCGTCACACATTCTCTTATTGCCTCCCCTCTATTTCTTTGCTACTTACAGGTTGAAATGGTTCATTGTTTTTTTCGTCGCCCATTCCGGATACGCCCATTAGGTGGCTGAGGACGAGGGTAAGCGAAAAAGGTCTATTCGCGACTCCAGCGACCTATAGGGGGCGCCACCACCAAACAAACATGGCGGCTGAGTCCAGGTCGCGGCGGCTCGGACGGGCCACCTGAACAGGTGGCGCGTTCTTTTCGTGTCAAACTTTCGTTTCGGAGGTTTCGTTCAAAAACGAAACTATGGGCTCCGGAGAGACGGTAATATACTAATCAGTTTTGATCATCTAAGGAAAGCGGCGATGACTATAGAATTGTTCCACAGAAAGTAACTTTTCAGCTAACTCGCATGCCTCGGCCATGCGACTTATCTGTCCGCGGAATCGAGCTTTTGTGCGTACCGCGCTTTACAAAACAGCTCCAGTCGTCTGCTCGGCCAAGAACACAGGCTGCAGGAAAATTACAAAAATTAAGCAACCGCTTCTTGAGCCAAGGACCATGTTAACCCGCCGGCGCCCCACTAAGCAGCTCATACTCGTATTTCAATTCAGGTTTTAGTAGCAATCGAGAATCATTTTGACGAGCGGGTTATGTATTATATTACGTACTATGGGGGTCCCACTAAAGCGATATTAGTATATCCTTCGGGTTGAAATATGAGCTTAGTTGACTAGCTATCAGGTGAGCTGCTGAATAAAAGTATATTTGACAGACGGAGACATACTACTTAAATTTAGCCAAATGGTTCTATAGCCGGCAGCACGGAGACAAACTGATGAGAATCTTCATTGAAGATCCACGCAGAACCTCTCTGCATTGAACTTTGCTTCGAATCCTGAACGGATAAAATTAGTATTTTTCGTGGCCGGTCAACCTGACCAATGTAGACGTATATTGCTGCTGGCGGGAGTCGACGTCCTCGTAATATAAATATTGGAGGCGCGATAGGTCAAAATGCCGTGATAGCATTTAACGTTGCGAGACTTGTCTCCCACCTTTTGAAAACAGATAATTTCCCTCATTCATCATTTGCAGCGAGCAAGTTTTCCTGAATCAAGTAATTGCGAAATCATCCCAACTCCTTCAGTGTGGTCCAGAGGCTTTTTCGGCGAAAAGCAGCCAAGATGAATAGCCAACGCACCGACCGGTGTGGGTGGCTCAAACTTGAAGCTAACCGAACACAACCAAACTCAAGAAAAGCAGCTATCGAACCTTCCCATTCACTTGACTGCAACATTGATGTTCCCTCCAGTATCAGTTACCAAGCAGTCGTCACTTTGAATGTGATTAGAGACAGACAAGAAATCAAAAAGTTTTTCCGTGATTCCTCCCCACCCAAGAAATTGAAACCACGCGACCGTGTGCTGAGGAGTAAATGGGCTTTCAAACACGTAATAGAAGAGAACAACCTACTGAGGCTTCACCAACACTAATGATCACTCAGGCAAACTTAAGAAATATTCGGACGTTCGTCAAATTACATTGTTCGCCACCGCGCCGACAACACATCTCCGCGAAAGCCACCAGAGACGCGGCGGGGCGCGGAGCGACCTGGACCGGCTGGTTCCCGGTTTTCCCGCTTGGCGGCGTCCGTTTTGCTGGAGTCGCGAATAGCCGTCACAGTTCTTCTTGACAAACAACGTTTACCGACGCGAGCGACCACACGCGACGTTGTGAATATTCTGTGTTGATTGTGACACACGTGGCCAGAAAGATTTTTTTTTTTTTTTGTAATCCGGGAAATAGTTAGTTTTTGGGCTACCTTGGTCTGTAATGCATGCCGAACACCAAAGAGCACGAGCTGAATCGAAGTGGGACTGTAAACGAAAACAATAATGGTAAACAAGCGTGAAGTTACGTGAAAACTGAGGGCATCGCATATGTGCAGAAGGTAAGCTTTGTTTCACCGAACACTTTACTAATGAAGAATTTGTTTCCACCAAAAGTGGGAGCGAGCAGAACGTACAAGAGCGAGTATGCTGCTCTGAAGAAGCGCACGTGCTCGGTAAAGCCGTTCAAAGCATGGAGCCTTGCAGTAGATGTGCATGAATGCCGCCATAACCGACCTTCAGTTTTTGTTTCCTCCTTATCTCTATTATTTCACTTCATCATTACCAAAACAGCTCGAGTTATTGCCATTTTAGATACTGCTCTGTTCTTTTCCCCGGCATTGCCCTTTGAGGAAGCGCGTCAATGCCCGCTTCACTGCCTCGGCATCTGTAAGACAAGAGGTCAGCAATAGCGGCTGTGATCTGGCGCGTGTGCAAAGCGTCTATGCGTCGAGAAAGTGAGGGAGAAGAGGAGACGGAGAGCGCGCGGGAACGTCAGAACGCCGAGGCCTGAGCTGCCTTTATCTGCACTGCACTGGCCCAACGCATTCGATTGTGAAAGCCGAACGCCAGGCGCCGGCGTTCCGCGTTCTATCGTGTTTGACGAGTGTAGTCGAGACAAAGGCGGCCTTTGTCTCCACTGCACTCGTCGAACGCGTTAGGATGCGAAAGCCAAACGCAGGATGCCAGCTTTCAGCGTTCTAACGTGTTCGAGGAGTGCATTGGAGATAAAGGCAGCTAGCTCTAGGTCTACCCACTCACCTTTCCAATCAAAGGTCGGCATTCTGACGTCGCGCTCTAGTCTCCTCCCCTTCCTCATTCTCTCGGCGCAGAGCTTTTGCTCCGATCAAACCTAAATTGATGTAAACACGAAATGCTGTCGCATTTAAATCCCAATCGTAATAACTCCTCTGCTCTCCTGTTTTCTTAAACTCAACGCGCCTAAGGTTTTTTTTTTTTTTTTTTTTTGCGTTAAGATGTTATTTTTGTGATATATTATTTTTCTATAAGTCCGACAACTGTACTCTGTTTATGCTAAGAGCAGCACGAAACACGAACACGCACTAAAAATGCAATGTCACGCGCATTCAAAATCAGCTAGTTGTCAGCTTTTAGACAGCAGGAGTTTCGTACGGCAACATTGATACCCGCTGTAGATAAGACCGCTAGCCTTCGGATGTGTATCACTGCGCAACACGCAGTAGCAGGGTCAGCGGCACCTGGGGTGGTGGCCCGCGGCGACACCCCTCTCCCCCCTCTCTCCCACCTCCCGTCACGCCTGCCAATGCCCGCCTCCACTGCAACAACCCCCGCCCTCCTCTCTCTCATGGCCCGCCGCGGCAGATTGAGCCCAGAGTTCCTGCAGGTTTTGCAGCGTGAGCTCGCTTTGAACGGAGCTCGCGCTCGCATATTTCACCAGGTGCTCAGAACTACGGTGTGCCAACACACTCGGCCATTGATCCCCCACTGCACCTCGTTAAAGGGGCGATGCAACTATTTTTGTACTTTGCGCAAATACCGTTCAGAACGGATTTCTTCGTTACCGACCTGAAAAACACCCGCTCGTTTTTCACCACACGCAATCGAAGTCGCAGAAAAAAAAAAAAAAAAATAACCGAGCAGCGTTTACTCCCTCAACTCGCAGCCAGAGCAAGCGGCCACGTCATCTGGAGCCGATTATATATGCCGCCAATGTTAATCATAGCCACGCGCGGGGGTTGGCAAGGCACAGGACACGAGCTGAGTTCCAGATTTTGTTATTGTTCGGCTATTGTCGCCATTGCAGCGATTGAGCACGGGCCACTACCCGAATGCTTCTCGAGCTAGCAATTATCACGAGCCCAAGTCGAGTGCCCACGCAATGATCGGGTCAAATCAATGAACCGCATTCAAATATCGTTACTGGGCGGTACTAGAGCCACTCTATATGGCAGCGTAGCTGCCAGAGTAGCGACACGACGCAAAATTATCTAGATGCACGACGTCAGAAGCGCTGATAGTGATCTCCATTTTGGGCCTGGGAGGTTGCCATGGTAACGGTGCTTCTAGCGACGCCGGGCGGCAACCTTTGTAGTCTAGTTGATATCTCCATTCGTTCATTGAAAAGTGGTATAAGACGCTTGGCATCGCGGTACGGCAAGAACCTCTGGAGGAACAGTGCCTGTTTTTTCTGAAAAGTGAGACGATTTGCAGCCCGGGGACTGTCGGGCGACGAGAGCTGCTATGGTATCGTACGTGCACGGACAAGGCGAGTGGTTTTCGGCGCCGCCGGGATGGCGGCCGCTTCGTGGGACGAACCTACCGTCCTATACTTCGTTACAGCTTCGGTCCAGATGCAGACAAAGCTACAAGCGCGAGCTCCGGACTTTCAGCATCCCTGCCAAGCACGCGCGCTCGTGCAGTGCAAGCACTGTTCTGGGCCACATGCTCGCGCGTGTAGCATCGGCTGCGTCTGGACCGAAGCTGAAACGAAGTATAGTACTTTCGGACTTCGCTCCGATGGAACAAAATCTTACTACGCCGGCCACGACAGGACGATTGGCTCGGGATATGACTGCTGCTCGACTGCTCCATAGTGAGCGAGTATATGTTTAGCATCATACTTCTTCAAGACCCGATCATCCCTTCAAGATGAGATTCTCTCACCGACTGGTGAGGAGCGACGTCGACGGGGTTCAACCAAGAAGGACGTCATGGTGGTCTCTAGGAAATTGTAACGCCATCAAAAAAGACGGACGCCGGATATGAGGTGTTCTTGCCGACAGGCCATATGGTCGTTCGGAAATTTACCGGCATTCAAGAAGTCAATATTTTTATCTGGTGTAGCACACACATCCGTGTTAAAGGGGCTACAAAATTATTTTTAAACTTCTTCTTCGTTACCTGTAATCCTCAACTCAAAAGGGAACTGTGAAATCACGCAGTCGTGACATGCTAGGGCACCGGTGCGATGACCCCAAGCTTTCACCGTGCTTTTTAAGCACACCGTAGAACTTGGCATTCGCAAGTGATGATAAGTTTTTTCACGGCACTCATTGGCCAGGAACGCGAATTCAAATATCCATGCACGAATTGATTGCTGACATCCGAGCGACGCAGTTTTCGTGTCCAATGCGTGAGTTGGGGTCGGTTGATGTCATTTTGGCCTTTGTAGGCATTGTAAAGAGGATATTTAGAACCATACACACATGATGATAACGTCATAGCACACTGGCATTAAGGAGCACAAAACGGGCCCAGCTACAGAAATTAAATATTACCCTCGAAAGAAATAAATACGTCTGTAACTTGTTAATTACAAAGACGAACACACCTCTGAGCATCTAAGTTTAATAGTATGTGTTGATGCATTGTTATATAGCAGGACATTTCATTTACGTCACTTGAGCAAACGCCAGTTTTTCACTTGAAAAAAAAACACCAAAAAACACTGCGATCAAATGCAAGCTATTGCAACGAAAGCAAGTTATATCGAAATCAAAAGAACTGCCATTTCGTAAAATTGGAGATTCGTAAAAAAGGTTAAAGATCGCAGGAGCTTCCTCACTAAAAAATGCTGTGATTATTCGGTGACCCAGGGCTGAAACAATTTCCCCTAGGCCCTACACGTGCCGTATACCTTTCCTTATGATTCTCAGAAATTCAGACTTTCAAAGGAAGCTAGAAAAATGCGAAAATTTTATCCTAAAAGCTATGTGAAGCGCAAGTTCGTCTGCTTCTTTTTGCAAGGGTTGTGGTGACGTCAGAACGCCGAGATCTGAGTGGCTCCGATTGAAGGATAGTGGGTAGACCTAAAAGCAAGCTGCCTTGAGGCCTACCCACTATTCGTTATTCAGAACCAATCAGAGCTCGGCGTTTGACGTCACCACAACGCCTACTAAAAGAAGCAGACGAACTTGCGCTGCGCATATCGTAAAATCGTTGATTAGTATACTTGGGAGTTGTGTGAATATTTATACAGCGTGTAGTTGGTCAGCCATTTCAAAGTTGCGACGAGTCACTCGCTGCGGATAAGCAATTTAGCCAGTGCAGTACAACCGCTAGCCTGGGGTCTATAGGTCTTTAACGTGCACCACGCAGTAGTGATACACAACCGCAGGCCGGTACGATGCTCATCCAGATGGAAACGGGCAGGGGTGGGGATTGAACCTAGGTTCCCTTGTTGATTAGTACAAAACGTAAACATCGCAGGAGCTTCCTAGCTAAAAGTTTGTGATCATGCGGTTACCTGGGGCAAAAACAAATTCCCCAAGGCCCAACATGCGACGCATAGATTTCGCATCGATTCTCAGACAATCCAACGTTCAAATAAAGCTAAGAGAATGCGAAAATTGCATGCTAAATGTCTTATCGATCCTCACACACATCCGGAAACCCGAGCACCGCTAAGGCGATATTACTGATGCTGTCGCACAGGTGCTAATATCCAGAGCGATCTTGCACAGAAAGGGCATAAAGTGTCATTCTTTCAGATCTTCACGTTACACCTACGTCAGAAAGCACGAAGAAGCTCTAAATCGTCTGCAAGCTGCGGTACATCACGACTCCGCGCACTGAACAAACTCGCATCCACCAGCTCTGGGCGCTGCCATCTTACCGATGACAGATGACATCACGGCTCTTGAGAGGTCACGTGACGATTCGTCACTCGGTTGCTACGGAAACCGAGCCAGCTCAGCTCGTTGCTATGGTACCGCGTGTGACCAATCGCGGTGAGAGGCGGCACAGGGAAAAGCGTGGCGCTACTCTGGCAGCTACGCTGCCATATCGAGTGGCTCTAGGCGGTACTGCGACCGCCCAGCTACGTCATTAAAGGGGCGGTGCAATGATTTTAACACTGAACGAATGTGCAGCTTGTATTTTTTATATTGTTTACTTCGGCATAAGTAAGAGAAAAAGTGCCACCATATCCCAAAATACTTCTATTTCGCTGCGTAATCGCAAAATAAAGAACGCTTTTTTTCCCAACCTGCGGCCACATGGTGGCCGCAAATAGAACCTGCGGTGTGACGTCATTCGGAGTGGTTTTTGTAAGTGATAGTGTTAGGCAATTGTAAGCTTGATTTAAGGTTAAGTTTAAAAAATATTGTTGTTTAGGCATGCAGAAACGCTTCAGAAGCCTAATATTGCCGCTAAAAGGGTATGAATTATTTGTGGCGCCATCTACCGCAAGTCAACAAAACCTGCCGTTGCCGTCGTCCGTCGACGCCCGAGGCGCCTACGGCGGCTACACGAGCAACCCGGACGTTTTGCCTTTCCCTCGCTCGACGGAGTGCGTTGGTCGTGGTTCGTAGTATCGTGGTATCGTTATTGTTCCTGGTGTCTCGACCTCGACTTCGACTTCGATTGCCCGCCGCGTCGACTGCCGACGTCGCTCAGGCCGTCCGCCCATGCCGCCATGTTGGTCGGGAATCGGCGGGAGAGCGGGAGAGGGGCGAGCCCGGCGAGCCGGCGAGCGCTGGGGAAACGGAAGCCAAAAGAACCCAACCGGAAACCAACGCCACTCCGAATGACGTCACAGGCGAAGCTGGTGCCGCTTCAATGTTGAGTTGAGGGGTGCCAGAGATATCAATTTCTTTCATTTTTTTTAATGAAAACTAGGGCAAGCAGGAAAGAATAGTTTTCGGCCCTTCGTTTTATATGTGGCCGGGATCAGTTCCCGCAATTAATTAGCCAAAGTCCGGAAATTGTTGCACCGCCCCTTTAAGTTTCGCGAAGAAGAGAATGAAAACGCTCGCTCCTGTCGTTGAAATTACACCACAACAAATGAGTTTCTTGGTGAGTAGCATTGCGTGCTAGTATCCTTGACTCCCACTAGTGCCAGTATAAGCTCGTGTAAAATGAAAAACATTCCAACGGGACATCCTCCTGTAACTTGGTTTAGCCCGTTTAGCCGATGATTGCACAGGCACAAGGGAACGAAGTACATGGCCTCGCGCTCTTGGCGCTGCTTTAGTGGCTTCATCAGCCCGTGGCGTTGGCTGCGCTCTAAAAACTATTCAAATCTTGGGGTTTTACCAGCCAAATTGACAAAGGTGTTCTGCGACGCCCCAGCGTAAATACCGCGGCTTCATTTCGACCAAATAGAGATCTTTTGACGTGCTACCGAAATCTCGGATTGGCCTCCGTCCGATTGCGGGCAACTCGGCCGGTATTAAAACCCGACAAATAGGAATTCATAGGCCAGCGCTTCGGTTCAGAGCCACTGAGACGTTCTGATGTTTTGTTTTAACATCCTTGCCACACAAAAGCCACCACGGTGGTCGTGAAACAAAGTACAGTCGAGTCCTTCCGACGAGCCTAGTCCGGTTGCAAAAATGGTTTCTGCAATTGATAAATACATTCAATTGTTTTAGCATACGTGGCGAAATCACAACTAGCAGAATCCCTTTCATGGAGCCAATTTCATTTGGATCACAGAATGGAATGCGCGCAAAAGTAGTTGTGGTAAACCCGCAGCCTCGCGGTTGTTGTTCTGACACCTCCGGCTTGCTCACTGTGGGCAGCTGGGCATCTGACACCCTAACATCTGGCGATTTTTATGTCTTACACGTGGCGTTCCAAGTGGCACATGACGGCAAATGCACATCAAGCTATTCTTGAAGAGGTGTCGCTATTTGCATTTGACAATAAGAAACTGCAACTTGCCGTAATTCAGGGTTGGGCAGAAATACTCAAAAATCTATTCGGAAATACAAATACTGGGATAAAAATAATAGCTAAAATACTGTTACTAAGATATATCTGTAAACATGTATCGCGATACGTATCGGAAATACATTTTAAATAGAGGCAAAAAGTCTTTGGAAATACAAATACAGGAATACATTTTAGGGAGGGCAGAAATACAAATACTGATACTGCAATACATTCTTCAAATTTGTTTGAGACGCCAACTGAGATGAAGCTTGGAGTTTGAAGTGGAAGCTTTTGATCCCGAAATTACTTTCCCGTAGGCTTGTCACTTTGTCTTGAAGGTAGTGGTTTCGGACGACGAGGAGTTTTCAATGGGTACAGAAAAAAACGTTCCATCAAGGACTGACCCTGGTCCCTTGCCTGACATCCTGTCTGTCTGACTAGGAATGCGAAAAGCTTCGACCTCTAAATAAACTCTATGTCACCCTAAATCCCATCAATTAGTCACCACGCCCCTGTCAACATTTATCACATGACATCACGGTGGAATGAACTGGTATTCTTTATCTGTAGGTTTTGAACATGAAAATTTACCACGCTGCTGTATGAAAGCACGATACGTACTTTCGTCGTAGGTTACCTCGTTGAAGATCGTGCAGGCAGTGTCATTTGGAATTTTTAAGAATAGTGGACCACCTGAAGCTTCCTGGAACACATGCCTTATCTTCTGTTACGGTTGAAAAAACAATACGGTGGCATCCCTGTTGTGAAGGTTCTTTCTGCCGACCCTCCGCCACCGGCGCATGGATTGCAGTCCAAGTTTCGCCTAGCATCATCCAAACAGAGACCTCGTGGATTGCGACCTAGGTATTGCCGGCACAGGTGTGAGCTCTCCGAGAAACAGCGAAACCGCGCGGTCGAGAAGAGTTGCAGGGTGTACGAAGTCTGGGTCGGCACAGTGAGGCCACTTCCAGGGTTTCGGATCACCAGAGCAGCGGGTCAAGTTCACGTCGGCTGATGACCCTTGAGCCGTGCAATATTACTGGCGCAGCCGCAGACGTATTCGGATATGTGTTGAACTTCACTGCGTGAGTCATCCTACTATTTCAAATCAACCACCACCAGGTTCGTGCTGCAACGGACTGTGACTCAGCTTTGCCGACTGGGTGTGCTGTGTATGCTAAGGCAAGAGAGACGGTTAGCAGTGGGCATTGGATGTCAGCAAACAATGACTCAGGAAATATGTACCTAAGGACCTGCGGTGGAAGATGCTCTGACTCCACTCCTGGAACGCCACCTGGTTCGAATCCCCGACTACGCAACACTTCTCAGAAGAGAGAAGAGGACGCATAGAAAAATAGTTTAGAGAATCGTAAGGAACCTTGGTCAGCATATAGTAACAAAGCCTCGGCATCTCCTTGACCCCTAATGCCCTCAGAAATATAAAAAAAAATGCGTTTGGACTTGCATTTTGTTTTTCGGGGGGGAGGGGTAGTATTTCTTAAGAAATGTAATGAAATACATTTCATCCTGATTGTATCGCGATACAAAGAAACATTCCAAATGTATTTCGATACAGGAGTACAGATACTGGTGAAAAAAATGTATCGCGATACAGAAATACAGATACAAAATGCATTTCTGAAATACTACTGCAATACATTTGTATCGCGATACTGCCCAACCCTGCCGTAACTGAATTATAAAAGTTTGAGGTGTTATACTAAACGTCACGTGTGATGTATGGATATAGAAGTTCTGGAAAATGTAATATTGGAGGATGCTTCGTAATTTAATGTCTCAGAATCTTCATTAGATGACGTAATTCCGTTTGCAGTAGTTTATTTTTATTCCAATATATACCTTCTCTGTTCAGTCCGATGCTCATATTTTTAGTTCGCTATATCCAACCGACCGTTCACGCAAATTATCGTGGACGTAAGGACGTCATAACTTGAGGAAACCATTGTTCAATGTTAGAAACTGTGATCTATCAAAAGCTTAAGAGATCTAATAAAAAACAATGCAAATAATCATGATATCGAGACATTATTGTACAATTGAAAAATAGTTATTTAATTTGACATTAACTTCATGACTCTAGAATGCTTAATAAGAAAGTTATAAACCGGCAACAAAGAACCAAACGGCATTCACGGTGGGGTTGCACCTTAAGACCTGGTACCTACCCCACCTGCATATGGTAGTAGTTATAAATCGTGCATGGATATCGCTAAAACCGCGAACTCTTTTTCTTTGCCCTGTGACAGAAACAGGAATAATGAGATTACTTAAAAGACTAAGTAATAATACATCAACCGGATCAGATGGTATAAAGTCTGCACGGATGAAAGCAGTTTCATACCTTATAAGTATACCTGTTTCCAACATTTCATTATTGACAAGTATATTTCCATAAAAATGAAACTTGCGAGAGTTTGTGTTATACGTAAAGGTGGTTCACATCCCCAATGTAAAGAAGTATAGGCCAATTTCGGTACTAGCTTAATTTTTCAAAACACTAGAACACGTAATTTATCTTAGGCATTCTTTTTATATCAAGGTAAGACACACAAGCGTAAAACCATGATACGGCTTTCAAAAACAACAAAAAAATTCACAGAAAAAGATGACTTACGTATTAAAGATAAGCTAATAATCACCTTCCAAAATCAGCTGTGTAGATTTTTTTCGCAAGGAATTTAATTTTATTAATCATGACATCATTAAAAAAACACGCTATGGTGTAAGAGATACATTCCAAATTTAATGCCAAGTTGTACCCCTTATACCTTAGTGTGTTCGCTTTTGTTTATATCACAGTACGTAAAAATAAGTAGATGGGAATCGGAATTCACGAACATCAAGTATGATGTACCCCAAGGATCTCTAGCCTTGAACTGATACTTTTTCTATTGTATATTAATGACGTAGTGAAGATACCTCAAACTCGAATTTTTATACTTTACGCAGATTACACCAATTCTTTTTTTTTTTTCATGAATGCAAATCTTAACGTAATAGAGTATGTATCAAACATGCAGATGCATAAGCTAGCGCTCTGGCTAGAATCAAAACAGATAGAATAAAATATTTAAAAAAGTCTAAATACTTAATGTTTTAGACACATGAATTAGCAGCTTTGTAGTAACATTACGGTAGTTTTTAAACACAAAAACTTAACAAGTGTCCTCACTTAAATTTATCGGTTTCTAGGTTCGAAGCAACCCTAAGTTGGACAGACCATATAAATCCTGTTCGCTCTCATATATCTAGATCTATTGGTATTTTACACAAACTTAAACATCTTTTTCCTTCTTGGTTCTTATGTCAGCTCAATTACAGTCTAATTCAGTGTCATCTTCATTACTGCCAATTAGTCAGGGATATCACTAAAAAAACTAATCTGGACAAGCTATTAGGACTACAAAAAAAATCATTGCGCTGCATTGAAAACATTCACCACACAGGTCACTCCCCCCATATTTCGCTAAATATCAAACTTTAGATATAGAAAACCTTTTTATAGAAGAGGGATGAAAACAAATTTTATAAGATTTACCACCCAAAAACCACACACGATAACCTCAGAAATGTAATGTATCTCCACATCGCTCCTTGTGTTTAAAAAGAACACGAAAAAGGACCTGCTACCGGAATATGGATAGTGTAGCGTGTCATCAAATTGAGTTGTGTACTTTTTTCTCATGAAAATGGGGGAAGGGGGGGTCTGTACAGTAGCATACATAGTTTAGTAAGGTACGTTGTTGGGCTAGTTGGTTCATCTTAGTAAAACGTATAAAATAGCGCAACAGAAACAAGGACAAGAAGTAAACAGGACAGGATAGCGCCTGTCCTGTTTACTTCTTGTCCTTGTTTCTGTTGCGCTATTTTATATGTTTTACCAGTAGCATATATTCACCTAAATTGCATGAAACCTTGCCTTTTTTTCTTACTACATCTATGGGCGTACCAACCCGGGGGGGGGGGGGGGGGGGGCAAGGGGGGCGCTTGTTCCCCCAGTTCTCAGGCTGGGGGGAAAGGCATGTGTTTTGCCCCCCCCCCCCCCCTCCCCCCTGAAACGGCCGCCACTGGGCAGGGCAAACACTGGCCGGCGGCGCCCAAGGAATACTAAGGGCACCGCCCCCCGACCCGCGGGGCATATTTTTAACGCGCAGGCGATATAAGCCCTTGCAACGGCGCTCATGACGAATTGGCTGGTTCGTGGAGATAGGCGCTGCCGCCGTCAACATAGGCAGTGGATACAATGCGTTTCCGAAGCGGTAGCGTAACTTAGTGGTAAGATGTCTGCATGCCTCGTACGTATCAGACCCGCGGGTTCTATCCATGGTGTGGGCTTATACTTCTTTTATTTTTTTTCCTGGAACATTTTGTTTTGTCGAGGCATTTGGCGATATTTACGACATTTCTTTTTTTACGATTAACACTGAAAAAAAAAAACGAATGTCGTTGACGAAACATCGCTGAACTAAATCGTATGCGACTCTATTTACGGAAGTGCATGGGGGACAGCGGGGCTTTTAAGCGCGAAACACATGTACGACGAAGCCGTCCGATCCGATGTGCGGACTGCCGGAATGACCTTGGGGTCGAGGGTTTTCGTAGCACCGGAGAGCGTTGAAAACCCTCGCCTCCGACCGTCGTATTGCCAGATCGGACGTCGGATCGGACGGTTTCGTCGTATGTGTTTCGCGCTTTAGGATACCGACTGGACGCCGCAAAGCGGCGTGTACGGGGGGGGGGGGGGGGGGGAGGATAAGTGGGTTAATAGTTTTGTAATTAGCAGCCGCACACTGTCGCCGCGAAGCGGCGTGAACGCACGAGCGGGCGTGGGTTAGCGCGCTTCGAGTGATAAACGCGAAGTCCGAGTCCGAAATTTAAGTTCTCGCGCGTTGGCGAGCAGCCAATCCGGCGTGAGCGTCGTTGCTAGGGGGTCTATCGCCTGCGCCGTAAAAGGAGGCAGTGACCAAAGCGCCCGGTGCGCATACACAACTGGCCCTCTCCTCTCCCCCAGCCCCCCTCTTTTACAATGCCTACACACACACACGCCGTAAAAGTTAGTGATGGACCGAATTTACCGAACTTCAGATTCGGCAAAGTTCCGGACATGCCAAAATTTTGAAAGAAAGTTCGGCAAAGATTCGGCAAAAATTTGGCAAATGTCGGCGCCCGCGCACGAAAGCGATGGGGTCATGGATCGCAAATGGACGCCGTGCAGTCGCGCGGTTACTATTCATCGTACAGTTCAGTACAACCAGCGGTTACGGCGAGGTGTGGAGTAGGCGACACGGTAACTTTGCGTTTGTGAGGTTTTGCAAGTGTGGTTCTCTTCAATATTTTCTGCCTCAAGAACAGAAGATCGACCAGTAATTGATGCGGTGCATTCTGGATAACGTGCTTTTCATTTGACCTTTCCATTGATGCAACGAGGTAGTTGAAATATTGACTGACAACTGCACAGTTACGGGGGGGGGGGGGGGGGGGGGGGGCGGGGGGGAGGGGGCTCAGTGTGCGCAGCCCACTGCCGTCAAAATGGGCAGAGTCACGAGAGCTTGCCAGTATGTATGGGATGCAGCTGGCATCCACGTCATATTGTGATACATGTTTTCTCCCTTCTTTTCTTTCCTTTTTACATACTTTTTGTAGTGTGTATATTCTCCACATTTATTTGTCTGTTTTGTTTTCTAATATGTCGTGGCGGGCTGACAGCAGTCATGTACAAGCTACTCAAAAAAAGTAATTAAGTTAAATTACTGAGTATTAGCCTCAAAAGTAATTGAGTAGAGTAGAAATTGCTGGAAATGAAAAGTAATTCAGTAAATTAGTAATTACCGTAAAAGAGGAGCAAATTACTTTTGAAGTTGCTTTTATTATTCCTATGCTAACAAGGAAGTACTGCCTGAGCTTGATTTTGGAGACAATGTTTGATTGCTTAGAGTGTTGCGTAAAGTACGCCTAAAAACTACTGGGAAGTACAAAGTTAATGAGAGATTATGTACTTCAAGTAAAGTAGTAAGTACAACGGGAGCAATGTACTTGAAGTGAAGTACTATAAATACAATGTACTTCCAAAGTAAAGTAGAAGTACTCTTTAACACACCCTTTCAGAATGCCCTTTCATTCCCTATACAGCGTTTTTCGTTTTGCTTGTTTGTTTTGTTTTTTAATAGGCCGGTATGCATAGCTTCATGGGAAATCGGAGGTGCATCACTTTTTTTTGGAAAAGGGCGGCAAAATCAAAGGTGCATCAGATTTTTTTTTTTTTTTTGGGGGGGGGGGGGGTGGGGGGGGAATTGCGGCAACTAATAGAGTAATTGCTTTATTCTCGCTGACGAGCCATTTAACAGAATCAACTTATAAGGCAATTTTTTGTATCGGTCTTATAGCCGCCATTTCTTCACTTAGAGAAATGACCAGATGACGTCTCGAAAGACAGCACAAGCTATACAGGAGCACCAGATCAACTTCAGAGCGGGTGCTGCACTTTGTTACCTCCTTTGAGTGAGGATGTAGTGTGCATACCTCGTGTAGTGGACAAGAATTCCTACATTGAATGAAGCTGGGACAAACCCTTTCTTCAAATGCGTCAAGTCTCCTTGAGCTTCGGGATACGAAGAAACGCCAGTCTTCGGCGCTAATCCTGCAGTTACTCCGCCTCTCTTGCGTCGTGTCTGTTCGCTCCCCGCGCCTCATAGCAGTGTTGTTGCAGTGGGGGGCTGGTTAAAAGTTCGGGGGGTTTCGGACTATCCGAATCCCTTTCTTTCTTCATCCCCCCCCCTCTTTTCTACGCTACATGCTTCCCCCTCTGCAAATATCAGCCGATGCTTCCAACATCTCATCTCTGTTGATATGCAAAACAACCAATACATTTCTAAAGTAATTTGTAATTTGAGTAGAAGTCACTCGAAAAGTTGTTAAAGTAAACTACTCATTACCAAAATAGAAATGTAATTCAAAGTTACTAAACTACCTAGAAAAGTAGTTACACTACAGTAAATTAATAAAATAGTTGAACTACGTACAAGTCTGGCTGGCAGGCGCTCTGCGTAAGGGCTTTCACCTATCTACCTAGCCCCGTACACCACCACATGTGCCCCTTCCAGTATGTGCAAATAAAATTATTATTTATATTATTATTATTATAACAATCCTGTTTTCGGCTCACAAGTAGTTCGTGCCAAAACAGAATAATATTGGTTTTTAGTTCGCGTTATTTCGCGATTTTCATGTATCTGCATAAAACTAAACACAGAACTATCATGCCCTCGACGTTGCACAGCCAACATTCCTAACTCTCCCCAACTTCATAAACGTCCGTGTGTGTCCTAATACCAGAAACCGGAATTTCAAAGGTTAAAAACGGCACGTTGCGAATATGGAACTCACACTTTCATGCAAAGTTGACGTCAAGTGACTCAAATCGAAAAACATGCATATTTACAAAATTGTTATCTCTTCTGGTGAAGGCTCAGTAACCGTTGCATTCGTTTTCGCGCATGAAACGGTGACTCCAAGAGGAAATAAGAACGCAGTGATTGCCTTTATTTTAACAATGTAAACACACTTGCAGGCGTGCGTTGATGAAGCCTCAAAATACAAACCCTCGTAGCGTGATTCGTAACTGCGACGGCTACTACCCAACCTCGTTGTCACGCCACTTTCTGCAAGCCAACACTAAAATTGCCAGTAAACACACGAAAGCGACATCGATGGTATTATGTTTTTGCGTGTGCTTGCTGAGCAATGTAAAAGGATGATAAGGCCACGTCAGGTAGATAATTGTATTTACCTTATGCACCCCCCCCCCCCCCCCCCCCGATAGCTAAAAAATTCCTAACAAAGAAAAAAAAAGTTTTGCGCTTGCGGTTTGAGGTTTTGAGAAGCTGAAAAGTTAGGTAACGGACAGCACGAGCGTTTGCTGACAGACTTTCTAAACAATTCTTATATTCACCATATTGAGCAGATAGAAATAGAAAGTAACTACTGATTCGAATTCGGCATACACAAAAACAATTCTTTTTGCCTGCTTCATACTCGGGTAGTAATTCAATTACTGTAATAGAATTACTGTAATTTAATTACTTTTTCTGGTAATTTTTAATAGTAAATATTACTTTCAGCTAAAAGAAATTGTAATTTTAATATTTTCTAGCGTCAGTAATTGCAAAATTTCAGGCACAATTACAATTCCTTTTGCAAAACTTTGCAGAGCCGACGGAACCTCTCTGAAAGCCTCAGCGCTCGCACAAGCGGCCTAGCTCTCGGTAAAACACTCGCACAATGACAGGCACTCTCACACGTACACACACAATATGAATTTTACTACATTGATTGTTGTTTTGTTGCTTACACTGCTGTCTGAGAGACAATCCTATTTGGAGTCTACCTCAACGGTGCCGTGTGGCGCTGTCTGCGGTGGGAGCAGAACACGATAGCATAAACATGCCAAAATATTGAAAGAAAAAAAAATTGAGCTTCAGCTTTCAGCCGAGGTTGGGAATGTTACATGTCTATGAAGTTATTTTCTTTCTCTTTTGCTAGTTTTTTACGTCCCTCTTCTAGTACTGTCGCACATTTGTATTTTTGTAGTCTTTCAAGTTTATTTCCTGTTGGTTTTACTTCGGATATTGTTTCATAAGCACTTTAAAGACTCACCTCGCACCTGTGAACATTGTCACCAATGATTCGGGAGCCCCAGTTCGGTTCTTGTTTTAATTATAATTTCATTATAATTTCAACTCGATGTAAATAATTTACAATACTATGATGTTTGTATGTGAATGCGGTCGTATTAGTTCGCGTGGATTTTAGTTTTATATTAACACTCGTAAAATAGTCATATATGACTAATTGTCGCTCTTCATTTGCCTGGCTAAAAACGTCTGTCAACCCAATTTTTTTCTTTAGTGGTCTGGCATCTACCAGCATATGAACTGAGGTATTATTATTCATTGAAAATATAATTCATTGCCCCAAACTGTAAAGTTCTACTATGAATTTAGCGAAATTCATAAAAGCAAAGTACAAAGCGTGACATCTATGCAGCGATGCTTAAGCCTCCTCAAACATTGGGGCAAGGAATGAACAAATACGTTGCATTCTATAGAACTCGTTTAAAGCTATATGGCCCAAGTCGGGTCGCTCTCAGAAATAATTCAAAGTAAAGTAATTGCATTACTTTTAAAAAGCAATTTGTAGTTGTAATTAATTACTTTTCACGTAGTAGTAATTGTAGTTAAACTACTTTTGAAGCAAAGTAATTGTAACTGTAATTAAATTACATTTCGGAAGTAATTTACCCATGTATGACCTGCTTTAAATGGATATGGCAACCCTGCCGCGGATACTTTAGCATGGTGTAGGGGAAACTTGTTGAATCAGGGTTGGCTTGGCTATTTTCCATTGGAGGGGAACATAGATGTTTCAGTTGGTCTCATTCTTCACAACTACTCCTTTGCAGCAAAGCGCGAAGAAATGATAAGGAATATGCGATACCGCAAGACGAAGTTGAGAAGGTAACACGTTCGAGGTCTTGTTTAGTTATTTATTTGTTTCACTAATTTTAGGGCCCGGAGGCATTCGACGACATTGTACGCTCCGCACAAAACTTTCAGGTATTCGTCTCTCTTCGTAGAGAGCGGTCTCGAAGTTCAACGCACAGAAATGTGGACGGCGTGCTCCGAGACGCCACGCGTCGGGCGGCGTGCACCGCGTACGCGCTTGCGTGTGTTGTTCACGTCCGGCGACGTGGGTTGAAAACAAGGGAGCAACCCCCCACTGGACGGACACTGGAGCGCCGCCAGAAATTTCGTTGCGGCCGACGGAGGGACACACGCCCCCTCCGCGTTTCGACTCATCGCTTGCACGCGCACGAGGAACGTCGTCGGCGCTTCTGAATTATTAATATTATTAGTGTACCGGTGTCTGGTTCTGGAACCTTGGCGTCCCCCCCCCCCCTCTTTTTTTTCTTCTTCTATTGGGAACATCGAGGAAACAGTGTATATACTGTCATAGCCTCATCTATACTGACAAAACCTAGCAGATCGCCACGAGAGGCGGCCGTCGAAAGTAGAAAGGTAGAGCGGTAGACAAGAGGCTTGTAACGTGCACCTTGCTGCGGCGAGACGCCGAAACACACTCGTCCCGAGCGATGGAATGTCCGCTCGTGCTTCTCGCGTTCCTCGGGTTACTGCTTTATTTCTCGTCGGGTTTGAAAACCATGAAAACTACAGGCTCCCCGAGAAGTGCTCCGCGCTACTAGACCCTCGCGCTCCACATCTGCGACCGAGCACTCTGTGGCTCCGTCATCGAACTGCCAGGCCTTATCAGTACAGGATATGATACTGTCTTCAACGGTTCCAAGACATAGCAGAATATCTTCTTGATACCGTTTCTCTACGAACCGTCGAGTCACCGTGAGACACCGAAAACTATAATTTCGTATAAACTGTTCTTTTTTCTTTTTTGTGACGGTTACCATTTGAGTTTTGACGTAGCTGAGTTGGAGCAAAATAGCAAATCACCTTATTTGCCCATTGAAAGGCACTATAGAAATCAAGAAGTTCGTGCCAATAGATCTACTTTTTCCTTGGCCATACTTTTGCTTTTATTGTAGTCATGCTTAAACTATTTATTTATTGTTCGTCGCTCAACCCAACTATACGTCGAATTTTAACATGGCAACCGTCCGACGCAAACGGTCTATACATGGCTTGTACTGACGCCACGTCAGCAGCCATGGCCTCGCTGCCAAATACGTATGTATACCTCCTGCAGCACACCATTCGCTCCTCCAAAATTGTTTTTTTTTTTTTTTTTTTTTTTTTTTTTTTTGCACGTGATGGTTATTGCACACGATGCAATGATGTCACGTGCGAGTGACGCATACACCAACGCTCGGTTCTGACGTCACACCGCTGCGGTGGCGCTGCTGTCAGTCCGGCGCATGCGCAGACACCTCACTCGAATCTGGTTTCTGCGCACGAGCTGTGCGCACGCCTGGTGTGGACAAACGCGTTTGTACACAGCGCGTTACTGTATTGACCGTTCTTTTGCTGCGACGGTTGTCACGTTGAAATACGACTAAAGCTGTGTTGGGCGACAAAAAAAAATAGTTGGTTGCTTATACTTGCTTTCACCTCAAGAACCGTAGTAAAAAAAAAAAAAAAATAAGTACGGCTCCTTGCGGAGCATCACCAATTACCCACTTTTTGCAGAGAATTAAGATATATGTGCGTGCATTTTAGATAAGATACATGCTATCATAACAAAAGGTACACGTTTCAAACGCCAAAAATATCGCTTGGTGCTTCTACATCCAAATATTTTTAAGAACTACTGCGCGCGGCGTAGGAACAATGCACAAAACTACCTTTTTGTTTTTCTTAAGGTGAAAACAAGCATGAATGCTCCCCCCCCCAAAAAAAAAAAAAAAAGAAAAAGAAGTATAGTCGTGGAAACAAGTACTGCCATCACCACCTTAAATCCTAGAGCCTCCCAATCGGCTAACAATGTCATTTGTTATTTTGACCCAACCCAGCAACGTCAAAATTAAACACAAAAGCAAAGAAAAAAGAAAAAAAGAAAAAAAGTTGGTTTTATAGACAATAGACCACAATTACACCAGTATCAAGCATATAATACTGAAAATTATAGGTACACGCGTTGAACGCTCTCGCCTTATCCGTATAAAAGATTCGAAGGAAATAACCAAACTAAGGCCTTGATGAACGCGCGTGCAAAGTGGCATTTGTATTGGTGTGTGCGTGCGTGTGTGTGGAAGGGGGGGGCGGGGGGAGGGCGGGTTTAGATACAAGAGACCTATTCAGGGTTGCCGGGTTGGGCTATAAATAGCCAAGTTGGGCTAATTTTATTTGCAGTTGGCGGGAAATGGTGGTAGTTGGCTATTTGGCTAGTATTGGGCTATTTCTGACCCGTGCTGGGCACACCAAAATGCCTCAAACAACTTGGGTTTATAGCAGAGATCAGTGGTTCATAGGCTCAAACATGGTATTTTTAGAGTAAATTACGTAAACATTTGGAGCTTCAGTCTGTTAACCCTGAAAAGTATGCGACAGCAAGCAAATTCGTTTGCTCTGCGCACCTTGTGCAATTGTTTACCCTCGAATTTTGTCGGAATGCAGCCGTGTGCTGTTATTCCTCCATCTCAACGCAGTGACGGCGCAATTCCCTGCGGCCCCAACAGCCTGCGCATTCCTTAGGTTGCCTGTTGATTGGCGTGCACCTATACATTGTGTTTAATTCTGCATAGTTTTCCTGTGACGTCATTCTGGTCACCATACCTCGATACGCACGAATAGTCCATTAAAACAGTGGAAGGTATGTTGACATGCGCTCGTACGAGCGTTTCAGGAGGTTCGCCGAACGTGCAAGCGACGCTATTTCAGGGGAATTTCGGCACCGTTGCAGAGCACATAACACGGTGTTCATTATTTATGTTCTAAATTCCCAAAAACTGAAAAAAAAAAAAAAAATAACGGGACGACGCGTTTTGTTTTGTCCATAGTGGCGCACCCGTGTTCTAGCTGTTGGTTCTGTGAACTAGTGATGCTAGTGGTATGAATATTTCTATTTTGGTGTATAAAAATGCATTATGTCGTCTTTTGTGTTTAAAACAAACGTTTCAAATGGTCAGTTTTTTTCGGCCATTTTGGGGTATTTTTTTTTTTTTGATCGACATTTGGCTATTTTTGGGCTATATCTCATAGAAATTTGGCAAGTCAGAGTACAAACACCTGGCAACCCGGATCACCTATTTCTAAATTACCCAAGTATCAATGAGAATGCAAGGATTGGTGCTCCACGCGCCACACGCGCACACATTCCTCGTATAAAAGATTCTAAGTAAATAACCAAAATAAAGCGTTGTCGAACGCGCCTGGAAGATGCCATTTGTTTCAGGTATTTTCTTTAGAAAAGTTACTACTGCTGAGGACAGCACGTGCGGCGCGTGGAACACCAATCCTTGCATTTTCCTTGATACTTGGGTGATACCATAGAGTTATTATAATGTACGCTAGAGGTTCAACTGGCGCTAGTGTGGTGCTGCAAATTGAAGCAGACAGCAACCAGTCTGAAATTGACTTCCGGTAATGCATTTCTATGGGAAATAGCGAGTGCATTTCCTCTCTGCGCTCGATTATAAGAGCAAATATCACGAATAATTTGTACGTACTAGGCACATTGGAACATTTCTCAGTCACGCAGACGAAATAATCGGTCAGTTACGACGCTTTTATTTTAAATTCGTGGCATGAAAAACGGTGCTAAAACTGCTTCGTGCATGTATTTATGTGCACTGTCGGACACTGTTAGCGCGAACACGGCGTCAGCGCTTTCTAGCGTGGGGGATATACGTGCCAAGCGAACGAAGGACATGTGGAAGACGAAGAGAGACTGGAAGAACTACGCTGGAACAATGGATAAGTAACTCCTTGTGCATGCAGATGATCAAAATAAATTGAAAGCCACGTAATATAGTCCGATTTCCAATAAATAAGTACTGTTTTATTCTTTCTGCTCGTGAATATGTGCGAAGATGCTTGTTCTGGGTTCAAATCATCACTCGCAGGCTCCAAACCTTGGAAAATAGGGGGAAACCAAAGAACAGGTGCCCGATAAAAACTGCCTGACATAGCAAATAATAAAAAGACACACCTCTTGTAGCCCACGCACTTTATATTTAAGTCGAATGTTTTTTTAATCGATCGTAAAGATGAGCACGACGGGGTCAATTTCATATAATGACAGGCTTAAATATTAGCAATATATAAGCGCCGCCTGAATGCTAGCTAACATTGAACACACTCTACATTTTTTTGATCGTTAATTTGCTTAGAATCGTCGCTCGTTTTTACATACCTGCCAGTACAGAGATTTGGGCCTAAAATACAGCGACGTTTTACATCGTTCAGTGGTAAAGAAAAATGCCGTAACTAAAGCAATTACGCTTTACCAATATTAATAAACGTATATACTATCCGGTACAACCGAAATAACAAAAGTTATTCATGTTATTTTCCGGCGAAGAGACGAAATGCACGCGCGTTTTCCCATAGAGATGCACCGAGGAGCACTGCAAAAGTAGACTGGTTGCTGTCTGCTTCAATTTGCCTCCCGGAAGTCGCGTAGACACTAGCGCCAGTTGAACCTCTAGCGTACATTATAACACCTCTGTGGGTAATACAGCAAAGTGTCTATTACCATTGCAGAAGCCAGCACGCGCAGCGCGTGCAACTGCACTCACTGACGCTCCGTGGTGCTTGGATAATTTAGAAAAAAGGTATATTCCAGTATGGTGCTGGGAGCGCGTCTCCGACTGCTGGGTTTAGAATCCCATCCGGCCCATTGATCGAAAGTGGTCTCGAAGCGGCAACAAACGACGTCACAGAAGCCGGAATGTACTGCTGTCGGATGTCACGATCCTGGCGGTTGGTCGTAGAAATGCTGGCGAAAAGCATGAGTGAACGCGAGTGCCCCTGTCGTCGCGGCGTCCTAACTTCCGGCTGCTGTAGCTTCCGTTGACTGCCACACTGGAGAACGACCTGTAGCAGAACAGGCGTCTGCCACATCCACCACCGCTAGGATCCTGACCGGCGACCGCATGACAGTTCTATGACGTCATCAGGCGCAAATCCAGGGACCACTGTTTTGGACGCGGAAACCAACACTCTATAAAAAAAAAGTGTTGGTTTATTGTGGGCGCTAGTGCTGTACGCAGGTCGATATCATTTTGTCGGAAACCGTGTATAGATGAATGCTTTCGGAAGTAAATCTCTCTTCTGTTCCCGTCTTTCCGGCAGGTCACTTCGCCGCTGCCGTAGGTCCGAGAGGCGCCTTATCTGTGGACGGACTACGCCCCGACATGGTGTCAGAAGCGTTCGGCACGTACTGCATTTCTACGGTGTCATGACAGACGGCAAGGAAGCTTCGACCGCTTCGACATCAACATGGGTGGGCGTTCCTCTCCGGCAGCCCGACCGTTTTGACTTGAACACAGCCACTTGACTCAAGAGAATGGCTACGTGGGCTAGTTGGTACATGTTTACGTGAGAATGCGCCTCAAAAATACGTGGACGCGAGAAAGAAGGAACAGGACCAGGCGCTTGGTCCTGTTCCTTCTTTCTCGTGACCCCCGTATTTTGAGGCGCTTTTTGAAGTAAACACTTGACTGAACCTCTTCAAAAAGTATGCCTATACGCTTCGCGTCTCACAAGCGCCACTGAATATCGAAGTGGGAACTCTTCTTTAGTGCATGGGACCCGAGACTCAACCCCTACTCAGCAGTCTATCTTGGCCTGGAAGACGTGGCGCTGACAGTAACCGCTTTCTGCGGGCTGCCATTTTTCTCTACTGGACAGTGGACAGGACGCTGCTGTGGACAGCGTTTTAAAAATGCGCAGTGGCCTTTTCACTGCGGAATATCACATGATGCGCGCGCATTCACAGCCCAGTGAGTCGGTATTTTTCGTCTGGGTGATCAGCGCCGCGAAAATGCATAATGGGAGTGGTGTGAAAGTGAGGCTTGGGTATACGCCGGGTCATGATAATCGCCACCACAGCATGATTAAAATAAAAAAAGCCGCAATAAATTTAAAAAAAAATTCTTCAGAAGGTACTGTTTATGTTCCGTGGTATGATGCTGCGATGCTGGCATAAGATGTCTCCCAAGTCCACACAGACGCTGGAACCTTGGGGTGAATTCAATAACTTCTATACTTCGTTTCATCTCAAGTCCAGACGCAGCGGATGATATGAGCTGATGGGATTAATCAACTAGCATCCAAAGACGCCCTGTTTCTATTTACATGTTTTATCATCGCTGCACCAATCATAAACAGAGAAGGCCTAGTGATGTGCGCCTTTGACGTCGTTTGATTGGTCCCAATAGCTCGTAGCGTCGGCTGCGGATGGACTGAAGCTGAAACGAAGTATAGAAAAACCGAAAAACGCAGTCTTGTGACTGAAATTTTATTTTTATTTTTAAGATGCATTATTCGTAGCGTCAAACAGATGAGACCAGGAGTGTCATAGTCGAACTAAGCCAAGGAAAGACAGAAGGCAAGGCTCACAACTTGAGTTACCCTTTATGCTTCTCCAATATGCACGGAAATTCGAGCGCATGTGCGGTAGTAGGTTTTACAAGTTTAGTCACAATGGTGACCGGCATTGAATACGGGTGCTCGGTAGTTTGTCGAGATCGAGATGTAAAGGGGTCTTCATACAAAGAGACGAAACAGTTGAACGACAAATGGAACCCACCATGAATGTAATAAGCAAACGAGACAATTTAAATGTTAGAAAGTTACTCTGAGTTCCAAGCTTGTCGAATTTAGCTTTTTGGAGCTGTACCTTCGACAGAAGAGCATTAATGTGCAGGACTTTTAGCAAAAAGGTTACATTTTTGACATAAACCTAACACGGCATGATTGCTTCACCACGTATCCAGGGTGAGACTTCTTTTTGAAAACTGGTTCATCGAAAAATCATCTAAAATAATAACACAAGCACGCAAGAAAACGGCTCTATACAGCATTGTGATGTTACGTCAGTTACGCTTGACATACATTTGGCGATCCTCATTCGAAAATTTAATTAAATCTGTGAGCCTAGACAATGTCATAAAACCGAAGACCACAGGAATGCATACCGCATCCTTCGTACTGCTAAAGGAAGAAAGCCACAATTCAAGCAAGCTGGAGAAAAGGGAAAGAGTAGAGTAAGAGAGAAAGAGAAAAGGCAAGGCCACTTTAACCGATAAATAAACGGTGTTCCAACGACTTATATCACTTGTACAGAATTTCACTTTTATTTGAGAAAGTTGAGGCATGTGACATGATAAAAGTCGTGGGAAGATAATTGTCGGTCAGTTACCAGTGGACTTTGCCTGTTCGACACACTCTATCTACTGCTTCAATAAGGCTTACTGGATCCCTTCGAATACCAAGCTCGTCTTTCGCGTACGCTGCACGAGATAGCGAGCGATCCTCGATATGCATTACACTCCAAACGTTTTCTTCGAGAGCGTCGAGGAAACTTGAACCAGACGGTGCCTTGATCTCCTAACCTAAAAAATAAAGAACTCTGTGGAAATTTCGACAGACACTTTCCGGCTGAGCATTAAAGAGAGGAAACCAGAGAAGCCATTCTCGACTACACAATGGAGTAACGAAGTATGAGAAGGACGCCTCCCACTGAATAGGTAGTTCCAAGGTTCAACGGCGACAACAAAACTCGTAGTCCACACTTATGTTTAGAAAAGGTATTAAAGCGCGATTTCGTGGTATTTGTAAATCTACAATTTCTAAAGCGCGAAGGGAAGTACAACTATCGCGGCCAGGCAGCAGAGGCGTAAAAGTGAGAAACGGGGAGTAGAAAACAAGTCGTTGTTGTGTTGAATGGTGAATGTAAACCAGTCTTTTGCGCCTTACTGAAAGAAGTAACCGATTACAATTACAATTACTTTATTGAAAGATGTAACTGATTACAGAATTCAATTACTGCACCACAAAAGTAATTAAAAATTACCAGAAAGTAATTGACTGCTTTTCACGTTACTTTTGTTAACTTTTTGCTACAAAATCAGAAATGCTTACATATGTTCAAAGTGGTTTCATTTTGTTTCCTTATGCCATTCTTCAACAGCGGTTGTCGTTCGAAGTTCTCGTCAGTCATCTTCCCACGTTTCCTGGCGAAGATATTTGTCGCGACGCTGAAGACCCTCTCGACGGATACGCTTGAGGGAAGAGCGCGGTGTTGTAGCGCACAAGCACTTTGCGTACCAGATCGTGGTTGCGCAGTGCTTCGACGGGCACTTCCGAGTCCTCTAAAATACGAGGCCCTCTTGACACTTGGACAGTCAAAACGTCGCTGAGTGCGTTGACATTATAATCCTTAAGGTGCCTTGTATCTTTTTTTAGTTGTTTAGGGGTAAAAAATGTGCCCAACGTTGATGCAACATAGAGATCGAAGCACGGGCCAGACAGCGATTCTTACGTAAAAAAACGTCACTCAATCGTTTTAGCTCTTTCGAAAACATATACGAGATTATTTGTAATTGATTACAGAAATATAGTAATTGAATTACAGCGAAGGTTACCGCAGAAATAAAGTTATTGAGGAGTTAAACAGTTACAATAAGATATAATTTATTACGAGTAATCAGTTAGTTGTTACTCGTTTCGTACGACTCTGATGTGGACACTCCTATCGAAAGTAATCATACTAGTGAGGTTTAGTTGGCACATAATAAGAAGCTAAGCAAATTTTATTGTAGCATTCAGCTCCAGAGAAAGAGACAAACCAAGAACACGACGACGACGGCGTTGGTATCATTATTTCGTCCAGCAGGGGTATACCATCGTCCGATTTCGTAAGAGTACTCTCTGTTAAAGTGGTCAAATTGTGCACTAAGCTATCTCCAGTGAACTACTCTTACCATACAGATGCTTTACTTTTACCTGGTTGTTGCATTAGTACTTTGTCATGTCTTATTGCACGGCATATTGGTGTTTCATAACCATTTAGCCGGGCATCCGCTTTCATGAGACACATTTATGGCAGATTCTCATTGATAATTGTACGTAGCCGGTGTTTGTTGAATAAAACTAAAACTTATTATTTCCAAAAAGCCACTTTACACGTATGTAATTTGCTTTATCGTATAACGGATGTTTCATTCTCCCGTCAAACACAAGTGAGGGAAGCGTATAAGTTCATCGTCAGGCATGTTTCAAAATTTCATGACACAAAAAAACCCAGTAGGTGTCTTCGTATTCCCCTTTTGTTATTCCATTTAATTTTTAATCGGCAGCAAACGACAAGGGCGATCACCGATGTTAACCTTTATATTATGATGTCCTTATTACGCGTTAGTATTGCTCCTATTCCATTATTTTCTAGCCCCCCGCAGCTTCACTGCACAAGTATTCGCCCTTATGGACGGCATCGCACCTGGCTTCCCACAGTGTCGTCAACTATGCAACGAAATGACACCGAAGATCGCGTACCTCATCCACTTTGAACTACAACGCGCCTCACCCCGCGGAACCGTTACTGTGACATAACCATCTCCAAAAGCTCGGAGCTTTGACTTGTGTACCTCTCGCTGCGTCCTCTAACCCCCCGCCCTGCAGTTGAACGGACGTGCGCACGTACCTCTGCGGGGTACCATCTTCGCACTCCAGAACGGGCGGTACAGCCAACGGACCAGGCCGGCCTACCACGTGTCCTACGATGCGGTAACGGCGTATTCAATCGCGCATCCGGACGTTTGCGAGGACAAGGACCGACTGCAGCAACCGAGCCAGCGGGAAGCTCCCCGCGACTACTGCTGCCAGAAGGACGCACGGCTTCCTCCTGTGAGCCAAGACGGCGCCGTGTGCCAGTTTTCTTCGCAATACTTTTGTTTTTCCTCGCCGCCCTCTGACGGTCGGAAATAGCACGGTTCCTCCCCCCTCCTCGGTCTGAGTCTGCCGCCACTACCGACACTGACTGCGCGAAAGGGCACTTTCAGTGACGTCAGCAGGACACGCCTGCAAGTGCACGAGTCTCGCGGACCCCTTTCAGTCCCGTGCGTCCGTCGGGAAATCCGAAAAGATGCAGTCGGAGAGCGATCTTTCCTCTTTTTCGAGCTGTTGGATCAAGCGCGCGCTCGCGTCACATTCCTCAACCCGGTTAAAATCTATACGTGGCTCGCACTAACGCCGCATCAGCGGCCATTGTGGTAACCTTGCTATACTCCGTTCACCCTTCAGCTGAGACTAGAAGCTCCGCCTTCAGCGCGAGCTTTCTGCCCTTGCTAACGTAAGTGTGAAACGCGCAAGCACGCGCCACCAAACCGCTGCGGGAGCCTGCGAACTTGTGCCGAAGGTCTCAGCTTAAAAGTGAACAGGGTATTAGCGGCGAGATGTTTTGGTGGCGCCCTCCTATGGTTCCCCCTTGTTACGTCATTACCTTGCAAACAACAAGTTCGATGGGGTTTGTAAATAGCATGGTGGAAGCTTGAAATCATTGCGCTCTCAAAGGAACACTGCCAACGCCGTCAAAATTGAAGTTCTTTCATTCCTCTTATTTCCGTCGATGATAAATCATTTTCTGACGTCATAGCCAGCGTTCGGCCAATCGTGGAAGGCGACCACAGCGACGCTTTCGGTCACGCACGTCGCGAATACTGGAACATTGAATGCTCCAGGTTATGAAACGTGCATTGCGCACCACAAAATTTCATTTATCGGCGAGTAAAAGTATAAATTACCCAAAATGCAACCAGCAAGGTGGAATGACGTCACGCCCAAGCTATGAATGCACGGTCATGCGTTACTAGACGAGCTCAGTTGTGGAAGTCACGCGAAGAGGGGTACTTGTGCATCGGGAGACTGTACTCCGCGGCCGTCGCTCACATAAACAAGGCGCCGCCACAATTAGACATCTAGTAAGTTGTTGTTGTTTTTTTAGGGGGTGGGGGGGGGGGGGGGGGGGAGAGAGAGAGCTTTTTTTGCAGTCGTTATGGTTTCTAAAGAAGGGGATAATGCATATTTACGGAACGGTTTGGAAGAGTAGCTGAGGCAGGTCATTTTTATGTGCTTACCCAAAAGCACGATCATTGCTGGAGTACGGAGAATAAAGCCTCTCACGTGTTCACAGGTATCCTATATTGCGAGGCGTGTACTCTGCTCTCCTCGTCGCTCGCATGATTAATTGGACAATAGTCTCTCATATTTAGGAGTTTATTCCTCGTGAAATTCGGAGGGTGCTTTTTGGAGTTGATTTTTCGCTGATAATATGGGGTTCATCGGAGTTGATTTTTGTTAGATTCCTAATTCTTTGAAATTCGGAGTTTATTATACTGTGTTTCCAATTTGTAAAAAAATCAGGAACAAAATAAATAATGTTTTGCTACCATGAGCCGTTTTTTTGAAGGAACTTTGACGAGCCAAAATGCAAACCCCTTTGTAAGTAGTCCGAGATCTCAAAGGAAACTTAAGCTGCACCTCCTCAGTACCACTGATCTTGTGCTCTTTTAAATTTTATTTGTAAACCACCGCCTTTTTTGTTTTATTTTTTCTTTGTGACCTTCAAATTCAGAGGTTTTCGGGTAATTCCGAATTGACGGAAAACTTAACGGCGAGTGTCTTTCAAATTTTCACGGATTTATCCAAAAACACAGAACCCTATCTGCAGTTAAGACTAACGGAGCGTTCGTGCCCAAATAGTGCTCACTCTTTTACAAAATTGTCAGATTTTTCGACGAAGAGGACAACTCTACGCGTGAAAGAGGAGATGAGTTTTCGAGGGCATCGCGCAATTACGAGTATTTGATTAAATCAAAGTGTAGTGATTTTTATTCGTTTAACCCTTTGCCAAGCACAGTGCCCATTGCTCGTAGTACTGCCGCAAGTTTGCAAAAAAGTTTGACAGCTTCAGTGTCGGCCCAAATCCAGAGTATATTGCTGTGCCTTCCACCAAAACAAAACAAAACGGAGTTATGGTGCTCGGGGTGACAATGATTAGGTATCAAGGAAGCTCATTAAAAATTAAGCATCGCTTTGCTGATCGCTTTTTAGAGTCGTGGTTTGATACATCACAGCATGCCGTGCAAAAGAGTGATATAGTGCGACGAATCTGTGCAGCGCGTGTTTACGGTGCGCCTTTGACTTGCTCTTGACGTATACAGCGCTGAAAGGTTCTCGGATCTCCGAAACATTTGATTAAGTTCTCCCTGATTTGAAAGCCGAATAGTTCAAACAAGGGTACTCAACCAAGCAGGTAATGTTTTGCTCTAAGCTCAAGGGTACTCAGTCGGGCTCCGATGAGCTCGGACTCGCAGGCACACATCAATACGGCAAGTGTGCATTATCAGACACTGAGCACAGTCCCATACCGTAATGACACTTTTTTTCCGTCTTACAGACCATGCGTTCATCTGGAACAACGAATCCATTGGGGAACAATACAAAGAAAAAACAAAGTGTAGCCGAGAAATGAGAAACTACAAAGGGTGCTTCACGCAAGAACGCGAACAATCTGATATACTCGCGAATCGCTATTTTGTTGCGAGCTGGAGACAGACTTCATACGCTTAGTAATTGTGAACCAAAAACAAACCGAGGAAAAGAAAAGGACATTCGGATGCGTCATCAGAAGGACGGACTCATCTCCTTTCTAACCTCGAGGAAAATCACTACACTGTTTTCGCAGTAGCTTCCTCCCATCTCGAGCATCATTATAGAGCTACCTCCACTCAATGAGCACATGCGTCGGGGTGCATCCTCGTCGAACTTTCTATATCCTCAAGGCAGGACTCGCAATGTTTCGTCATCTAATGTGTTTCGAGGACCATTGCGCCCTGAAAACTTTGCTCAGAGTTTCAGACGAGCAATGTCGCTTTATTGAAAAATTGTGTGATAATAAAAATAAATTACTACCAAATGACGCCGATATCCCAAGTCAACTGTGTAGTAAAGCGTTATAACTTATAATTAGTTTCTTAGCGGCCGGACGGCGGATAAGGTATTGCGGAAGGCAGCCTGGATAAAAGCTTAATCACTTTCCAGCAGATCGAGTTTCTCTGTTGCTGCTTGCGACGATGACCGGAGGAGCTTCTTCGTGACTACGCGAGCTCGCGTGCGAGCAACGGTCGCCCGAGAAAGCACGCGAGCGTTCGTCGTATGCTACTGAACTCCATCAATATTAAGCAGCATTGGCACGAAAGTGACTTTTCTTTAAGTATTTGGTTCTTGAGTAATTGGGTTCTTGCGGCATTTGCTCCTTCCGAGGCAACTATCCTCCAGAACCAAACGAGTAAAAACAAACACAAAATGCGATTTGCATTTCTCTTCTACCGGGGGATCTGCGGCCGAGTGGGCTATCGCACACCAGCTCGGAGCACGTGGAGCGAAAGCTCGCGCTGCAGAACCCAGGGGTCCTGGGTTCGATGCACACCCATGCCCGTTTCGATCTGGATGAGCATCGTACCGGCGTGCGGTCGTGCACTAGTGCGTGGTCCAGGTTAAATACCCCATGATAGCGGTTGTACTGCACTGGCTAAATTGCTCATCTGCAGCTGGGAGACAAGTCGCCCGTTGAGGCAGACCAAGTTCTAGGCTGTATAAATATACACACAACCGAATTTTTTTCTGCCGACGAAATTCCACAAAATATCTGTTTTATTTACATCATACCAACCGTTGCTCCGTCAGTCATAGCCTTCGCAATTACAAGGGACGCGTAGCCACCCTACACAGCTGTTCACCGCGACACGTTTGGACAAAGTTGGATACCGGTGAAACAGTCTACTGTGATCCTACGCGCTGCCGTACTGCATGCATTGGGACACCGAATAACAATATTTGCATTCACAGATCGCGAGCAATGATGATAAATAGTTCCTCCAAGGCTGCTAAGGGGGAGCCTCACTAAAGCGCTTCCCGTTTCCGCCGCGAGAGGGCGAGCAACGAGCTGGGACGCTTAGAAAAACGTCACAAAAAAGAACTAGCAGCGCAGGGCGCCTATTTAAGATGCCCGCTTGCTTCCGTCGTGCTTTGGTTACGCGTGCACGCTCGAAGCTCACGAGACGCCCATATGTTCTCGAAGGTAGGCAGCTTGGGCAGGAAACGGAAGAGCTGAAAGGGGGTCCATAACAGCGGAACATTTTCACAAGTCTATCAAGCAACATTGGCGGCCGCCATTTGTTGGGCACGAAGCGTGCAATCGGGGACGATCCGAGTCCTCTCCGAACGCCAACGCAGCATTCGTTTTCGGTACGAGCAGAGCCGAGTTCCTGCCGAACGCTGACGCAACCCTCGTGTTCGATACATGTTCAGAGTGCGTGACCGAACAATGGCGGACTCGGATAATTGCCACGGTAGCATGTAGATGGCGCGCTCTATCGAAGGGGGCCATAGACGCTTTGCACACGCGCCAGATTACAGCCCCCATTACTGACCTTCTCTTGTATTACCAAGATACGAAGCCACTGAAGTGAACTTTGACGAGCCTCCGGAAAGGCCAATTCTGGGGAGAAGGACACATATGGATCTAAAATGGCAATATCCTGTCCTGCTGTAGTAACGGTGGAGGGAGGTAATCAAAATAAATGTACACAAACTGAAGGTCGGTTATGGTGGCGCCCATGCACAGCTGCCTGAAAGCGTCTATAAGGAGTATTCACTGGGCGCCATATTTGTGGGTGCTGTCCAGAGCGCACGCTCAGAACGAGCCCACATTAATAGGCTGCTAAGACCGGCAATCCTGATGGTGTGGAATGCATGCACGTTGCAAAAGAACCGTGGAAGCTCGGCATCAGCACGCGCTCAGCAGTCGCGCACACAACTATGGCCGCCAGTGAATACTTCCTATTGTCTCCGAGAGTTCAAGACTGTGAGAGCACGCATCTTGCCATGCGACGAACCGCATGCGGCGGGCGAGCAGAAGTCTGGCATGCCTCTGCTCTACAGAAATCGTTTTGGTAGAGTTTCTCGTTTAGAGGATGTCACAAAAAAAGCGGCTGCTGTGTCAAAACTGAATAATCAGATGTTCATTCTTCCGAGAGCCGACAGATAAAGAAGGGCGTGCATTGCTGGGACACTGCAGCTTATTTTATTTTTTTTTTTTTTATTTTTACACCGTTAGAGGAAAAGAAAGAGTGTTCGATAAGCCATGGCAACGCCCTTTCAGGATCTTTATTCGGAGTTATATGCCCATACTGATAACAGAATAGGATGCTCTTCGTGGAACGCCCTTCATATTTGAAGGGTGTAAAACGATGTGAAAAACGGTGCTGCTGCGGAAAAGGGTGTAAGAGACATGACAGCGATGAATATTGCCTATATTAATGCCTTTGACATGGAGACACTTCCTCGGCGCTTTATGTGAAATAGTGACGAGAACAAAGCAATGTACTTGTAACCTTCGGAATTGTCGAGCACCATACATATACGGTCATGAACTAGCCAACAGGGTCACGCGATTCCGATCTCGTGCGTACTCCATTGAGTATCCACTTATGGTTTCTGCTCATGTGTTGCTGTATGATTTGCCTGCTACTTAGAAACTTGTTGTTGCAGAACTCTATCATTAAGGTATTCTCCAGTCCCCTTACAATGTTGTTGTAACAGCCTTGGAATGTTAGCCTTAAGACAAGCTTATTTATACACCTAAGAGGTAAATGTGTTTTGCGTCTGTGTGTTCTGTGGTCAAGTTGGAAGGATAGAAGGTGCAGGAACGGCAAACAAAATCAGAAGCCTAGTCAATACAAGCGTCTTGCCATTTAACTTGTTTATAGGTGCTAAGATTCAGTACTCCGGGGTAGTAGACATCGCGTCTCCAGTTGATAAGCACGGGTCAGCTTGTTTGTCTAGACGCTCTCGACCAGACAATGAATCCTTCACGTAAGAAGGACAGATAAGACGCTTCTTATGTTTGAGGACTTGGGGAGTCCGGACGCTTTCTTAGTAGGAAAACTCGGTGATAACTGAAGCATGCTTTTTTATAGCTCATAGGAAAAGTTAAAATAGCCACTCTTGAACATACATTGTTCATTGAAAAACCCGTACGCAGCTACCCATACGACATAGACTGAGACGTATATAACCGATCATTGCTAATACATCAACGAATAAATAAGACAACTTATACAACGCCATTTGCACTTTCTTGTGTCGGCCTAAATGTCTTCAAGCTAAGCAGCGCTTTTGACATTAAAAGGGAATGTCGGCGCTTCTCGTGCCGAGGCAACAAATTGCTTCTGGCTATGACGGTGGCTTTCTTGTCACGAGCGGTACCTTTACAGGTACCGCTCGTGACATGCCTATTCCACAAAATTTATCATCATAACCCGCTTCTTCGAGACCAGTTATATCTTCGTACATTCTACATATCGTCTCGCACTGACCATCAGTTTAAGGTGGGGACTCCATCATGTCGAACAAACATATACTTTGATCCTGGGTTGCCAAAGGCATGGTAGCGCTTTTTTGGACGAGGACAAAAGAAAGAAAGACAAAACAGACACGAGCGCTCGTGTCTGTCTTGTCTTTCTTTCTTTTGTCCTCGTCCAAAAAAGCGCTACCATGCCTTTGGCAACCCAAGACCAATACCAGCTAGCCCAGCATACAACTTTGATATACTTTGAGTCCTTCATTCCAAGACTTCTAACGATTGGAACCACCTCCCTACCTCCATTGCTGCCATCACTGAAGATACAGACTTCAAGAAAGTAGCCAACGATTTTATACTGTATGGTACCACTCCTCTCTGTAATGCCTCCGGGCCTTGAGAGTATGCAAATAAATAAATAAATAAATACAGTGATCAGTTTACGCTATGCAGCCACGGCCTATCAGGTTCTGGAACGTTTCCTTCCTGATTCTGCCACCGCCACAGAGTATCCTAATTATCTAAGGCCAAGATTGTTTTGATACGATAGATACAGAGGAGCAGTAAGTAATCAAAAATGCATCCATCGCGCCCTGTGCAAGAAATATAAATAGGCGCGGAGGAGAGAGCAATAGCTGCAATGATAGCAGCCACGGCCCCCAGCGTTAAAATATGGGAGGCACATATGTGCCGTGCGACGAGTGAAACACAAAAGTCTGTTACTATATCCTGTAATAAATCATGTGCCCCGGACCAACAATATTAGAGCAACAAACCGACTGTCGCTCATGTTCGCTTCTGAATACGTTGGGTACACTGTTTAGAAACCTGGACCAGGTAAAAGTAATAATAATCGAAGGTTACCTGAGGCGCCGGTTAGACGATGTTCAAAGAAGGAGGAACGCGCAAATTTTGAGGTCGATGCCAAAGTCTGCTGACGTGCATTGGAAGCCGTAGATTTCGAGTCATTGTATCAAGCACAACGTAACAAAAAACAAACGAACAAAATAGGTTTCAATTTGTCGACGACACAAGGACCACTTTACTGCACAGCCAAGATATTCAGACCGGCGATTTGGAGATTGCTGTAGTTGTGACACGCGTCACGGGCTGCGTAGGCTGCCGAGATGAAACAGCCTGCCAACCCACGCGCACCGCCCAGAGGCAGCGGCGTCCCGCCACGTGTCGTGGTTCCTCAGCCTCGTCTTCCATTCTTCGCAGAGCTAAGTTCTTTGCGCGTGATAGAAGAAAGAGGGGAGAAAAAAGGCATAAAGGCGATTGGAGGTTCTGGCATTATCATCATTACTAGGATCTAGGAAAGTAGCACCAAGCTCCCCGAATGGTCGAAATTTTGGTTCATGGAATGAGCAATTTCTTTTGACGTCTCCATTCTTGGTGAACCGCTCTAAATTCGCTGGTGACAGGTATCTTTATAAAGAGGTTTCTTGTAAACCGACATTTTGCTATCCACACAACGGCGAAACAGACGTATATCTTCGTTCCACAACCACATGCTGTGTCGGTGCTTGGATGCATTGAAAATTAATTTTCCTGTCCTTAAATACGCAAGAAGAGCAATATCATTGTAAGAGATCTGGGGAGGTAAACATGATTGATAAGTTGATTGCATGTGCAGTGCCAAAGACGCTTACATTGGCGAGGAACGCTTTCATTATGATAAATTTTCATAGCGACCTTGGCGCGTCTGGTTAAGAACGACCCTTCTGAAGCTTCGAAGATTTGAATCGACCGAAATGGTGATCACAATGGCAACTGAGACAGATCAGCCAATCACCTTGCGAGGTTTGGTCGTCTGTATGTTAGTATCTGTTTGTGTCCGGCTAGCAGGCAAAGAAGGAAATAGCGCTACATTCCCAGGATCCAGTTACTTTAGTGGTTGTAACCGATGATGGCATCGTTAATAGAGAGTTTCAGTAGATCGTCCGCTGAAGAAATTGGGCCCAGGGGGCGCGTGCTCAATCGATGCTTCGAAGTGACGGCACGAGTTCCAGCTAGAAAATCGAAGGTCTAGCGTGCGGTCTACTATACTTCGTCTCATCCTAGCATGGACTAATTGCGAAGGCTGTGCAAGCGCGAGCGGCTAGCCTTGACTGCCTTGATTGGAGGACTCGCTGCACGAGCGCTCGTGCTGCCGCCGAGGCTTCATGCAAAGAGACTAGCTCGCGCTCTTAGCATGCGTGGCTAATAGTCCATGCTAAGCTGAGACGAAGTATTAGCGGCGAGATGTTTGGGTGGCGCCCTTCTATGGTTACCTCTCGTGACGTCATTACCCTTTGAACAACAAGTTCGATGGTGTTTCTAATTAGCATGGTAGAAGCTAAAGATCATTGAGCCTTTAAACCAATACTGTCAACACAGTCAAAATCGAGGTTCTTACATTACTCTTATTTCCGTCGATGAGGAATTCTTCGCTGACGTCAAAGTCAGCATTCGGCCAATCGTGGAGAGCTGACCACCGCGACGCTTTCGATCGGTCACGTCGCCAATAGAAGTAAGTATCACTCAACACACAAAACGAGGGGATGATTACCTAATTTAATTAACCCAGAGTCACACTGCTCATGCCCGAGTCCCACAAGAGCAACAAACAGAAATAGCCTACACCGGCTAGAGCCACTAAATAAACACCGACAAGCCTCAAACACGTGCTGCATCCTGGCGAATGTAGTTTCGGCAGACTTGCAACAATCCATGCTTATTTTAGGAGCATCGGAGACTGCAAGCCCCTCGGTGTGTCATGTATTCTTTTGAAAGGATAGACGCGATATTGGTGGCGAGATGTTTTGGTGGCGCCCTCTTATGGTTACCTCTCGTGACGTCATTGCCTTACGAAATACAAGTTCGATAGTGTTTCTAATAGCGGCGAGATGTTTTGGGTGGCGCCATCCCATGGCTCCCCTTCGTGACGTCATTACATGACGAACAACAAGTTCGATGGTGTTTGCAATGAGCATTGTGGAGGCTTGAAATCGTTACCCTCTAAAAGCGACACTGGCAGAACCATCAAAATTCAAGCCCTTGCGTTCCTCTTATTTTCGTCGATGAGAAATCCTTTCCTGACGTCATAGTCAGCATTCGGCCAATTATGGCCGGCCGACCACAGCGATGCTTTCGGTCGCGCACGTCGCCAAATAAGCATGGTGGAAGCTTGAAATTATTGCGCTCTGAAAGCAACACTGCCAACACCGTCAAAATTGAAGTTCTTTTATCACTCTTATTTCCGTCGATGAGAAGTCCTTTGCTGAGGTCTTAGTCAGCATTCAGCCAATCGTGGAGGGTCGATCACAGCGACGCTTTCGATTGCTCACGTCGCCAATAAAGATCTTTCGAAAGTTACGTCCCAATTGTTAAAATGTCTGAAGCACTGTACAATGGCAAAACAAGCGACACCGCAGAACGTGAGCTTCTAAAACTACGAAGGGGAATCGGTAGCCGAGTGGGCTACCGCACACCAGCTCGCAGCACGTGGAGCGAAAGCTCGCGCTGCAGAACCCAGGGTTCCTGGGTTAAAAACCTTACTCCTGCCAGTTTCGATCTGGATGAGCATCGTACCGGCGTGCGCTCGTGTGTTACTACTGCGTGGTGCACGTTATAGCCGATTCACACGACGGACTGATCCGCGGACGGATTGATCACGTGACGACATATCCGCGGTTCGTCCGTCTCCCAAGCGCATCCACACGAGGGAGACGACGAGCAGACGCCAGTGAGGACGGACCGAACCTGTTCGCACCCCACAGTGCCGCGAAACTCCCACATCGCACAGTAGCACCGTTGTCCAAGAGAGAAATCGACGGTTGCTACCGCGATAAAGAATCGTACGCCGCTGCTACGTACAGATCGAGAACAAAACACCGGGACAGGCTTCGCGCGAAGCGCCACTAACCCAAAGCATGACAGTGACACAGGCATTATCCTGCCCGAAAAAGCTTCGGCGTAGACGCGACGAACTTCTGGGCTCGCGGAGGGGCGTTTGGAGATGCCTTCACACACTCCGCGCTCGTGCACAACACTCAAGCACACCACATCCACAAGAGGGGGTTGCTCGGTGAAATCCTGATTGGACGTGCAAGAATTATCGCGGCGTGCTAGACTAGTTTTGACGGGAGCTTCTTGACACGGACCCGGAGGAGCACCGGAACCTGCGTCGCGTCAGCCGGACAAAGTTTCTGGAGTTTCTCTCACGCGTGGAACCAAGAATCGTACGACAAAATGAACCAACAAACGCACAAAACGCAACGACGCGCCATTTTTGTTTTGAACGCACAGAAGCAAAATACCAAGAAAACTATGTACCGTTGCCAGACTAAATGCTTTCCGAGTCAGTCTGCCGCCAAACGTCCGCGAGTGAAAAAGGCGCTCGACTTTATCAGTCCGCGCCTCCGCGGAGGAGGCGCGGATCGCAGGAATCGGTGACGTGCCGGTCACGTGGTACACGGTCCGCGGACGAAAATCGCGATTTGGTTCGTCGTGTGAATCGGCTATTAACGACAACAGGCTAGCGGCTGTACTGCACTGGATAACTTTCTCATCCACAGCTGGGAAACAAGTCGCCCGTTGAGGTTGCAGGCTGAATTCTTGGCTGCATAACAAAACACACACACCCTTTTTTTAACTACGAAAGCTAGAAATGAAGGGGCATTAGTAGAGTTTCTAGCGTTCCAACATTGGCGGTGTCTTTTCTGTCCGCCATTGAACAGAGATTCCACAGCATCCAAGAGAGGGCACACTTTAGAAGGGGGTTTATATAATGTTAATAACGGCTGATTTCTTGGTGATTTCCGTAGTGTTGTTAAAAAATACGACCCAAGGATAAAAACTTTCGACGTAGAGGTTCCCGCGCCCTTCAAAGAGCGTTCGACTTCAAGTGTTTTTGCATTAAAACACTCCAGTTTGAAGACATGCGGATAACGGCACCATAATCTCGATTTCTGCGTCTTGTATTGTTTTGCTCCATTTCACCTTCTCAAATAGCTAGCTCGTCTCCTTTTCAATCGGAATGTAAACAACAACTTCGAATAAATAGACCGATCTCACTAAGCGTTGGGCGCATGCGTGAAGCCGCCATAACTTTTGTTGACAGGCGGCAGGGCAAGTGCTCGGGACGGCTCGTTCTCGGGCTCTGCACGCGCAGAGCTCCAGCAAGGTTGTCGCACGTGCAAAAAGACTAAAGTTCGCTCGATGCATTGCGGTAGCGGTGGCGCCACCAAACTGGCTGGTAAGATCAGTCTAGAGTTCCTGTATAGGCTCTTATACAGGAGCTAGAGTTGCGCGTCTGTTTTCTACGTGCAGCCACGCTATTCGCCGAGATCCGATCACGTGATGAGCCGGATCAAGTGCCGTGCAGGAAAGTAGACGTTGCGCGTGCCCCGCCGAACGTTCCCCTGCTTTTAAGCTGTAAGGAATGTGAGCAGTGTGTGGCGCCGGCGACAACCGGGACCGTGCGGGGACACTCCTTCCCTAGGGGGGATTCCTAGGGACAACACTTGTCCCCGCTCCCGGGAGTCGCGGGGAGGAGCGAGGGACGGCGGGGAGTGAAGGATGGCGCTGGAAGAATAAAGGAGTGTACCACGTATGTGAAAGTGTCCGCTCAGCCGAGCCAAGCGTGACAAGTGGGGGCTCGTCCGGGATCGCACCATGGACTCCTTCACAGTGCCAGAGGGGCTAGTTCAGCAGCTCCTTCGACAGACCGACGGATCAGCGCTGCAACGTGAGCACGCTGCAGCACAATTGCGGCAAGCCGTAATGGCGGCTCCGATGCTGACCGGCGCCGAAGTGCCCGTGGCGACTGTGGCCACAGTCCATCCCTCCGGTGGCCCTGTGCCCAGGATCGCGGCCCAGCTGCCGAAGTTCTCGGGCTTCAGCGATCTTCAGTCGCCCGAGGAATTTCTGGAGCGGCTCGAGAACTTCTGTTTGGTGACGGGAGTCGCCGCCGACAAACGACTGAGCCAGGTCGTGCCAGCCGCACTGGAGGGCAGTGCGAAATTGTGGTGGCGCTTTGTGGGCGACTTCGCCAGCTGGGATAACTTCACGTCCGCGTTCCGTGCGGAGTTCGCCTCCATCGACGCGAAGCGTCGCCTCAAGGATGAGCTGCGACTCCGTACACAGCACCCGGAAGAGAACTTGAAGGAGTTCATTTACACGATTGCGGCATACTACGACCGAATCGGAGAAGAGGTGCCGGACTCGGAGAAAGTGGACCGGGTCCTCCGGCAAATGCACCCGCAGCTGCAGGACTTGGCAGAGGGGGCGCAGTTCGCGAACCTGGCGGAGCTGGCGAAGGCGGCCGACGGCCTCATGCAGCGCGCTTGGCGACGGCTGCAGTACTTGCCGCCGCCTCCCCAAACCAACCAAGTGGCCAGAGACCTCGCCTTCAGGCCTGCAGCTGGTGCTCCGGGCCTTCCCAGACCGCCACCGGCGATGACGGCAGCTGCAACGTTTGCTTCCCCGGCCGCAGTTACGCAGTCGACGTACCCCTGGCCACTTCACTCGGCAGCGGTCCAGCCATCGACGGCGGCTGCAACGTTCGCTTCCCCGGCCGCAGTTACGCAGTCGACGTACCCCTGGCCACTTCACCCGGCAGCGATCCAGCCATCCTACCACCGGGACCAGCTTTACGGCCCAGCTTTACCGATGCTGCCCCCAGCCACCTTCGCGCTGCCGGCAACCCAGTGGCAGCAGCCTAACGGAAGACAGGCTCACTGCCAGCGCTGCGGAGGAATCGGCCACGCCGCTCGTCACTGCGCCACCGGTCGGCGGGCTGCGTCAACACCCGCTGCGTCTCTTCTCTGCTTCCAATGCCAGCAGCCGGGCCACTTCCAAGCGCAGTGCCCGGGAAACGGGAACTGGTAGATGCTGCCCCGGCGGGCATCTACGACAGCGCGTTGCAGGTGGCGACAACTACCGGTGGGAAAGAACCCCTCTTGGACGTGCGGATTGGTTCGACGACCTTCCAGGCACTGCTCGACACGGGCTCCAGCGTTAGTCTGCTGGGACTGCCGGCGATGACAGCTGCCCAAGCTACAGGAGCCAGTCACAATAGGGAAGTCCGCACGCTGCGCCTCGCGACAGGCTGGTCTCAATCCTCCACATCGCTCAGGTGCAAAATCCAATGGGCGGCCGGTTCTCGGAGGCAGCGCTTCCTGTTTGTGCCCGACCTTTGCCGAGACATTGTCCTGGGGAGAGATTTTTTGACGATCACCGGCATTTCAGTGCACGTGGCACTTGGGGGGTGGACGATTGGCACAGAACCCCAGTGCATTGTTCCGTTTGCTAAGGGTGAAAAGAGGCCAACTGAGGAGCCTCTGGCCGGGGAGGATTCCTACTGCCTCCAGGGCATCTTCACGGAGGAAGAACCTGCCTGCGCCGGCGCCTCTGACCAGACCACCTCCAGAGGTGATCGGCCTCAGAGTCATGCACCGGAAGTGGACACTTGCATGGAGAATGTGCTGGTGGACTTTCGGCCGATGTTTACCACAACTCCGGGCTGCACCACCCTCGCTCATCATCAGATAGACACGGGAAAGAGTCCGCCCGTGCGCTGCAAGCTGCGCCCTGTCAACGCCAAAAAGCAGAAGATCATTGACGGCTGTGTGCAGGACTTGTTGGAACAAGGACTCATCCGCCGAAGCAACAGCCAGTGGACAAGCGCACCAGTGTTGGTGGCAAAAAAGTCAGGTGGCTTCAGGCTTGCCATCGATTATCGGCCACTCAACGCATGTACCAGGGTGCCAGTCTACCCCATGCCCAGGACGGACTGGCTGCTGGCACAATTGGGTCAGGCAGAGTGGTTTTCGAGTTTCGACCTGCCTCAGGGTTTTTTTCAAATTCCTGTGTGCAAAGAGGACATTCCCAAGACCGCCTTCATCTGCCACCTGGGAACCTTCGAGTTCACACGGATGCCATTTGGAGTGGCAGGGGGCCCGGCCACCTTCCAAACCTTGATGGACAGGGTTCTGGACGGCATAAATCACCAATTCACCATGGCATTTATGGACGACGTCCTCGTGTATTCGGATACTCTGGAGAGCCACGTCACGCATGTGCGGGAGGTGTTGCAGCGCATCAGGTCAGCGGGACTCACCATCAATCCAGATAAGGTCCAAGTCTGCCGTCGGTCTCTGAAGTTCCTGGGCCACGTGATCTCCCCAGGGGAATGCAGACCCGACGATGAGAAGGTGCTTGCGGTGTTGGACTACCCTCGGCCCAGCACAGTCAAGCAACTGCAGGCCTTCCTGGGGTTATCCGGCTACTACCGGAGCTTTATTCCTCAATTTTCCATTGTTGCCCGACCACTCACAGACCTCTTGAGGAAGGACCATAAATGGCACTGGACTCATCGTCAGGAGCAAGCGTTTGCCGCACTCAAGGAGTCCCTGGCCCACGACGTGGTTGTGAGTCTTCCCGACCTGAATCAGCCCTTCGTCGTCGAGACTGATGCCAGTGGAGTTGGCATTGCGGCAGTGCTGCTGCAGAGGGGCCCAGCTAGACCAGCTACAGCCAGTATCAGTAGAGTGCTGACTGAGTCGGAGCGGAACTACACCGTTCAGGAGTGGGAGTGTCTCGCGGTGGTTTGGGCTGTGGACAAATTCCGACCCTACCTGGAGTTCACAGAGTTTGAGATCCACTGCGATCACTCCTCACTGGCCTGGATGTTTAGTACAGACCAAGCCTCACCAAGAGTCAAGCGATGGGTTCTTCGGCTTCAGGGCTTCAACTGCAAGATCAAGCACCGGAGGGGGCTTGCAAATGTCCCAGCCGACGCCCTCAGCAGAGCTCCGCTTCAGTGTATGGACACCCCTGGACACAGCCTGCCAGAGACGCTTTTCCCCATTGCTGCCCCGGAGACTGAGTGCCAAATCAGTTTTGAACCAGCTGCGACAGTGTCCATGATGGACGATGCCACAGTCCTGAGTGACCCGGGAAGCCTGGTCCACGAGCAGCATCAAGACGCCCTTTTGTCCAAGCTCAGAATGGTGATGAAGGGAACGAAGCTCCCAGACGACAGTACAGACCAACGCCTACTGGACGACCTGGCTGAGACGACAGAGCTGGAGGCCAATGGGTTGCTCGTTCAGCACAGAGGTAACAAAAAGGTACCCTGGCTCCCGGACCAACTTCGCCAGTTAGTGCTCAAGATGGCACACGACCACCCCACTGGAGCTCACGCAGGGTTTTTCAAAACCCTCAAACGTGTTTCTGAACGCTTCGTGTGGCTGGGCATGCGAGCCGATGTATCCAAGTACGTCCGGTGCTGCCAGGTATGCCAGCGGACAAAGGCCCGCCGCCAGAGGCCTGAAGGGCTTATGAGCAGTCAGTGGGCCACTTCGCCCATGGAGGAGCTCAGTGTAGACATCGTGGGACCTCTGCCATCAACGCCTCGACGCCACAAGTACCTGCTCGTGGTAATCGACAGGTTTACCAAGTTTATCGAACTTTTCCCGCTGCGCGCGGCAACAAGCAGCAACATTGTGGAGTGTATGGTGCAGGTGTTCTGCCGTCATGGCACACCTGCGACAATATCCAGTGACAATGGAAAGCCCTTCGTGAGCACCGTATGGCAAGGTCTCCTTAAGCACTGGGGCATCAAGGACCGCCATACGGTGCCTTATCGACCGGCAGGACAAATGGTGGAGCGCCACAACGGCACAGTGAAGGAGTGCCTCCGAGCCTACTGCTCCGACCACAAAGACTGGGACCGTCACATCCCCGAAATCGCCTTTGCCATGCGCACGGCTGAGAGCGTAGTGACGGGATACACGCCGGCGTTCCTGTGCTACGGTCGGGAACTGCGCACCCCGTGGGAGCAGCCAGGAAGCAAAGACGACACTGAACCGCCTGCAACGGCTTGCCATGCCTTTGCTGCTGAGGTCACCAGGTGCCTTCAGGATGCTCTCAGCTTTGCAAGAGAGCACCAGGAGGCAGCAAGGCAAACCCAAAAGGCCAACTACGACCGGCACAGGAAGCCTACAACAATAAAACAGGGTGACCTCGTCCTACTGGATAGCCACACCCTGAGTAATGCGGCCAAGGGCATCACGGCCAAGCTTGCACCGCGGCGCTCTGGGCCCTTCCGGGTGGCACAGTGCTTGGGCGAGAATGACTTCCTACTGAGGGACCCAACTCCCGGACGTCGCCGCGGAGTGGCCCACGCAGACCAGTTGACAGCCTACCACGAAGATCGACCAGATGCCACTCCTGCAATTTCACGAATGAAGGGGGGGAGACCTGTAAGGAATGTGAGGAGTGTGTGGCGCCGGCGACAACCGGGACCGTGCGGGGACACTCCTTCCCTAGGGGGGATTCCTAGGGACAACACTTGTCCCCGCTCCCGGGAGTCGCGGGGAGGAGCGAGGGACGGCGGGGAGTGAAGGATGGCGCTGGAAGAATAAAGGAGTGTACCACGTATGTGAAAGTGTCCGCTCAGCCGAGCCAAGCGTGACAAAGCGAGCCGCGCGCCTCGAACGCGCGGCGCTGCTATTCGCCGAATTCAGTCACGTGACGAGCTGGAGCAACAAGACATGCAAGAAAGACGGCGCTATGGGGATGAACGCGCAACTCCGGCTCCCGTAGGGAGCCTATACAGGAACTCTAGATCAATCTCTAAGGGGTATTCACTGGGCGCCATATTTGTGGGTGATGTTTAGAGCGCATGCTCTGAACGAGCCCACATTTATAGGCTGCTAAGACCGGCAATCTCGAGGGTGCGGAATGCACGTTACAAAAGAACTGTAGAAGCTCGCCATCAGCACGCGCTCAGCAGTCATGCACACAGCTATGGCCGCCAGTGAATACTTCCTATTCTCGATGTTTTTTTTTGTTTTTTTTTTCTTGGGGGAGGGGGGGGAAGGGGTTTGGGGGGGGGGGGTAGAAAACGTGTTTGTGTTTTTGTCGACGACGATTCTGGCGCTCGCTTCATCTTCCCAGTCGATCTTGTCGACCAGCAACTGAAATAATTGTACAAAAAAAAAAACTATTTGGAACTCCGTATTTTACAAGGAGGACTTCGCAGCACGAATCTGTGCCTTGAGCGGGCCCAGCCTACCTCACGTGAGCATGAGCGCCACGTGAACTGTATTTCCATACCCTCCCGTGTAGGGGGGAGACTATGACATGTCACGCGAGCTGCGCCGCTGTTCTGTCCCGATTGGTGCCCTCGTGCAAGCGCGTGCAGCATCCGCGTGAAGATAGTTTTGGTAGGTCTGCAATAGACCTATTGCTATATTACCCAAGCATCAATGAGAATGCAGGGATTGGTGTTCCGCGCGCCACACGCGCCCGCCTTCCCCGCATAAAAGATTCGAAGTAAAGAGCCAAAATAAAGCGCTGACGAACGCGCTTGCAGGATGTCATTTGTTTTAGGTGTTAGCTTTAGAAAAGTTACTACTGCTGAGGCCAACACGTGCGGCGTGTGGAACACCAGTCCCTGCATTCTCCTTGGTGGTTGGGTAACTTAGCAATTGGTTTATTGCACGTGCTTGCTCACACGACGAGGAACATGGCGGCCGCCAGATACCCTGTTCGCAATCGTCGTTTAGTGCCACTGAATAAGCTACGCTTCATTGAAACGACACTTCCCCATACTGTGTCTTAATATCATGGTTGCCAGTTATCTGAAGCTTTATCTAAAATCACAGGAAACGCTTTTCCGCCCTCCAGAAGTGTTTAAATAATTTGCGAAAATGCAGAGCAAAGCAATATTACATTAGCTTCTTAACACCAAATCTAATGCTGAGGAAGTCGCACCTTTGAATCATGACGATCGGCAGTTGCGTTTGCTCTGCACAATCACTAAAATGGTGGCGGCCACAACAATGTCGGTGAGCGGAGTGCCGATGCTCTAAGCGCAGCTCATTTAGTGGCTCTCGTGGTGATCAGCAGAGAACCGCTCACCATGCTAGGCAATGACCATCCGCTATTGTTTTCAGTGAAATAATCACCCGCAACCCTCCCCCCTTGGCCTCTCTTCCCGAAAAATAGAAATCTTCAATGAATTATGTTGCAACATTTTTCTGGGCTCAGGCACTTCGAAGAAAGTACCATTTAAAGACGAGGCGCGTATATGGATATGAACGATGCCAACACGAACCATGCTTCCACACATTGCTGGGTTTTCGGCATGCACGTTGTTACAGCTAGTACTTTTTGTTTACTATCTGATATACTTACAGTTTGCACTGGAATGACTATTTCAGCGTTGGAATTGCGAGTTTTCTTATACTCCGTTCACCCTTATGCTGAGACTAAAAGCTCCGCCTTCAGCGCGAGCTCGCTGGCTTCCACAGAAACACGTAATCGCAAGTAATATGGTTGTGCTTCTCGAAAAAATTCGTGGACAGGGAGGTATACACGGTGTTTCGGGCGGACGCCCTTCCTCTTGAAGAAGGGCGACCGCCCAAAACGTCGTGTATACCTCCCTGTCCACGATTTTTTTTTTCGAAAAGCACAACGATATTACTTGCGGTTACGTAATTTGGCTCATTGTGCTCGGCAGCGCCCCCATTCTCTTTGATACTTCCGCAGTGCTTTGTTTGCGCGTACCTGCGCGTTCGCACTTGTGTTAGCAAGGACAGAAAGCTCACGCTGAAGGCTGAGCTTCTAATCTCAGCTGAAGGGCGAACGGAGCATATAGTGCGAGCGCGGGAAGGCAGTGCAGTTGGGAGATCGGTGACCGAGTGGGCTAGCGCACACCAAAAGCTCGCGCTGCAGAACCCAGGGATCCTGGGCTCAATCCCCACCCCTGCCCGTTTCGATCTGGATTAGCATCGTACCCGCATGCGGTCGTGTATCACTACTGCGTGGTGCACGTTAAAGACCCCAGGCTTGGACATATTGTGGCTTAAAATCATGGTTGCCAGTTATCTCAAGCTTTATCTAAAATCACAGGGAACGCTTTTCCGTCCCTCACTAATGTTTAAACAACCCGCGACAGAGCATTGCAATATTGCATCAGCTTCCTAGCACCGCATCTAATGAAGTCGCTCTTTTGGATCATGACGATCGGCAGTTGCGTTTGCTCTGAACAAGACCCAAAATGGCGGAGGCCAAAACAATTCTGGGGAACGGGGTGCCGATAATTTAAGCTCATTTAGTGACTCTATACTTCGTTTCAGCTTCGGTCCAGACGCAGCCGATGCTCCAAGCGCGAGCATGTGGTCCAGAACAGTGGTTGCACTGCACGAGCGCGCGTGCTTGGCAGGGATGCTGAAAGCCCGGAGCTCGCGCTTGTAGCTTTGGCTGCGTCTGGACCGAAGCTGAAACGAAGTATAGGCATGAACTCGGGTGTATTCTTTTCCTCTTCGTCTTTATTGCTTATTGATTTCAATCATATCGAATAATGAACACATTATATCACGCTACGCTTGTGTAATTATTTGTCTTAGATTTATTAACCTGACCCAGTACTTAAACCATTCATTTATCGATAGTAAATCTTCCAATATATTTTTTTTAAATGTGGAGGCAAAAAGACACGGTGATTGATGATGATACAGACGCCAACGCCGCCCTCGGAAATGTTTTGAACATTAGAAATCAGCAGTTTGTCTGCCATCCGCCAGGTAGCGCAACAAAACACCCAAACAGTTTTTAATTGTTTTAAAATTAGCTAAGCTCTACACCTATTAAAAAAACAATGCAAGATCATTGTGAAAATTTAATACATCGCAATGTTTATCTATTCAAAACAATAAATGTTATTAAATGCCAATAAATATGTTTGAAGTCAAAAAAGATATGCGTCAAAAACGGGTAAGTTTGAAGGGCTCCAGGAGCGTTATGACTTTGAAAATGAAAAAAAGCCATCGTCCACCTCTTGGGCAACAATTGTAGCTCTAAATGTTATAAAAGATTTTATCATAGTTTAATTATTTCCTCAGTGGCATTTGAAGTACCATGACTCGAAGCACAAAAAAGTGCTAAGATTGATATAAAATATCTAAACAAAAAAAGTTTACACAACACTAAATTTTTTTCTGCATATTACCAATTATAAGCACTACATCTGTAGCTAATTTCATTGTCGTAGCGCTTGTCATTAAAAACATATTTGTGCTAAAAAATGTCAATTTTAGGGCAATATTTGGAGGGATAAAAAAAAAACAAAGTATTGCAAATACCAAAAAAGTGTATCGTTACATTCTGCTCCGACATCATCTTAACAAAACTGCTATATTGGAACCGTGTTATCTTTAATGGATCGTTCATAAAACTTGAACTAGGGGAGCAAGTGAGGGTCCGCGCCGTCATATTCGCAACGCTACAAATGCGCATGAACAGTAAAAACCAACACACACATAATATCAAATGAAAGAGGATTGCATTGCCTTTCGAATGACATAAATCCCACAAAACAGTATTTAAAAGGAGATGAGTAAAGACCTGCCAAAAAGTACCCAAACTGCCACATTCAGTGGGACCGTGGCCTTAACACAATCGGAAGCTCGCTGTGAAAATTTCCAGGTAACCAAAACGCATATGTAAGGTCGCATATTATTACAAGGTTCACACGAAAAAATAATCACAAATGAGAATATCAAGTCTTGATAGCGCAGGTAGCTATTTTATATCCATGTCCCGCACTTTCGGGCAGAGATGATCAAATGTACCAACTTAATCAAAATGTAACCGATGCGGATCGTTGTCACTGCAGAGCACGACCTGTTCAGCATAGCACGACCTGACATCTGCCGGCAACCGTTTGCCCTACTCGCTGATACGGGACTAGGACGAGTCATTCTGTATACCCTGCCCTCAGCCTGCCCTCACCCGCGTGTGACCTCTGCCGGAATATCATGCTGAATGCTGACCACCAGGATCGCGCGCGCGGCACCCCATGGAAGTGCTTACAGGACCCGTCTCTCCGTATATGATGTTAGGCGCAAAGCACTGATGTCTGAGTGGACTCAGTACGGTAGACCCAGTTCCCAGGGAGCCGCGCGCCCGGGGTCCGTACGCTGACGTTATCTTCCAAGAGCACGCAACACAAAACAAGATTAATGATTCCTCATAGCACTTGTATGGATCACTAAAATAAAGAAATAAAAAGCGCAAAGGGACAAGGGCAAGTGGTAGAATGAGACGGGAGAAGCACTGTCAACTGACGTTTGAATCTATTTTCTTGATGTGCCCCAACTGGCCCTACAATTAATATTATTCCACCCGTATGGCCTGGAAGCTGGAACAGAGTGGAGGAGGTTCGCAGCTCTTCTCCTAGTTTCTATCTCCTTACGATATGCAAGTCTGACGTTTTAGCGTTCCTTTGAAACATTGCATAGTAAAAATGAAAAGAAAAAAAGAACACGTTCGGGTTTAGGTAAGCCAGACCTTGCATTGTCAGAAGTCTTTAGATATCGTTGTGATCGTTTTTGTTGTTGCTGATTTTTATCTTGACACAAAGTGTTCATGTTCCTCTCATGACTCGATACTCGTACTATCGCTAATTTATCGGGGTTTATTATGTTTCAGGCAAAGAAAAAGAATGCTTTTCTCTTTTCCGTGTGCGTAGACACAAGGCCGTCACCGCCTGCTCTTCATCTCTAACTAGGCTATTTCAATGCAGCCAGCATTTAAACTAAGTACGCAGTGACCTTCGCCGTACAGCGTGATCACGCAGAACCTGACAGAGAGAGGACAACCGCCCCGTTTTCTTCTTTTTCTGTTTCATGATCCGACCTTGAACTCACGGACCAGGAAATTCCGAGTTCAGAAAGACAAACCGCTCTTGACTGAAAGGTCTTTATGCTACGGTCCCTGTATACCGTTCTAGGAAAGCGCAGCACGTGTTGTTTTTTTCCTTGGGTGACGCGTCTATGATATTTGTGTATCGTGTTATTATGTATATATATATATATATATATATATATATATATATATATATATATATATATATATTACAGTAGAGTGATAAGTGTTCACTCGCCTGCTTTTCCTCCCCAGAACCATCCCCACACACCGTGTCTATATGTACTAATATTTCGCTCTGTACATCCTAGTTCGTAAAGTCCCTATCCTGGCCTCAAACAGCAACAAGCTTCCCCTTGTATTGGCATAGATACCTTAGCAAGAGTCATCTTACATTTTCTGTAAGTCCCCAGAGTCGACTGAGTCTGCATCCCCTCTTCCCTCATTTCCCTCTCTGCTGCTTTAACTCCTTTCTTAACTGCAATTTCCTGATCTGCGATAATATTGCTTAACAATTTCGACCTGAGCTTTCTTTTTCACGTTCTCCACTTTGTATCGGCGCCTTTCATGTACAAATAGACCAAAGCTCTCCGTGCCCATCGCTCCTCCCTCCATGTCCCTTAGTCTCTCTTCAAATTCTATCTTACTACTTACTATCTTTCCTGCCCTCAAATGAGAACCATCTCGTATCACCTTGTACCCCCGATTCGGTATTTTGCAATGCGCTCCCAAAGCCAGTCTACCCACACCGTGTTGCTTTCCTTGCTTGGATATCAGGGGCTCTAATCTGGATAGTTGGCGAAAAAGTCAGGCAAGTCACCGAAAAATCGAACTATATGCGCATCGCGGTACGCTCAGTTACCGCCCAACAGTAGCGCTAGCAGTCGGACTATAATCCCCAAGTTTCTGAACTCTTATCTGGTTCAGAAGTTATCAGCAAATTTTGGATGAGAAAACGGGGCGTGTTCCGGTAGCGTCTCGCCATTCATCTTCTGGCATTCGCGGATTCCTTTGGTCGCCATTTCCTCATTGCAATTTCCGAGAATCACTCACAACTTTTGAGTTAGATAACGGTAAGTTCTGAAGCTTTGGCATCTGATACCAACTGCTAGAACTGCAATTGTGCGGAAACTGATCATACGGCGACGCGCAGTTTATTTTTACGGTGAGAAAAACACGGTTCTTTTTCTTTCCTTTTCTTTTTTATCTCCAACACCCGGTAGATCGGTACATAGTAGAACGGGCTTTAGCGGTAATGCCTTAAATCGCAAAGTCGTGACCAAAACATAAAGTCGAATGCTTATATTGAAATGCAAAGCGACTAAGAACAGGAAGCGTGGCCGGAAATGGTGTATCGCTCCTGACAGGCGCCACGGAACACAGGATGCGGCTAATCTTAATTCGAGCTTATTTATTATCATTACATTTACTACAATCATTGTGACCGTTACTGCGCATTCGCAGCATAATGAAGTGGGTTCAACGATCATTTGTCGTAAAACAGGTTAATATAAAATAGTATATGTGCGGAGCTCCAACTTAGCCACTCAAATCTGCTGAAAGACACTAATGGTATGAATTTAAAAAATTCGAATTCCAAGCTCGCGCTTGATTGTACACGTTAGTATACCATGGCTTTTTCTCAGAATATCTAGGTAACAGCAAAAACGAAGCAGTTATGATGTACACACAATATAAAGCCGTTAACAAACTAGACGTGACAATTAAAAAATGAAGTCGATTCAAGCTTTATTTCAGGTTTTTATTAACTCTCTCGTAACTAAATGCGACATATCTGTGTCATTACGAATGCTCCGACACTGATCATGAGCGTGTGTAAATTTTCCAACTAATGAGCCAATTAATTATAAGCTGTAAAAAAACGCAGCCCATACAAAAAAGACGTAACATATCTACCAGATCCTTTCAGCAAACCCTTTTAAAACTAAAATCAGACTATTTATGTTTGACAGTGAACAAGGAATTGAAGAAATGCAGACTATTACCGCAATATTTTAGGGCAGTATGTAATGTTTTGCATCAGAATAAAATGCAAAGCAACATTGAATCGCTGGCCCACAATAACGTGGAGTTGTCTGGTAGCTCTCTAGCAAACGTTTCTAACTACTCTTTTGTAAACTTAGTAGGAAATGCAAATGCAGTCGGTGCTTGTGGTTACATAAATCTAAAAGTCGAAGAAACTTTTTACTTAAACCCAATCAATGAAAACGAAGTAGAAACGGTATTTTGTAGCGCAAACAAGAATAATAGCTGTGACGCCGACGATACCCAAATACGGCGAATCCTCCATGTCTTGCACATTATTGGCCACTGTATGCCATATATTTTTCATCTTTGTTTGGAGACGGCCATATTTTCTAGAAAAATTCAGAGGGCGAAAGTGGTAGTACTTCATAAAAAAAAGGTGACAAAACGATTTCAAATACTGAAGGCCAGTGCCGTTCCTTCACGTTTTTTTTTTTTTTTTTTCGAAAAGTTTAGAAAAAGAAATCATCCAGGGTCGTCTTTACTCATTTGTATAAAAGCATAAGATTATCAGAGAGTCCCAATGCGGGTTAACAAAAAAACGTCTGACTGAGCTCGCGTTGCTGGAGCAAAAATAATTTATATTACGCAATATTTAAGATGAATGTACTACTGGGCATATTTGTATTTCACCAAGGCATTCCCCTTCGTTAACCACGAAATGCTTCTTAAGAAGCTTTGTGTGTGTGGAATTAGGGGACATGCGGCGCACCTCATTAAAGGAGTACTCCGGCGATTTTTTCAGCTACCCACATTAACTATGTTTTCTGAATCCCCGGCGTTTGCCCTTTTCAGTATGCTATATAGTATTGCGAAATTCACAATAGTTATTGTGAAATCGGCCAATGAAACTGATGAAAAACCAACATTCAAGTACGCCCGGACTTTTCAGTGCCGTGACGTCAGTAGCAGGCAGGCTTTCCAGTCGAGCAAGCAGTCTAAAAAATATATTATTTCAAGCATTTGTTCCCTGCTGGTACGCGGGTACTGGAGCAAAATTCTAAATCACTAATTTGACACCATGAAAATGCTAAAAATCAGTGGGGAACAAATTTTATACGCCAAAAAGTGAACCCGCCTTTCGCTGGCGTTACGTTTTCGTTGTTGACAATGAAGAGTTTCAGTTTGAAAAACTCGGTGAGGAGCGAAATTGTAAATTCAGTAACTTCACGAAAAAAAATAATATATATATATATATATATATATATATATATATATAACATTGATTAAATAAGTTGAATAATCACTCTACTTTCTTCGTTTACAATATTACTACGGCTGCACTCGTCAATATTCCCTTACTCCCACTATATCTATATCTATCTATCTATATACAGTAAACGACAGAATTTTCGCGAATTTCGCGAATCGCCTACAATTCGCGAAAAACATGTCCCGCGAACAATTCGGGCAATATGTGAACGCTACGGAAGCTACACTCGATTCGCGAAAATTATAACCCGCGAATAATTTAAAATTTTCAGCTTTGGCCCGATTCGCGATAATTTGAGCCCGCGAAAATTAAGTCGTTTGCAATATATATATATATATATATATATATATATATGAGTATAATGCCTAATTAATGTTGTGTTTCCAGTTTACCTTGTGTTGATCTTTTGTTTTTATTTTCCAGATTCCTGTACAGTTATGTCTCCTCCGTTTATCTGTTAGGGCGCTGGGAGCCAGTCAAACTGCTTAGACAGTTTTTATTACCCTGCAGCTTGTACCATGTGTATTTATGCATGTGGTGAATAAAGATAAATATAGATGTTATTTACACGCAAACAAAACTAACCTACAAAAAAATATACGCGTGACAGTAATGCTTGGCAGGTTCGCCACCTTAATCTCACAAGTACATATGCGAGGTCGCCCGATGCTCTCCTTGCAATCGCGTACACTGCGTGATATTGACGACCTGGCAGAATTTCCACTCTCAGCACTTGAAAGGCAATGAATAGTAAAACCACCGAGAGACAAGCTGATAAAGGGTGCAAATAACGTTCCGTCGTCCTACTACTATCAGTACTTCATAAGAATCGTAAAATCGCAGGAAGGCAAGAAAAAAAAAAAACGCATTCTGTCGTCGTTGTATCAGAGTAACTCACTTTTTTTCAATGTCTTGTGGCCAATCTTCTTATCACTGTCGATGCTTTGATCGTCCACCTGCTGCACTTTTCCGTCCATTGACGCTGACATTTTGACGACGCTGAAATGAGGCGAAAATACCTAATTCAAAATTTGAACAACTCTTATTGAAATGTGACATTTTTCTTTTCAGTTGTACCTAAACTTAGTGCAGTTTCCGAAACTGAAACGCTGTTTTATTTCTGTTGTTGACTACTAACTCAGTTGACAAAACTTAACATTGAAATGAGACAAGAAACATTGAAAGTGGTGCAGTTAAATGTTTGTGAGACTGCATGTCATCATATACAGTACTTTTTAGCCATTAGAGACATTGATACGCTAAATAAAAGCGGTGCCAGGCTTGGGTGCTTGCGAGTTACCATTAAAAATCTCAAACATTCGCCGAAGGGATACACGAGTGATGTAATTAGACAAAAAACGGGTGAGCCATGGTTCGAAATGTTATTTTATCAATTGTGCTTCCTCAGGCCGTTGTGCATCCAAGACATGACTCTGTGTCATGTATTCCGTTTCCATTTTCCAGGCCGTCGCAAAACTGAAGAGTTTGAATTCTAAAACGTATTATATAGTAGTTCTACCATTTAGTACAGTAACGCTTGATATAGTGTGCTGAAGGGTGAGCCCTCAATTTAGGGGCCTATATGTTCTAACTGATCACCTGAGATAACATTTGGAGTGCCCTTGTATTTTATTATGCCCACAAACTCTGAACAAAAAGCATAAACCCTACTCGGGTGGCACTCCGTTGGTCGAACGACGTTCTAGCGAACGATGTCCCGCCCCCGACTTTTCACCTAAAGACACTTTAGCGAATTCGGCCGCCGCGAAACGGTGTATACGGGTGGGCCAGGTGGGTTAAAGCTTCCGTAATGATCGCTGTTCGCTAAAACGTCAATCGCATGTGAATTACCGAGCAAACAAAGTTCCAGCGCGTATAATGCAACATCGAATTCTGAATCAACTGAAGAGCGAGGGAAAAACAGGGATGTAACTATGACACGTCAATCGCCGACCAAGAACAAAGATCCAAAGGTAGGCACTCACGTTTCACGAAGGAGGAACGATCAACTTCCGAATCAAAACCTTCGAGCGGGAGCACAAACCGAAAGCGAAGTGTCGAGATCGTGCTGCACGCTGCAAGCCGGCTAAAGGGGAACCCTTTTTTTATGTTGACGCCGGAGAGCTCACACACCGCCGTCGGAGGATGACTGTGGCGATAAAGCGGATAAACGCGTCGGAGGGAGAGGGACAACCCGCGACGTAGGGAGCGCAGAAAGCTCCACGTCGTCGTCGGAGTGGAAAGCAAGCTTCGCCGCGATTGCGCCATCAACGTCATCCGAGCTCGCCCTCGCATGCGCGTACCTCGCTCGGTCGCACATCGCACGACGAACTGCTCGGATGCTTACCGCCTCGGCCGCGTCAACGCCACTCTGGATAATGAAAACCCTATGCGCGTATTCGGAAAACCTAGTGAAGTAAGTCAACGGTCCGATTTTGGCACTGATATAGGCCCGCTCTCATGGACATCATATTGCCTGGTTTACGGAGAGAGATCTATCTGATTTAAATCACTGTAGAGAGAAAAAGTGATTCTTTGTATTTTAAACATGTCGGAAGGATTGATCAATTCGTCCGGTCACTGAAAACGTAGGCGAAGGGAAAACTGTAGTAAATTTAAACTTGTAATGTACAGTTTAATTAACAACTTTAATTAATGTACATCTCACCGAAAAAAAAGAAAAGCTTTGTTTGTTTGGGAATAATAAAGCCTAGAGAGGGGGAACAAGTCGGACAAAGGACAAACACAAATCTCCAAACACAAATAGGTGACTGGTGAGCAACTGAAAAGATCCGCCTGGTCCTGGTTTTGAAACAGGGACCTCTCCATTTCCAGTGGAGCGCTCTACCAACTGAGCTAACCGGGATTTTCTGTTTCTAAGAAGGACACATCACATACAGAATAGTTAGGTTCCCAGGTTATTGCATTAAAATTCTTCCATTGCCGTAAGGTTATTGCATGATGGCAACCAGTCAGGAACAATTTCCGGACCGTCGTAGACACTTTTATCTTGTGCTACTAACTGAGTAAAATGTCGACGTACAGATCTTGGCTCAGGCACGGCTTTCTTTACATCGATTCGAGATTCCCATATGCCATACAAACCTAACAGCATAATAATGTAATATGGAACAGTGTCGTTCGCCTCAGTAGGTAGAAACCGCATTGAATGCGGTGAGATAACAATGTCTTTTCGTAAAGTGCGTTTCAAGACGCCCCCCCCCCCCCCCCCCCCCCCCACACACACACACACACAAAAAGAAATCGCGTTTTGGCAGTTAATAATACTAAGCTTCGCAGTTCCTGATAGTGTAAACAAGAAACAGTTAACTGTCCAGGGGACAAAAATACCTTTGTCATTCAGCCAGGTTTCAGTCGGAAGCACAGAACAGTGCAAATTAAAAAAGGTTTTGGCTGCTGGTGGGATGCTCATCCTCTCTGTGTGGCACAGTACGTCTTGGGGGCGTCCGTAAATTGCGCACATTTTTACACCCCTAGCTTCCGTCAACAAGAGGAGGACATAAGTATGACTGTTTTATTGTCGTTTCTGTGGTCGGCTCGAATTTACCACATCTCGGAGTCGTGAAATTGGGGAAAAAACGCACCGAGTACCGACGCTTGCGAATATCTGGATATTGATATTTGCCTCTCCGACCGAAGTGATAATGAAGCTCATGCTCGTCCTCCGTACAAATACAAGCACACGACAACCATTCCAGATAACGACAGGGCCCCAGTGCCTCTTGCAGAACAGGCCGCGTCGACTGCCACAGACAGCAACAAAACAGCAAACCAGAACCTGGTTTACCCACTATACATTTTAAACAAACGCTTTTAAATATTGCAATTTCGTCAGTATTGCAATAAAGTTTTCAATAAAGTATTGCAATAAGTTTTCGTCAATAAACCGAAAAGAACAGAAAAGTTTTTGAGTCCACAAATATTCACTGCAATAAAACGAGAACTTTTGTTTGGAATAAAAACCAAAAAATGTACGCCGATTTTCAAAATACTAAAAACCGAAAACGCCAAACCCTAGCTATATTGTCAATGAATCCCGGAGAAAAGCTCACCGGAGAAAAGCTCACCGGAGAAAAGCTCACCGGAGATAAGCTCACCGGAGAAAAGCTCACCGCAAAACCGGCGGATGCGGAGAAAAGCTCACCGGCCATTGAGCGTATGCGAAAAAAGGCTTACCGATTTTTTTTCTTTTTTTTTATATAAAGGCTGTTGGATCATGCGTAACATATATCAATTTATCATTAAAATTCGTCAACTTTGTAAAAAAGAAAATCTATTTTTTTGTAATATTTGTTAAGCTTATTGGGTATACTGCTCCCAAAATAATAATTGCGGGCGAGTGTTTTTTGTGGCCTGCTCTCTAGGCAACGAAAGCCTAACTGAGAGCTTTATGAACTTGAAGAACAGGAAAAAGTTGAAAACTTAATGTCTGCCTAAAGCCTAAAAAAACAATATTGTAAATGCCGAATATCCGGAAGTGGATGCGCAACAACGCGCCGCTTGAAATTCTCTTTGAAGCTTTTGTTAACTTTTGAAAAAAGGTTAAAACAGTCAGTAGGATATCGAGGCTTGTTTCTTCCACGGACATGCACGTTTTCTAGCCGTTCGTGCTAGCGATCCGCACGTTGCCTTTGTGGAATAGTGCTTCTTCTACGGTGAGCCACCCATGACCTTCAGAGCCGCACACTGGCATTGTTGTTACTCGTGAACTATATAAGAACTCGTATTATGTAAAGGAGAGAATTGGGCGAGTTGGCAAATGTTATACATGATGAAAACCGCTCAAATGACGGCGACTGAGTGAAGACAACAAACACGACAAGACGAAGCTGTTCTCGCAACAAAAGGTTTGTTAGTGAAATTAATAGAAAGAAAACATGTAGCGGACACTGATTAAATCAACAAACGCCTTTTTTTCTATTAGGCAGTGCACAATATTCGGAGCTGAAACGGTTCATATTAGCTCGCAAAGAACAAACCTTTTCATCTGACAGAGCTACCGACGGCGTACTGTCAGCTGTCAATAAATGCTGTCTTTTTTACCGGTGTACGATGTTCTGGACATATGTTAAATGAAGTGACGAATGCGAATTGTGTTAAATTGCCAGGTTTGGCGCGGAATCCGCTAAGTTAAAAACAAAATCGGTGAGCTTTCTCCGCACCTGCCGATTTTGCGGTGAGCTTTTCTCCGGTGAGCTTATCTCCGGTGAGCTTTTCTCCGGTGAGCTTTTCTCCGGTGAGCTTTTCTCCGCCGCCCCTCAATGTCCTTTTTCGACGCTGTGCTGTTTTGTCGCGGTGCTGTTTTGACACCGTTCTCTTCTGTCACTGTGCCGTTTTGACACTGTGCTCTTTTGTCGTGTGCTACTTTGACGCTGTGCTGTTTTGCCGCGTGCTGTTTTGACACCGTGCAGTTTTGACGTGTGCTGTTTTGACGCGTGCTGTTTTAATCGTGCTGTTTTGTCGCGTGCTGTTTTGTAGTGTGCTGTTTCGTCATGGTGCCGTTGCGCAGCACCTCTTGCTCTCTGGCTCCGCGCCTGCTGTGCGCGAAAATTTGCCGAAAACGAAAGGGCTCGTTTTGACGAAAACACGGCACTTTCTGTCAGTTTGTCAGCGCCGGGAAGAGAGGGAGAGGTTGACGCGTGCTGACGTCAGCACTTCGGACCAATGGGAGCGTCGCACGCGACAAATGACAAACGAAAGACACCGCCGGGTTTTCGTCAAAACGAAGGTTCTGATACTAACACATTAAAAACGGAGGGAATGGCACTTCATTATTAAGATCTAACGTAGAGTAAGTTTCGTCTAACCGGGTGTGTGAGGCTTGTTGAAAGTGCGCATAAAAATGTTTTTTCCTCAAGATTGAAAATCTGCCACGTCATACAAAACATCCTTTTTTATCACATCCAGTAATAAATGCTCGCTCTTGTCAAGGCGGGTTTTAGCAGGCGCTCGGTCAATCAAGTTAAAGCCTGTTCACCGGTTTTCAAGCCTCTTGCGATGTCTTAGGACCAGCTCCGCTGCAGCGCATCCGGTCCTATGACGTTGCAAGAGGCTTAAAAACAGGTCTGGCCTCTCGGTCTTACTCGGTCGCAAAAGTGTGAATGGGCCTTTACAGACGCAGTTAAAATGGCAAGTTAAAATCTCCTAGGATAACTACGTAAGGGTCAGAGATGACATACGGAAAGAGATGATTAAAGAAAAAACTACATCGCTGAGATCATTCGGGGCATATACGTAAAATGCCCTCCACCTTAAGTCTAACGCTTCGAAGTCACACATAAGAAAACGGCCGCAAAGGTCGGTTGTTCTCATCAAAGGAGCCATGAAACGATTTTAGAGCGCAGCTCTTAGTACCCGTTTCCGGCTTGCGCGGCGTCGGCGTCGGCGTCACCGTCCGCGTAACTGCGTGGTGCATCATGGGAAATGTCCCATAATGCACCGCAAGACAAGGACAGAGTAAGTGAGACAACACGAAGCGCTACTTTCAACTGAATGTTTATTGAAAGCACACTATTTATATACCCCCAATCGGGCTTCTCAAGTAAGAATTCAAATTCTTTGTCTGTCAGATTCACTGACGGGCAGCAATGCACTTGTCATCCCCCTGTATTCTAATGTTAAATGACTCGAACATCTCTTTCGATATTTTACTTCTCAGCTTTCCCACAATTTTTGTTTTTTCCAGTTCCGGGGCGCAAGGGCATCTGTCGCAATGAATAGCTAAATTGCCCGAGGGGGAATTCCTTACTGATAGCGCGTGCTCTCTTGCCCTTTCATTAAAGCATCTGCCCGTTTGGCCCCCCGTATCCTTTTCCGCATGTCACTGGAATTTCGTATACGACCGAAGATGCGCATTCCACGAATTTTCTAGAGTGCTTCTTTCTGCAAACGTCACCTCCGTCTTGTTTATTGTCAATTCTTTGGCACAGGCTGGACAGCTTTTCCGGGGCCGAAAGCACTTTTTTTAGGTTGTGTGAGACCTTGTGTATATATACGGTATAACAGCGGGTCTCACTCTCCTCCTGGGCTTCCTCTTCTTTCTTTTTCATCTTGGAAACAAGTGTTTCAGCCACCTCTTGAAGAAAGCGATCAGGGTAACCTGACGATTTTAGGCGTTCCACCTGGTTGCCAAAACTACTTTTCACGGCGTGCTGGCACGGCTTGGCCAACGATGCCTTCAGAAGAGAGGAAGCGATCCCTCTCTTAACCAGCTTAGAGTGTGTTGAATTAAAGGGCAGGACCGTTTTCTTTGAGCGTGGTCTGTACTCCCCAGCACACGTGCTCCTCTTGAAAATCTAAACTTAAATCCAGGAATTGCAGCTTTCCTGACGCCATTGTTTCGTGAGTGAACTTTAGTCCTCGCGAATTTAAACAGAAAATTCCCAGCACTTTTTTAATGAGGTTATCATCCAACACAGTGGGCTGCGGTACCAGCACCAGGAAGTCATCCACGTATCTTAGTATCTTAACGTCCCCCTTTTCTTTTAGACTGCTGAGCACTTCCCGGCCAAATCGCGCCAAAAAAATATCGCACAGTACGGGGGCGACTCGTGACCCAATGCAGATTCCATGCTTCTGAACATACAAGTCACTTTTAAAAGACACAAAGGTAGAATCCAGGTAACTTGTGAGCAGTTCTATAAATGAGTGCACACTGAGCCCAGTAGAGTTCCTAAACGCAATCTCGTCGTTACGCTCTATGCACTCCCTAACCGCAGAGAACAATTCGTCATGTCGTATGGAATAAAACAAGTCCACCAAAAGGCAGTCTTCCGGTCGGTCATGCTAGTAACATTGCGTGATCTCCATCTCATCAATATAAAGTATGCTGTCTTTTTCGATGTCATCCATTCCAAGCGTCTTGCTCTTTAAAACATCGAATACCACCGTAGGAATGCCTGGAAGGAAGCTTAAGCCTTGTAATCTTCGAGCAAGGGTTCTGCTGGATGGTAATGGATAGCACAGACTCCTCGGTGTTTTAGAACCTGATGTCCCACAAGCATATTTTATTTGAAGGGCTTACTTGATAGTGTTCACAGACCATGTGCAGCCTTGGGTGTAGTTTCTTGAAAGTGGACGGAGCTGATCGTCATTCAGAAACTTGATACTACCCTTTAGATTCTGGAGTTCCTGTTCTAGTGTTTTTACATTTTTGTTCAGGCTTTTAATGGCACCATTAGCTTCTGGTGAGTTTCTTGCAAGTGTACTTTTGTGTGACCTCAGCCAGTTTCATTTTGAATTCTGCATAGTCTAGCCCGTCAGGACTCTAGCTAGTGAACGGGTTGTCCCTCGCTGCTCAGTGATAATGATCGCGAAAGTCTCTTCCATCTTGTGCAGGTGTACATAGGCCATTCTTATCATATGCAGCAGGAAGTGGTGGAGAACTCCGATACTCGTCTGTATTCATAGCAGATACAGTAGCCACACCTGCTGCCGGGTAACACCGACACTGACCAGGAAAGTCATCTTCAGATGCTGGGATCTCAGGACTGGGTAGAGCAGGTAATGGTGGAGAGCTCGGGCGCTCATCTAGGTTATCATCAAGTGTGGCGGCCATCTGACAACAGCCCTTGGCTGCTGAAGTCAGAGCAGAAGGAAGGGGACATCTTGGCCTCGGTGGCTTTCTTTGTTTTGGCGCCGCTGTAACACATAAAGCAAAGTTTCCAAGAGACTTCTAAACATAGACATGTTCCTGCTCCTACCTCAGGACAAGTGATAAGACTTCTCTCTTGCTTCAAATGTTTTCACTCCAATATGGATATAGCTTTGCTCATGGCTACCGCCATCGTACGGGAGAGGGTTGGTATTACAGGGAAGTTCAGGGGTCTCAGCCATACAGGACTTCAATAACAGTTGGAAATATTTGTTCTTGGGTTTAAGGAGCATCATAGTTCGAAATGAACGGAGAAAGACAATGAAATAAAAGCCCAAACGTGATCCCGCCAGCCTCACCTGCCTAAGCCTAGGGTGTTGATGCAGTTGTAGCTACATGCGCCTTAGCCAACGCAAGTAATTGCGACTTTTTATATAGCAATTTGTTCATAAGTAATATGCCGCCGTTTGTTCTTATGTTCATGGAGACTGAAGATCAAATCTATAAGTGGTGTTGTTGAGCGACATGGCTTCGTTAGTGTCCGTGCACAGCGTCAGTCCGTACTAAGACCGCACGTGCTCTAGCAGCCACTGGTTGTATCCGCCTCTAAAGTTAACGTTGAATTACGGTATACCCCATCATGATCCAAGGTCAGCGCATGTACTAGGGCACCAATTCTAAAGCATTAAGTATAAACCGCATGCAAGCGATTTGGCGAGCGACAAGACAAGGAACGGCGACGAGGACCCGCTGTCGCTCGGTCAGTTGCGCGACGAGGCGAACCACATGAAAGCGACGGGAGCAAGCGATCCGAGAGCCGCTGCGACGTAGCTCCCCGCAATAGTTTTTAAAGTATGTGCTTGGTACTTGGCATGGGACATGTCCCAAAAGATCCTCTCTCCTTCCGCCTCATCGATGAGGCGTTCGCTGAAGCGGTGCATGTCGTCGGGGTTTTTACCCATCGCAGCCGGTGATAAAACAAAGCTTCTCAACGATACACAACCTAAACCAGCCACGCACTCGCGCGAGCGAACCGGTGATGACGTAAAATGGGACATTTTGCGCTATTGGGTTATCGCTTCAGTCACTTTCGGGCGATAAGCGACGTTTTCTTGAAATCCAGTACCGAGCGACGCGACGAGCGACAATGAGAAATTTCTGTCGCTCGTCGCTGACCCTTATCGCTTGTCACTGTCGCTCGTCTGAACCGGATGTAAGTGATTTAGCGAGCGACGGCGACAAAGAGCGAGAGACAGAAACGAAGATTTCTCAGTGCCGCGTTGCTCAGTCCCTGACTTCTTCCAGCGACGCGAAGAGCAACCGTGAGAAATCTCCGTCTCTCTTCTTGTTGCTCACTAAAGCACTTACATGCGGTTCAAAGGCACTGTCACTCGTCGTGACGCTAGGTTTTTATAAGGATGAACCGCATGTAAGCAATTTAACAAGCGACGGTGGCAGTGACGAGCAACGGAGATTTCTAACTATTGCTCGTTGTGTCGCTCGGTTTTTGTATTTCTAGAAAACGTCGCACATCGTCATTGGTCGCTTGCTCCCGTCGCTTTCATGAGGTTTGCCTCGTCACGCGAGTGACTGAGTGACAGCGAAGTGGGTCGTCGTCGCTTGTGAAGTCGCTCGTCGAATTGCTTACATGCGGTTTATATTTAATATTATCTCAAGAGATTCCTCACCCCAAAGGATTCCTCCGTCGACCCAGGCTTTTGGTTAATATTTTTTTTTTTTTAACCCCCAAGGAGAGTATATGTCTAGAAATTGCACTGCCCGGGCCGGTGGTACTTTCGACAGTATGCATTCTTACGACGGAAGGAAAACAAAGTTGGGACTGCATTCGGCTCGAGCTTTCACCACCCGTCAGCTCTTCTCTCCTGAAATGCACTGGGTTCAAAGTGGGCCCGAAAATATTATATGGGGCACCAATAGGAAGAGGTAGAAGGTGATAACTTACTTTCTATTTATCGTTCTTAAAGTTAGCAATCCATTAGAAACAGGAGAGTAGTCGCGGAATTAAGCGCAAAAGTTCGACAGCTAAACATTAGTTTCGGACATTCATCAAACGAGAAACTGCTCGTACAGCATTAGAGCGATATCTGCAAAACAACGCAGACGCCGAGTTCATATTCTGCATTAGCAACGTCGAAAGGACTTCGGGACAAAATGGAGTAAAACACCAGCATCCCGTCGATGATCCGACTGCTTGCGGGCGCACACGAACATGTCCTGCTGGTCGCTCGAATTTAGCTCGCGCAGCTGAGGATATAAAAGAAGTCGTATTGCTTGTCTACGACCGCTCGATTCCTCCGTCGATTGAGCGGTTGTGGCTTGTCGCCGCTCCTTGACCACGATCAGCGGAAGTTATTTGCGGCGCTTCATTCCAATACCAAGTCCAAGAAGCCTTCATATCAAATAATTTATCACGGCCTGAAATACCACTTTCTAGCAATAGACTGTGCGGCAAAAGACACGGTGATTGCGAGGAAACAAAGTTGGTACTCACGCTGCACACAGACGACGAACGGCTCGGCTCCAAGTCGTCGCGCTTTATCTGTACAAGCCACAGATGCCTCCATTTGACGTTTGTTGGGACGCCGTACACCTTCCACCGATTCCTCGAGTGATTCGAACACTGTGGCACGCAGCAACCCGGCATTTGCAAAAGAACAAGCCATTTCAGCAATCCCATGCATGCATCGGCAACCGATCGGGTCGGCAAAATGGCGGCGGTGGCCGGAAGCGAGAGGGGGAAAACAAGAAAAAGCGGCACTCGCTCTCCCGAAGGATGTCCCCACTCTAGCAAGGCGCAGTCGGCAATCAACATTGAGGCACTCTACAGGCATTAGGGGTTCACCGCCGAGTTGGCGCCATCCGATTGTGACGATGTGACGTAGAGAAGGCCGTTCGCAGGCTCCCGTGTCACATCGAGCCATACCGCAGCCAAAGCTATACCAGCTGATGGAACCAATCGGACAGCGCCAAAAGTGCATCGTCATGGCGCTCGTCGTTTTTGGCGGCCTATAGCTCTCAAGTTTTACCAGCGCCACTGGCAATCAAAATCTAATATTTTTTTTCGGTCGCCTTTCGTTGTGCGTCATTCCGCTCTCTCAGATTCTCGTGGACGCCAAGCTGGTAGCATTTTATTGGTGGATATAAATTTTCGAGAAAAAAAAATAACAGGAACAATAAAGCAACACGAAAAGCTTTCTTGTCGTTTCGATGAGACATTGCAAGCACGAGCTGCGACTTTCCCTTAATTGTTCAACTTTTTTTTTTAGCTCTTTTATATACGTTTTGTTACAGCGATAGCTGTTATGGCCTCTTCCCACTACAAGATATGATGTCCGTCGTTGATGTTGTAGCTGTTGTCGTTGTTCATGTCGTATTTGGCGCATGGTAGGGCGGATCCGTCGTCGATGTCGCAAAATCTTCGAAAAAGGCCGCTCTTCACCGGCGAGAATTGAGCCAGGGTCTGCTGCGTGCGAAGCGGAGGCCTTACCGCAGGGTTTTTGTAGTACCCGATGCTCAGTGCCCGCGCTCTGAAGAAAAGAAAAAATAGCCGATATCAAAATGCCGTTGTAGCGAGTCTTCACGCGCTCCGGAACAGGAAAAGAAACAAAAGCATTCGGAACAAAATGGTCAGATGTCCATTTTGTTCAGAACGCTTCTGTTCACGCACCCCAGGGTGCGCGAACACGACGTCGATGTTTAACGAATTCGCCGTGACGTGTCGTAGCCACCGCTGTGAATGTACCGTGGATTAACGCAGGACTGTTAAACATTTTTTTAGACGGCGGCATCAACGTCAACCAAAACCCGCGTTTTCTTTGTTTGTTTTTCCCTGTGCTTGAATATACTTCTAGAGTGAAAGGGAGTAGAGATGGTGTTGACCGCGTCGGGTACACAGGTACTGACCTTAGAATTAGGGTGGCGATGCGGGCTAGTTGGTTCATGCTTAGTAGATTCGACACAGCGCGCAAGAAAAGAAGACCGAAGTATAGACGGGTATACACAGGTCAAGCACTTGTCCTGAGTAGCCAATAGAATTATTATAATGTACGCTAGAAGTTCAAGTGGCGCTAGTGTGCTGACACATTGAAGCAGACAGTAACCAGTCGAAAATTGACTTCCGGTAATGCATTAGTAGGGGAAAAAGTGAGTGCATTTTCTCCCTGCGCTCGATCATAAAAGCAAATATCCCGAATAATTCGTACGCACTAGGTAGCTTGGAACATTTCTCAGTCAGGCCGACGAAATAATTGGTCAGTTACGGCGTTTTTCTTTCAAATTCATTGCATTAAAAACGGTGCTAAAACAGCTTCGTACGTGTATTTATGTGCACGGTCGGACACTGTTAGCACGAACACGACGTCGGCACTTTTCAGCATGAAGGATATACGTGCCAAACGAACGAAGGACGTCGGGAAAACTAAGAAAGAGCCTAAGAACGTACTCAGTAACTCTGGATCAGTAACTACCCGTGTGTATACGATCAAAATGAATCGAAGGCCACGTGATATATTCTGATTAAAAAAAAAGGAAAAGGATTACTGCTTTATTATTTCTGCTCTGCGCGAAGATGCTTATTCTACGTTCAAAATATCACCCGCACGCTCGAAATCTTTGAGAACAAGTGCCCGATAAAAGCTGCCCGATAGAGAAAACAATACGAAGAGACATGTTCCATAACCCACGTACTTTATTGTTTACGTTTTGAATGTTTTTATCGGCTCATGCACGACAGGGTCATCTTCATGTTGACAGGGCTGGTATATTAGTAATATATAAGCGTCACCAGAATGCTGGTGAACCTTGAACACACTGTATAGTCCTTTCGATTGTAATTTTGCTTTGAAACGTCGCTTCTTTTTACACACCTGCTTTGGAACACATGTTTGGGACTGAAATCTAGCGAAGTTAAACATCGTTCACGCATGCAGAAAAATGCGCTAACCAAAGCAATTACATTTTTAGAATGTGAATCAGGGTACATACAATTCGGTACGACACAAATAAACAAAGCGTTCCGTGTTGTTTTTCGGCGAAGAGACGAAATGCACGCGCGTTTTTCCATGGGAATGCACAGGAGCAAAGTAAAAGTAGACCGGTTGCTGACTGCTTCAATTTGTCTCCCGGTGGTCGCATAGACACTAGAGCCAGTTGAACCTCTAGCGTACATTATAATAACTCTATGGTGTATCCCCTTCTACTTCGTCTTCGTTTCTAGTGCGCCGTGTCGAATCTGCTAAGCCTGACATCAGGCCGCGGCGCCATATATATACTAACAGCATTGAAGTCATTGTTTCAAGTTGTTTACGATTGTTACGTCACGTCGCGTTCTTGACGGATGTCTATTGGACGCGTCGCCCGGCTGTCGCCACTGATAAGCGTGCTCGCAGCGGGAAGTATAAATATATGCAACCCTCCTTGCACGTCCCGTTGCTTCCACGTGTCGTACACAACGGCGGTTCATACAACCCAGCTTGACAATGGGCCATTTGCAGAAACGCGGCTGCAGTAATGGATGTCTGTTTACCACTGTGACGCAGCACTTTGGCCAGATCTTGTACGAGCTTTTAATCGACACGGTGTTCCTGAGCGCTCTTCGGCCATAGAGCGGAAAATATAATAAGAGGTCAACGAAGAAGAGTGAAATTCAACTTTTCGCAAAGGCGTCTTTGGGTTGTGCAGTTATCATATTCAAATTTCGCGAGTAAAGGTATTTGAAGAAAAAAACATTCTTAAGAAATAAAAATTGTATTTCTATGCATACGGAGAAAAAACCCTGGTGGACGCTGTACTTACGGGAAACACCAAAACAAAAACTTCATTTTTATGTTTTTTTTTTTTTTGTTTTTGTTTTTTTCACGCTGAACGCCTGAAAACAAATTTAAGCGATCCGGGTGTCTGAGGTATACCATCTTTGGTAACAGAGTCAACCAGGCCTTTTTTTTTTTTTTTTTGGATTATGGATAGAAAAGGTGTTTTTTTTTTTCTTAATTTTTTTCCAGAGACCTACATTTACGAAGTTTGAGTATGATAAAGGCGTCACCTAAATAGACATTTGCGGAAACTATTATTGCACTTAACTCGTTTGCCTATATACACGTTTTTGTCTCTTTCAAACCGTACAGGAGAAAGCAGTCATACCTCAAAATGTTAATATATATATATATATATATATATATATATATATATATATATATATATATATATATATATATATATATATATATATATATATATATATATATATATATATATATATATATATATATATATATATATATATATATATATATATATCTTGAGCAAATTCTTCACTAGGATAAAACTAAAGACCGTTTTTGCGTCAAGTGTCTAGTTCTCGACGTTTTCAATTCAAATCACCAAAGACGAATTTTGGGGTATGGGCGATCGTTACAGGTCGCGTTTTTGGGCGCTTCGCCAGACTCAATACCTTCCCCCCCTAAAAAAAAAAAAAATAAAAATAATATATATATATACAGGGATGAGCAGTATTTCAAATATAAGTATTGAAATACGTACTTCAAGTTCTTTGAGTATTTTTCATTTGTATTAATTTAAATATAGGAGAATGTATTTGACGAGTGCATTTAAATATCAAAACGTGGGTATTTCAACCAAAATTTAATTAAATACAATTTTGTGGGTGAAAACACATCCCTCAAACTTATTGCCACCACTAATTTTTTTCATCCTAAGGCGTGTCCAAAGCTGTTCTTTTTCTTTTTTTTATCTCAATGCCAGGGGCAACAACATACCAAGATATTCTTCGGACACCAGATTACGGCGCTGGTCCAGGGCAGGAATAGTGACGAAATTGACGTTCACAGACAGACTGGCTAAATAAGTGCGCGTGAAAACTTCTGATGCTTTCCAGTCTGATTTCCGCTCACATTTTTGTCTGGGACATTCTAAATGTGCGGGTCGTCTAGATTTTCGTACCTGGTGCAAATTCCAAAGATTAAAAAAAAAAAAAAATTGGCTAGTTAGTGCTGCGCGTTTTGGTCGTCTAGGTTCTTCGTTGGTCTACAGCAAAATGTAATCGACAAGAAGAACTGCTTGAAATTCTGTTTTTTTTTTCCTATTGCGTTAAGGCTTATTTTATTTCTTCGCGATTATATTCCTATTCTGTTATTAGAGTCTCGCATACCAAGTCCCACATGTGTGATGCAAAGTTAAGATGAGGTACCCAGAAACCCATTGCAGGCTACCCTGAAGTCGCTGACGTCAAATTATGAGGAATGTATTTGGAAAACTATTTGGAGGAAACCATTGCAAATACGTTTGGTTGTATTTGTATCTTGTTTTTTAAATACTTTCTGGAAATGTAATTTGATTTGTAATTAAATACATTTTGACGAAGTATTTTGTATTCGTATTTAGATAAATATTTGCATCTATTTTGCCCATACCTGTATTTATATATTTTATGTTTTTTTTTTAACTGCATTGAAAGCTCAAAATGCTGATACAAAGTTCTTGTTTTAATTTTTTTTTCTTTTTTTTTAATCCAGCATTTCGCCTCGCTGACGATAAATTACCCGGTTTGAATGGTGATAGGTTTCGTTACGTTAAATTTTAGGACTTATGTTAGACATCAAATGAAAGTCTATACAAAAACCTTTTTAACAAGGACAATATCTATTTAGACGAATATTTTATCTTAGCGAAAAACGCCCTTGAATACAAGAAGAGACTCCAAGATGAAAATGTGAAAATGTCAACGTCCATTCTTTTAAGATATTATGTTTAATTTTTTCTTCTTCTTTTTTTTTTTTGTATCAAGCAACCTTGAGATTTGGGTGGTTCATGTTTCGACCTTTTCCCAATTCGACCTTCCCGATTGTACCTTCCCTTTTCAACCAGGCTCAAAACGCGTGCTTCTCGTTTCATCCTTTCCCGTTCGTTATCAGTTGGGTCGGTTCGTTTGCATTGTTCGTTAACAGTTGATTAGGTTCAGCTCTCCAATGTCTGTCCTTGCTCAACTCACTTCTCAACTCTCCCGAAACAACCTTAGAGACGTGGCACCGTATAACGTGTTCACGACTAACACCGGGATATAGCTGTGGCAAGAAGTAGAGGAAGAAGAGATCGTGGACGTTGTAAGATAAACGCTGTGTCTGGCAGGAAGGGCTCACCCGAACATTTACAGCTGCATCAATCTGATAAAACGAAATGAGGCCTTGACAAGGATATCTCTGCAGCAACTTGCAAATGGTGGAGCCGTGAGGGCCAGTGAACAGCCGCGAACTATCAAATTCAGAGCGTCGCCTTTCCGATGGCACGATTTTCCTGCTCGACTTCCTCAATTGAAGCGATAGCATTTTGTGGTTTATGGGGTTTTCCTGTGTGCGAGAAGGTTCTGTGTTTGAACTCGTAAGAAAATGAAGTGACAATCAAATGCCTATCAAGCTGTCTGATTTTTCACTCTTGAGAATATCCCGCTCACTACAGAGAAGTATTAGAATAACGTACGCAAGCGCTTTGGGTAACCTAAAAACAGTGTCGTAATATAAAAACTAAGGCAACACTATTATTTTCTTACTAAAAGTGCTTGCCTCCGTTATTCTAAGACGCCCCTATTGTACAGAGCGCGACACTGTAAGTGTGAGTGAGCGATTGTCGGTTTTCGCTGTTTCTCTCAAAGAATCGAAAGACTGCCGTCCATATTATTAGTGTCTTTGAAAGTGCACATCTGGGCCACAAGCCTAAGCGGTTCAATTTAGTACCTTTTATTACCATTTCGATATAAAATTCGAAAAATCGTCGACATCGTGATTGCGGTAACGTCTGGCCACCAGGAAAAAAATAACACTTAATAAAACTAAAGATTATTGCTTTATATGGGGGGGGGGGGGGTGCTATTTCTAGCTTATTCCTTGAGAGCATTCTCAAAATGTCACTTATTGTCGAGTTAGATACATTTGAAGTTCCTCGTAACGGCGGTTTGCTATCGCGAACAAAGAGTTGTTATTCAAGCAGACTTCGGGCTCATAGCCTCCCACAACGCGGCAAACCTTTTATGAGATAGAGTACATACTTCGGAGGAGCCGTATCTTGATTTGAAGGTAATACTTCTCAAAGATTCCTATTGTCGAAATCCGCCATTCCCTGACTCGCAGACTCTTGGCAAGATGCCCAGAGTCGGCGAGTGAAATTTCACAGGAAGCTACAATTATCAGTTGAGAAGATACAGATGCTGCCTCTTTCGTAGCTGGCCATGGGCTCTAGTGTAGTTCGAGAGAACGTTTTTAGATCTGGTTTATTTATTTTTGTAACTGTTTTAGATGGTTTCTCGTGTCGGAACATGTAATTTTGTTCTCTGAAGACTTTTTTAGATCAGCAGACTTTTGGGGCAGCTGCGCCTTTCACAGGAGGTCACAATTATCAGATGAGAAGATACAAATGCTACCTATTCTGTAGCTGGGTAGGTGTTCTAGTGTAGTCCTAGACAGCATTTTGATATTTAGCATATTATTTGTCCCGTGATTTTTTTAAAATGTATCCTCCTGTCGGAACCCGTATTGTTTTGCTCTGGAGACTTAGAACCGCAAGCTTTTTGCCAGGTGCACATTTTCCAGATAGCCACAATTATCACTTGAAAAGACAGCCTTCGTAATATTTTTTTTCTGTAAATTTTTTTAAAATGTTTTGAGTCGGAACACATAGTTTTGTGCTCTGAAGACTTTAAATCGCAGACTTTTCGGGCAGAAACGCCTTCTTAGTAAGCCACAATTATCAGCTGAGAATAAACAAATGCTGCATTCTCATTAGCTAGATCTGTCTCGCACTGTATTACTAGAAAAATATATTAAACTTTTTTCGTAGTTTTTTTATGTTTTTATATGGTTCCTGACGTAAAAGTCCTGCTGATCTTACGTAGTTTCCCTTCATCTATAGTCGTTCGCAAGATAAACAAGGCGTGGATGCCCTTTTGCAGACCCGCCTCTAGCGCAATGCTTTATCGTTAGATAACAAGGTGGCGCGTTTCATGATCTTCGAGTATGCTTGCGAATCAACAGTACCGGATGGCCACGAGCACGGACTGGAGGTCGGGCGTCCCAAAGAGACACCCCGCCATTCCAATACGCGCATCTGACGTCACTCCGCTAAGTCGGCGCTGCTGTCGGCGCGGTGCATGCGCGGACGCTTTACTTCACTCGAAGCTGCTTTCTCCGCACGAGCGGTTTACCCCCCCCCCCCCCCCCCTCCCTTTGGTGTCGGCAAATGCTAAGTTTTGTTGTTGTTGTTTTTTTTTGTAAAAAGCGTGCTGGTCTATGTACACCATTGCAAGCGTGGCATTCCGGTCAGTGCCGCACGTCTGCCAAGCACGTACCTCCTCAGGGTGCGTTTAAGGTAAACGGAGTATACTTAGAGTTCCAGTTCACTATAGACAATTGCAAGGACGGCGCCCCGACTGGTGCCCCACGCGTGCAAGCACGGGCAGCTTGCGCGTGAACATAGCTCTGGCAAGCTTGCAATTGCACGGGCTTGTCCGCACCAGCAGAGACATGGCGGCGGCCAGTGGCCTAGAATACGGCGAGCTGTGGTTAAAGTCGCCAACATAACCCTAGGGGAGATGCAAAATTCACGTTCTACGTGTGTTGGTGCTATCAATAATAATAATTGGGTTGTGTGTGTGTTTATACAGCCTAGAACTTGGTCTGCCTCACAGGGGCGACGAGTCTCCCAGCTGTAGATGAGAAATTTAGCCAGTGCGGTACAGCCGCTAGCCTGGGGTCTGTAACGTGCACCACGCAGTAGTGATACACGACCGCACGCCGGTACGATGCTCATCCAGATCGAAACGGGCAGGGGTGGGGCTCTTGGTGCTATCAAGATTGAAAGTGACGGTGTTTGCAAACATGGGTTCCCGACTGGTGCCTCATGCGCACGTGCAGTATGCGCGTGGAGGTAGCTTTGGCAGGCTTGCACTGGTACGTGTTTGCTCAACGAGCGAGAACGTGCGGGCGTCGAAGAGCACGGTGAGCTGGAGTTGAAAGTCGCCAACATAACCGTAGGCGAGATGCAAAATTCGCCTTCTACGAGTGTTTGTGTTATGAAGCTTGAAAGTGATGGTGTTTATTGTCGCTCCCAAAAATGGGGTTGCTGGGACTATAGGGAGTAGTCACTAGACGCCATATTTGTGGGTGCTGTTTAGAGCGTATGCTCAGAACGAGCTCACATCATTAGGCTGCTAAGACCGGCACTCTTGACTGTGCGGAAAGCACGTTGCAAAAGAATTGTGGAAGCTCGCCATCAGCACGTGCTTAGCATTTGCGCACATAGCTATGGCCGCCAGCGAATACTCCCTGATGACGTTTTCCGTTTCCTTTCGTTCTCAGTCACGTTGGTTGCATATCTGGTGTGCGGGGCGAAAATATAGCACGACATTTCAACCTGGGATGTGCGAGAAAATTAGGTGAGTCAAAACAAGAATGTGTGACAATCACGCATTTTAAGTGAACACCTTCCAGCGGCGTGGAGAGATATCAAAACGATGTTTTAACGAATACCAGAAGTGACAGCATTTAAGATGGCTGCGCCCTTGTGGAAAAGCTTTATAGACCATTTCGATAAAAGACCGCAATCTGTTGCACGAAAAGGCAACTAGCACCTCCACCATTTTGAAGGATACCGTGTCGCTCATGCCAGTTTGCGCACGTTGCAATGTTGCAATACTAGTCGCAATACGTTCGCGTTTTGTTGTGTAAAGCCAGATGCAGAGTTCTTTGGTTGCCAGAATCGATGAAGAAGCTGTATTGTCTTGTTCTGCCGTGATATCCAGAGCCACAGTCGTGGTGGCGGCTGCCCGTTCCGCGTGGCGAGGTTCGTTTAACGCTTAGATTTGAAATTGAGTCTGCTACACTACATATAGAGTTACTAATGTTATTCAATAAAAGTATGCGACTATCGGTTTTGAATACGGCTTTATTCGTGTGGGAAGTTGCGTTCGTAGACGTGGAAGATAGGTAAGACTACGGCCTCACGTGCTTGTCTGACAAGACTGAACGGCTGATTAGTGACAGCGTTCAGACTGCTAAGTTCAACTCAAAGTGACGTTATCACAATAGTTTTGTGGTTAATAGGTGTACCAATTATTTACCAATGATTGATCGTTTTAGAAATTACGTTCTACAAGGCGCGGGAAAATTATTCGGCCGCTGATACGACTCATTAAACAAGAAATTAAAATAAATTTCGTGCAACAGATTTTATAACATGTACTTTATTTGTGTGTGCCAATATTACAATCTGTGGCAGAACTTAAATACAGCACAGTGAGAATTGCGATACAATCAAATTTGGCTTTTACATAACCAGCCTACACAGATGATATGCTAGCGCCTTCCAACTCATTGGAAAGGAACAATGCTTTCGCAAAACTGCTTCCAGGCATGATGCCTACGTACTTCACATGGCGACTGCAACCTGCTAGCGAGTTTGGAAGTCAGAGGACTTGCGAGCGCAGCGACTAGCAATCGGTGTGCCTCTGGTCACCAGATTGCCGACAACTGTGCACTGCGTACACATACACTCGTGACTGTTCGGGAATAGACTCTAGAATAACAGGATGATACAACAGCAAGCCCCTGAGCTCGAGTAGCCACGAACATTCACTCATCTTCCACAACTAGGGGCGCTAAGTTGCGCTTTTTGGACTCCCAGGAAAATAGGGAGAAGGAAGTGACGTCAACGACACAGCAAACGCAGATTGGATGTTGACAGAAGAAAACGAAATCAACACCCAATCTGCGTTTGCTGTGTCGTTGACGTCACTTCCTTCTCCCTATTCTCCTGGGAGTCCAAAAAGCGCAACATAGCACCCCTGGTGTCTGCGAGCACATCACCGAAACACATAAAGGGCGTTAAAGGAACTAATGTACTCCCACTTTTAACAAATTAATGGTGCCACTCAGTTTCTTGTTCGTACTCCGAGCAGAAAGAGAAAAATATTCTCAGTGCGTGATAAAGAAACGACGGTTGTACCAAAGTTGTGTTTCACCCACGACCTCCTCATCACACCACGAAATCCGTTCTAGGGCCCCGTACGCAAACCTGGAGCATCCTTCAAGATGGTGTCCGCTGCCCAGTGTACCCAGCCAGATCTAGCTTTTTTCCATTGTTGTCAGACTTTTTGAAAGGGTTTTATAATCAATGGCCTGCACTGGGGGAACGTCAAACGAGCTGCCATTGTGGTGGTCTTGCTACTAAAGACGTATCCTTTTGCAGCATACACTTTTTTACCGCCGCGTTTTCCTTTCTTTTTTTTTTTTTGTTAAGAGCAAGAAGGAACGACCACCGACATGGTGCAGTGACGTCACGTGCAAGCCGAAGCAACCTCGCCGAGCTAAAGCCCCTCCGAGCAGCCTTCTGGGCAGAAAAGGTCACGAAGTATTCCTCTTTCATCGGGAATCCGGGGGAGGATGGTGACGCCAGCCTCCTTTGGAAACGGGAGCAGGCGGCATTTGGTAAACTTTTCAGAATCCGTGCGACGCGACTGGCGCGCCGCCGCGCGGCCATTACCGAAGGTAGGCATTGAGAACCCCAGAGAAAACGAAACCGAAACCACGCCACGTACGTTGGTACGCGTTGAAGTCGGAGCGGTGCTGTTGCGCTGGGTTCACAGCATGAAGTGCTGCCGGTGCTGCGTCGTTAAGTACTTCAATAGTTATGCGACGTATCTCGTGGGGACGTTTCACAGTTTTTCACCTCGCTGATGTTTTGTGGGACAGCGACAACGATGGACCCGTGCCGTACTACGCGAGAAATTCAGTCTTCCGATCATATCTGCCACTGTGTCGGCACGGCTGAAATATTCTACACTGCCGCTTTACGCTCTGCGTTTGTTTTCGTACCAGTGACGTCTATATGTGTTAGCGCCGGTGGGACGAACTGAAATGCCATCCCACACTCGCGGGTATGCAGTGCCAATTTCGTTGGAGGAATGCCCTCCAAAGGAGTTTCGTGCCCATCGTACGTGTCGATGATGTTTCCGGACAAGTATGGCACGCAATCTGTACTTCATGTAGAAAGATTCGAACGGTAAAAAAAAAAAGTGACAAATATGATTCTAAGGAAAACTACAATGAAACTCGGAATCACTGGAGAATCGACGATTGAGTATGGAAGTTTATGTGGTGTGCTTTCTTTTTTGATCAGCCTCCTTTTGAATGTGGAAACACTGACACCCCGAGTTCTGTAGACAACAATTTTTTTTCTCGGCTTTAGAGCCACCTATCACAAAGTTGTTCGAACTGGAAGTACTGCCCACTTGTCCCTTTCTATACCTGTAAAGTGTGCACCTCCCACGATGAGTGGTATTATCTTGACAGCCTTTGACGGTCAAAACTGGTTCCCATTTAGTTACGTCGCCCAAACTAAATTTCCACTTGGTTTCACTATCCCACCTCTTTTTGGTATAATAAGTGTTGTGTCAAGTTAAGGTCATGTCAAAGTACCTCTGTGCTCAAAGTCAGCACCTCGCGCAACAGGTTATTACACAAGAGCTGACCGCAAAAGCCTTTGGCGGCTAAACCGTGTGTTGGCCGACAACTTTGTTTTCTCGGCTTTAGAACCACCTTTCGTAAAGTTGTTTCAATCGGAAGTACAGTCCACTAGTCCCTTCCTACCTGTAAAGGCTCCGCCTCACACGACGAGTGGTATGCTCTTGACAGCCCTTTCATGGTCAAAACCGGTTGCCATTGGGCTACACCGCCCAAACCAAATTTCCACCTGGTTTCCCTATGCCACCTATTTTTGGTATAATAAGTGCCGTATCATGTTACTGTCAAGTCCAAGCACCTGCGTGCCCAAATCTGAACTTCGCACAGCCCGGTTATAACACAACATTTTGGGTCCAATATTGGATATCCCCTACAGCTTTATTTCTTTATTCGTTAGAAACATAACTTCCACACTTGCTGTCTTAATGAAACTTGGCACACTTCGTGCACAAACTTAGTGAACATCTCACTCGCCTCCAAATATCATCGTTTCAGCAGTTCCGTTTACAGCGACGAGCCAAACAAATTTCCCACTCAGAGCAATTATGGTGACGGCCGTCTTGCTTTTCGTAAAATTGCTCTAACCCCTTTTTCGGCCGCAACTAGAGAAATCACCCCTAATAACGACTCAAACTCCATATATAAGAAGTTGAGAACAGCTAGATGCCCTTCTTAGGTCTGCCCCAGCAGTCATGCAACGTCACCCTCAACGTATCGGCTCAAAAAGCAAAAGTTTCGTCCGTGCGCGCTTCCGCCGCCACAGCTTCGCATGCGAAAAGGCGCCGCAGGCTGCTGAACGCGCCTCACTGTCGAACGCCAGCTCCTCCGCTAGCGGCGCTACGCGCGTTTTTCAAAGCGCCCCCTATAGTTCCCGCACAGAGTGTATAATGGCGAGTCGTAACACCGCATAGGTCGTGGCATCGGCTGTAGTCACTAAAACTGAAAAGTGAAAAGGCGTCACGGGGCGGCGAGACACAGCACGTTTGCCATCACTACGTCATACATGCGTCGCCTCTCATTGGTATTTTGTGTGTGTGCGTGTTGGGGGGAGGGGGGGGGGGTGGACGTCACCTACGCAGCTCTCCCAATTTATCCTCACGCGTCGCTCTACTCTTTCTCATCCTCCTCGTCAATTCCTCTTTCAAGTATGAACCACACGTGGCCATGGAATGATACAGGGTTGCGTTGCATCTACGAAATGAGTGGCGTCAGGTTCTACCGTAGTTTTCTTCATGATCGCGGCAGCTGATTGCGACTGCTTCCTTTTATTTGGTCGCGTAACAATAAATGGAAGGAATTATTTTTTTACACTCCGTTAACATCGTGCGATTGGATACCAGCGTTCTAACGGTGTTTGTAACTTCGTTCAGCTTGAGAAATGTGTTTTGCATGGATGGAATTTTAAATACTTAGGTATTTTGACAGCAAATAATTTGTGCACGCCCGTGTGGAAGGTTTTGGGGTGCGCTCACACAACTTCACAAAACGTTTGAGGGTGTTATTGGTATGCATCGCAACCAACATTTAACCACGCAGTTAAGTTTGACTATGGCGTTTTATTAATATGTATCGACCGACATTGGACCAACTCGATTTGATTTGGCGGGGGCACGTGTGTACTTGGCATGACTCTCGAAGTCATCAGAATTCAAACGAACGAAACTCCACTTCGGTGAGGTCCAGTCACTGTTGCGACAAAGGGCCGAAATCCATCGTTTGAGCAGCTCGATGGTTCTCAAAAATGTAAATGAACCGCTTATATAAGTTCACGTGACTGCGAAGTCCAGGACGTAATCTAAGAGGGGCATGCCGGTGAACGAAACACTCAGCGCAAGGTTGGACTTTGGAGTAGCCGGCGCCATTTCAAGGCTGCCAAATTCTCCATAGCACCATTTATTTTCTTCTTCTTCTCAGCGCAAGGTGTTTGCAGCCGTCTACACTGCAAAGCCCCATCTTATTCTCGGCAACGCCACACACTTACGTTTACTCAAACTGCACAGCGGTTTAGCTTGTCCTCTCGTCGAGCAGATTCTGGTCTCTTCTAGATTTTTAGCACACCAGCTTTTTTTTCGTAGTTCGACCGAACTGATACAGGATGAATAATCAGAACAAGTGTAAGAAATAATGCCAGGAATATCAGTGTAATTCATAAATGTACCGGTACAAAGGTGAGCCGCAGGTGGACCCCGCACGATTACCGTTCTTATATATATATTGAATGCATCCAGTCAATTCAATAAACGTTGCTGGGGAAAAAATATCGTGCTATGTTTTTCACATTAACATTGTTTCTATGGTTCTGAAGTTTTGCCTGACAATTAGATAATGAAAACTTGAATTCCGCAACACAAATGCCTGTTCTTGGGTTCAAATGCCTGTTCTTGGGTTCAAACGTTTCTCCAGAAAATAAGAAAATTAAACGTTTTCTGCTGGCACGGCATTCATTATAGTGTAAGATTCCAAATTACATTATGAAAAGAGATTCCGCAGTCTCAGACATTTTCGAAATTCAAAATGTAAAAATAAACTTTCGAGATGAAATCATTTAACCATGGATTATCATTCTGACTATCGCAAGCAGCCTCCTACGACACAACGGGCGTATAGACGTTTTCTGTTTCCTGTCGTTTTGAGTCACGTGGTTTCCGTATCTGGTATGCGGGACGAAAAAATAACAAACTATTTCAACCTGGAATATGCGAGAAAATATAAGTGAGGCAAAACAAGAATGTGTGACAATCACGCATTTTTCGTAAACACCCTCCAGCGGCGTGGAGAGATCGAAACGATGTTTTACCGCACACCAGAAGTGACGACAATCAAGATGGCTGCGCCCTTGTAGAAAAGTTGTATAGGTGATTTCAACAATTTTACAGCATAAACTTCTTAATTTTTGTGTCAAGATGATGTTAAATTCAGATGGCGCACAAATTTCGTCAAAAGAAGATCCTTTTAACAGAAAAAAAAATATGAAAAATGTCCGGAGACTTTTTTCCTGCTAAACACAAATAAAACATGAAAAAAAAAATGTATCTTTTTAGGAAGAGTTCTATGCCGGTTCAAAAGTTTTTCTGCTATACATTAAGAGTGAATCATTTCCCGCATTCCCGATTCGAACGGAGGCGGATTGCATAGTTGAGACACCAAACACGAGCGTGTTGATCCAAAGAATTACACCGGCTGCGTGTGAGCATTGAACATGGAAGTCGATTTCGAAGTTCTAATCGATGAATAAGGCAGCTAGTGTATCCCAGGCAATATTGACCAAGCTTTTTTTAGCTATAAGTGACGCAGCCCCGGTAATAATCTACCGGTGGCGACGTCATGATTCGGTTGGAGGAACTGATTTTACGTGACGCACAGGCGTGATATCGCCTGGAGCTCGTCAGCCGATGGGTGAAAACAAACGGCGCCCCCCGTGTTATTTTTGATTGTGATTTTTGTATACTGATTTTTGCAGTTGAATAACAATAGTTAGTACATATTTCGAGTTAGAAATGTTTTCAAAAACGGAAATAAATGAGCATGATCAAAAGCGATCCCTGTGCAGTGTGCACGTGTTTAGATGGAAGAACCCATGTTTTTTCACTGCTACGTCTGAGAAAAATTAGGAAAATCAATAGAAAAGAGACAGTGGTATTTCTTATTTGACTTACTGCCAGGCAAAGACAGGTCGTTAGGCATTTTAAAAGTAAAAACACCTTTAATTATTAAAAATATTATCAAGAAAACCACAAAAATGTCTCTATTTACAGCATTCGTCGATCATCAATCTAAATGGTCGATACAGTTAACAAAAAAAAAGTTATTAGGAGGAATTCGTGTTGAAGCGATGAGGCCCAATGTACTTGTTGTGTTGTCCGAATTCCGTTATGCCCGAATCCCACTAGGGCGACAAACAAAAACAATGGACACGGTCAAGCCTCCAATACATGCAACATGCTCGCAATGGCACCTCTGGCAGGCGTTTAGTCGTTCGGTGCTCCTGAAGTAAGCACGAGGGATTGCGAGTCCGCTAAAGATACCCTCGCGTGCATGACGCTCGTGCTTGAGCATAGCGTCCTTTATTCTACAAAGCCTGTCAAATTGCTAAATATTCTGATTTGACGCTTGTCCCTGTCGGTTGTTTCTGCTTGCCACTCTAGTGGGAATCGGGCATTGTAAAATTTGGCATATCTAACAAGCACATTTGTGAATGTCTATGAAGTAATGACCATGTAGCGAGTTGAAAAAATAATTTATCTGAGTCAGCATCATCCTGGTACTTCTGAAGTGGAAGAAGCTATATTTTGAATATCGTCTTGTGCTGATATTATCATAATGCCATATGCATTGCCTTCGCAAATAAACGCCATATGCATTGCCTCCGCAACATGCGTACGTATACACTTTGTTTGGTATGTCCTTTTTATCACATTTCGGTACGCCAACACATGTCGAGTTAGAGCAGTTTTGGGGGGTTCAACCTTTCTTTGCGGCGTCACGTCAGCATTGAGTTGCGATTTGGTGGCCCAGCAGTTCATAAAATCAGTTGTAATAGATCGTCCCCAAAGCGACTACCAAGAGCGCGGTACCAGTGCGGTTCCGCTCCCAGTGTGATGTGAACAGGTATTTACGTGGCTTTTCCTAACGCTCTTGTAGTTCAAACGTATCGTCCCGGACGTTGGCTCACTCCCGCATCCCCGAAGCCACGTAAAACGCCGTAGCGATTTGTTTACGTGTGCGCCGCTTTGCAGAGCCGTGCGGGCCGAGATCTTTTAGCAACGATGGCAGTCGTGGTGACTTCATAGCGATTGAGTTCGTAGGAGTCGACAAAGCCGGCTATGCCGTCATAGGGAGGGGTGGGCATTGGGTTCCTTTAAATATACATTTCGTAGCGTCGACCTTACATCGCAGGGCGACGATCCCTAAACCACCCCAAAAAAGCGTTGCCAGAAAGACCACCTGAAACTGAAACCAATGGTGACCAACTCCGCTGGGACTTTTTTCACCAAAGCGCCTCGGTACTACGTTCATGTATAAGTAATCTCTACGAGTGAGCGTACTTCCCGCTGCGGCGCTGCTCTTACTGACATGATGGCGTGACGACATTCCATCGAATCTTTACAGACATCCACCAGGTTGTTTATTGTTATCGTTTAATTAGTTTAAAATATTTGTCTTTACATTTCCCCACAAAATATTGCTATTAAAGAAGTCCTACTTCATCCCGCTTCATGTTGAAGCGAAAATATGAGCTCCGAAATTTGGTTTCCGTATCCCTGTAAAAAATGGTTTCTGGGAAAAAAATAAGAAAAAAAAATCCATTACTTTCAAAAGTTTGTGAAAAAATACCCTAGCATCTTCAGCCTATACACGTAATAAACAACGATCATCACAAAACCTTTTAGGTTTCTTTAGTGTCCCTCCAATGCTCGAGTCATATTTCGGAGCCTTCAATGCCCACTCTTACGGACATATTATATACTTTGGTATAATAAAGTTACACACGACGTTTCGCACAGGAAACTTATGTCATCTACTCAAGACACTTTTGCTCTGTATGTCAATCAGTGCAAGAACTTTGACCTTCCTACTGTCATAATAAAATTTACCCGAAATTGCTTTTATTTGGCCATTTTCAACAGAAAGAACCTAAAGGCTTCTCTCTGTTCTGTCTCATACTATTCTTATAAGTTCTTTAACCCAATTATTATAAGTTACTTATACTGTCATATCAATAAGTCATCCCACAGAATGTCTGAACTATAGAATATCAATAATATTTTGCAATTTTTCTATTCGTGAATGCTCGCAGTAGTGACACCAAATAAAAAGCTGAAAACGGCAACTTTGAGGCTGGTTTTGATTCGCAAGGGAGAGTACCAATTGAAACGACCTGCTTGCACTTGTACTGCTTTTCCGGAAATCCAAACAATGATGAGGAAGCGAAATATACTATGTGATGGAAATCGAAACGTCTTTTTAATGGCGCTTTTCGTGTCCCTCATTGTTTAGGGTTTTCGAACATCCCAAAAGAGTACACACCCTAGAAATAAAGGGGCTCAGAAAAGTAATTGTGTTTTGTGCATGTTTAGGCGGTGAGATGTTAGACAGCCCCCATTGGCATGTTGTGTCTCGGCTGTAAATAAGAAATTTTCCCAGTGCAGCGCTACTGCCATCCTGGGGTCTTTAACGTGCATCACGCAGTAGTGATACACGACATCAGCCAGGTGCCGATACTCATCCATATTTAAACTGGCAGAGGCGTGGATTGAACCCACAAATTCCGGGGTCTTCAGCGCGAGCTAAAGGTGTCCATCGATCAGCCCAGTGTTAACATGTTGTTGCGACCCCGGAGACGGTCTCAAGTGCGAGACAAGGTGTCGGGGCTGTAGCTCACTGGCCGCATAGCACCGACAAAGTATACTCGAGTGGGAACATTGGGAAATATATTTTATGCACAGATGATTTGCATATACTGTATGTGACTGACAGAGATCAATTGAGTCCTCTTTGGTCTCTCTGAATTTCCGTTAAATAGACCCCAAAGGAGAGAAGGCTCGTTAAGAAAGGAGCTCTCCCCAGAGTGAAAGCAACACGTATTCGGTGAAAGCGTTCACGGCGTGGGCGCGTCTCAGGGCCTGGCACAATCGCGTCCTTTGGGCGCGGCCTATAGATGACAAAATACGTAGCCGCCCTTGCCAAGCGGCTGACGCAATGTGCTTGCAAGAGGTCGATGATCTCGCCGCTCGCAACGGCACGCACACCGCCATACACGCCGGTGTCTCTTCTCTTGAGAGCTGGTAGTCTTGGCTCGGCTGGTGGTTCCCGGGAGACGTTCCTCTTGGCATCGATGCATCCAGCGGAAACCAGAACTCAACTTCTTCAAGACACGGCTCTGCATATTCCTTTCGACCCTGGCTGAGGTGGGATACATGCTCGAGAGGTCTTCTCCTTCTTCATTATTCGTTGTTTTGGGAAAACCCACGACGTTCTTAGAGGTAGAACAATCTGTATATATACCCTGATAGTTGTGGGCGCAGCGCAACAATGCCAGGCGGGAGGTCACGAGCGATTGGACTACATTTCAAATGAGAGAGCACCAGTGTTGGGAAGTACTTTTAAGTACATTGTACTGAAAGCACTACTTCAAGTATGTTTATTTGCTTGAAGTACATTCTCTGAATGTGTACTTGTACTTTACTTAAAGCACCCTTTCTGTCACTTTCCGAGGAAAGTACAACTCCCGACTTCAAAGTACATTCTCTGAGTATGTACTTGTACTTCACTTAAAATATATTTTCTGGTACTTTACGAGGGAAATACAACTCCCGACTTCAAATTACATTCCCCAAATTTAGTCTTGCTAAATTTTTATCACAAAATGATCCTTTGCCGACTCTGAAGCAATACTAAGGGGGGGGGGGGGGGGGGCATATTCTACCTTGAGCCTACACGCGAGCAGACGATGCATCGCTCCGATTGGAGCGATGCGTCATATCGCTCTAACGGTGTATCGTAAACGGCGTATTGTAAACGGCGTAAATTGCGTATCGTCAGCTAAAAACGCGCTGAGTTTTTTGAGATGCCGTCTAATCATTTCTCTGAGTGAAGAAATGGCGGCTGTAAGACGAATTCAAATAAGTGCCTAAAATGTTGAGTATGTAAAATAGTTCGCCAGCGAGCGTAAGAGAATCACTCTGCGACTACTTGACTTCATCCAATATTTGCCATCATTTCCGGAAATACATGATGCACCCCCCATTACCCCTGGTGCCAGGCACGTAGCCAGGATTTTTTTTTTTTTTTTTGAGGGGGAGGGGGGCGGGGGCCCGCCGATGACGAAATGGTGTATGAAGGGGAGAGGGGAGAGGAGGTCCCAGCGAAATGGAAGATTTCGGGGAGGCCCGGTCCCGATGCCCCCCCCCCCTGGCTACGTGCTTGCAGGCTGGTGCAATGGGCGAGCTCAGTAGCGGCCCCCTCAGCTCCGAACGGAGTAACTGGAGTTACAAAAATGATCAATGAGTTTCAATTGAGTTTCTATGCAATTGAATGACTTTCAATTAAAACTCGTTTCATTTTTTTTTTTTTTTTTTTGTAAGGATGTCTTTGGAGCGCCTACTGAACGGAAAAAAAAAAGAAAGAAAACGCGGCTCCTAAACTGCTTCTATGCATTTTCCGTTTCCTCCCCTGTGCCAGACGGTTTCCGAATAAAATGGAAGCAGACGACGCCGAGCACGATCGCTTTTATTTGACGCCTGTTTGTTGAATGCACAGAAAAAGTTGCCTATCAGATCCCGCTGACGTGCGGCAGAAAGGATGTGGGACAGACGGGAAGATGCCTAAATGATAGATTGCGCGAACATCACCAATAAGTGAGCGAACTGCGTGAAGGTCGTTTGTCAGTGCACTGCCATGACTGTGGGTGCAAACCCGAATTTAATTGTGCACTGTTATTAGAAAGCATAGAGATAAGACGGTAAGAAAAATCACAAAGGAAGACCTCCTAAAAAATACGGGGATCGATGTGTCAGCGAAGCGTCGATCAATTTGGGCGACAAGGAGACACAGTTCTTGAGAGCATTGTGCGTTGCATGGGATTGGATGCATGGCGCGATGATGCAGAGTATTTATTCCTTTGCTTTTCTGAGGATTAACAGTTGAAATTAGCGCATTGTAGTTGTCTCGTTCTTACTCTCATCTCTGTCTTGAAGCGCTATCATGTTCTCAAAGTATCAGTACCAACTCGCTCAAGAATCCGCATTCCCCAAATTTGGTATTGTTGAATTTGTATAATAAAATTATTATTTGTCAGCAACTGGCTTATAAGTTGATTGCGTTAAATATTTTGTTATTGAGAGTAAAGCAATAACTTTGTGGCCGTTTGAAAAGGGTAGAAAGCGCTAAAAAAAACACGGGTCGAGACACGCAGAAAAACAACGACACAGGGCGCACTCTCAACTGAAGTTTATTCGAAAAAGTACACACTATTATTCCCAATGGGAACGCACAGTCATCAGTCAATCCCTGCCCAGCTCACATTTGTAATACTCATACTCATCCGTAGATCGGGCTAAACACGTTTCGCTGACGCACTTGTTTCCCTTAGCCCTAATGTGAAAATCCTCGTGTAGTTCGCCTGACACCTTGTTTTTGTATTTTGCCAAAAGTTGTGTGCTGTTGAATGACAGGGTGCAAGAGCATCTTCTGCAAACGAACAGCGAGATACCCTTGGCAATGTACTAACTGGCCCATCTAAGCACATTATTGCAGGCCATTTGAGTTTATGCAATATTCGCCGCCATGCCTCTCCCACAGTGTCGCCGGCGGTCAACCGGCGAAACTGTGGGAGAGCGAAAAAAATTATCTCGTTGCCATGACACCCCGGTACACCGTGGTCTTTCTGCACGTGCCACAACCTCGCTGGAGCTCTGCGCGTGTAGTACATGAGGCGGCACGAGCCGTCTTGTGCGTGCCCACGGGTCGACGAGTCACCTGCCGGCGCCGCTTGAAACCATAGTGAGAGAGAGTGAAGAGGGAACTTTATCGGGCACGTCGCGAGGAGCGCGCTGTCCTCACCTGAAGAGTATTATATTACACCGTGACCCCCGGTCACCCATAAGTAATGCTAACCAAATAAAAAAATAAATAAAACAGTATAGGGGAATGCAAGTTTATCATGTAAGATTGTAAAAAAAAACTATTTGTACTTTAGTTTAAAAGTATACTGTATTTATTGTACTTTACTTCAAGTACATGGCGCCCGGTGTACTTACTATTTTACTTGAAGTGCATAACCTCTCATTTACTTTGTACTTTATTTCAAGTAATTTTTAGATGTACTTTGTTAAACACTGGGAATGGCACGTGAAGTCAAGTCACACACGCTCGCTCGTTTCGGACTTTCTTTCGCATCTTTTCTTCAAGCAAGCACCTCCCCCCCCCCCCCCCCCCCCCCCTTTTCAGACTTTTTTTCGTCTCCGCTGCAAATAAAAGTGAAGTGTGGTTCCAGGCTGCCACCGCTGAGTGTGTGAAAGTGAAATCTTGTGGCATATATATAAACACAAGAAAAGAGCGAAACTTAGTTCAGAAAAAAATTGCCAGAAAAGTAAATAACACAGAGCTCGCGCAAGAAACTTTCATACTATGCTTCTGTTGATAAAGCAACGTCACCATCATCTCATCTGTTCACAAGACCTATTGCACAAGAAACTAGTTGTTTTATTTCCAAAGTGCAGAATTAAAGCGGGGGACATCTCTTCTTGGGGTTCATTCTGCTGCCCAGTTTACACTCAAATGCCTTTGCAAACGGCTGGTAATTGCTGAGCGGTACGTTCACTCTGTACTTCGCTGGAGACCACATGGCGTCATCCACGACTCTAGCTGTGTCTTCCTCTGGATCGCAGAACGACTGACCGAACATCAGGTAAAACAGCTGCTCCGAACTCACGCTAGGAAGGTTCTCGAAATGGAGAAACACATTCTGGAAACCCAGCGCGTCCATAGTCGAGATGTAGAAAAGTAGTGATGTCTTGTAGGCCCTGTGCAAGACGGCCACGGCCACATTGTCGGCCATGTTTTCTCTCAGAGTCCGCTGACCGTCGAGGGTCTTGTTGAGGGCGGGAACTTCGATAATGCTGTACTGGCGTTCCAAGCAGGACTTCATGTACTGAAGGTTTTCTGCCTCGCTGTCTGAACTGAACATGAACTTCTCCTGGAAGACGTAGTAGAGGAAGCGCGTCATCACAAAGCCCACGGTGGATGATTCGAGAAAGAACTCCCTTCCTTTTAGCATCAGCGGAGCTATGGAGAGCGGAACGCCGAGGACGTTCGTGTCCGGGTCAAAGTGAGACGTAAGTTCCAAGTTGGTGTCGTAGATAACTTCCCCAGATTTGAGGATCCGTTTCAGGTAGTTGGTGGAGAGTGCGACTTTCATCTTGACGTACGATACAACGATATCTTTGGGATCCGTCTCAAATGCGATTGCGGAATAGTAGTCCTCAACGTTGTCCATAACACTAAAGTAGCTAGGGCTTATGGACATAATCTCGTCTTCGATGCTGTTCACGGTTGTCATCGGACTTTGAGTTGCCGAGTCAAGAACGCTCCTGAAAGAAAACCAAAACAATAACATTTAAGAATAGCCGCGAGAAACTGCCTCTAAACGTTTGATTAAAATTAAAAAAAAATATTGAAGTCTGCAGTCTATCAAAAGCTGATTCATTGTAGTAAAGAATAGCTAAAAAAACATTAACGCAAATCTTACCTGTATGAATTTCTCAAAATGGCCTCTTTCATTCCCGCGCTGGTAATTACATCCAGTCGCACCGTTTCGTTGAAATGCTTCACAAAAATGTAGTTGTACAGTCTGTAAGTAAGAAGAGAACAGACCTCGCGGCTCACGTTCTCGTAAGATGCACTGGAGGCCACACTTCGGAGCTTGTTGAATGGTAGCAGATGGAGCATCACCTTGTATCGCAAATAGTCTTGCACCTGATTTGGTGTAAACTTCGTTAGCAACTTGACAAGGTGGCTAAAGTAGTCCGGCGACCTAACTACAATACACTGGTCCGGCTCAATGGGATCGACGAGACCTCCCAAGAACCTGCTCCAGTCCCATGCATCCGACTTCAGCCCTCGTAAGGTTGTAGTCTCGTATTCTGGCAGCTTCTGAAAGCTCTCGCTCCTCAATCCCGAAAATCTCTTCAGAAAGATGTCGATGTCCCTCACATTATGTGCGGCCTCCTCGCTGCCGACCATGTTTCGCACAAAGGCGATAAACGACTTCGAAAACGAGTTCGGAATGTCAAAAATGTGATCGCCACCAAAGTCTCCGGGCCTCTTAAGCACGATGCATTCGGTCTGACTCCTCGCTTTTTTCGTGATAGAAACATGGATGAAAGGATAAAGTTGTAACCCCTTCGCCAGCATGGCCAAACTATCCTCCACGTAGCTGTCCTTACCCCCGAGCTTCAGCAAAGCCATGACCCGACGAGTCTCATCTGGAGCAGCGTTGTGGGGCCCCGCTTTGCAGGCCCTGTAAAACGAAGTCACCTGGCTCGTGAGACTGGTGCGCTTCAGCCAACCTAACTTGGAAAACTTCCGGATCACGTCGTGAATCTCGCGTAGAAAGTGTTTCACTGCCGACTTGCGAACGGACGACGCCGGTTTGGTGCTGCTGCAGACGTAATCGTAAAAGTCGTCGCAGGGGTCGAGCGTCCAGGCGATGTGCTTCTGGAGCTGCTCGCCCTCCTTGAGACAGTGCTCCGAGGTGCACGTGTAGATGAAGCCCGAGCGCTGGCGTTGCCAGGAGAACAGGTGAGCCGCCTGGAACTCTCCGTGGAACTTAGGTCGGTGGATGTTCTTCACTAGGAACACGATGACCAGGGAGATTGCCAACGCCAAGGACATCGAGAAGACGGCCACCAAGATGGCCTTGACGGGGCGGGTGCTGCCCGCCCCAGGGTTCTCGGTGGCCGCTGCGGTGGTGTCCGCCATGGTTTGGCACCTGGACTCGGAGGTGCGACCGTTCGCCTGTTCTGGGAGCGCGTGGAAAATGTGCACGGGCGGTGACCAAGAGGCACGAGACCTGTTACCTCACTTCTTCTTTTTTGTGAGTGTATTCTTAATTAGAGTGCCTCAATGTTCTTCTGTTTAGGGTGATGCCATCGTTTGTAGTACCCGAGGCCGACAGCACGCGCTCACAGGGAAAATACAAAGAAATCGCAGGAAACAAAATGTCGTCGTAGCACAGTCAGCGCCACGAGCACGTGCAGGGACACGCTCTTTCACGCGCTTCAGAACAAAAAATAAAAATAAGCGTTAGAAACAAAATGGCCAGATGTCATCACCCCAAGCAAAGCGCACATGAAGGCACCCTATTCTTAATAAATAGGGTTTGAAGACAAGGTCAGGGTGTCAGAGCATCAAGCCACCAACGTGAAAATTATGTCCTGGCGGTGATACAAATTCCGCATGACGAAATCTGTTTTGAGTAGTGGTATAACCCCATAGCGTGTCAATATACTCTATATATTTATTTATTTTTATTTTCAATCTAATTTTTTCATTAGTAGTTTTGGGTTTCTCATTGTTTTTCCTTTGTGTTTTTACTGCTTCTAGTGACTTAAAGTTGCGATGGAGGCGAGTGGTTTCATGTTACAGCTGGGAACAGCGCACAAATAACAAAAAAGAGGAAGTTGTAGACGGGACTAAAGTCCCTTGAACTCTACCCTTGATAAAGGCGGTTTTTACAAGTTCCACCGACCATTGTTGTGGAAAGGCGCAAGACACCTGCCACGAGCGGGTGCTCCGCCGCCATTCGCTTCCAAGGGCCGCTCATTTTAGTGTTGCGCCGCCATTTGCTTCCAGACACGGGCCTCGTGCACTGGCGCATTTGACGCTGCTTGCAAGACAAGCGTGAACACATCAAGCGGCTTTACACTCCGTTCATCTTTAATAAGAAAGCTCCGCCTTCAGCGCGAGCTCGCTGGCTTCCGCAGAGCTTTTGTTGGGCGTGCCTGCGCGTTCACACCAGTGTTAGCAAGGGCAGAAAGCTCGCGAGGAAGGCGGAGATTCTAACCTCAGTCGTAGCCTCCTCTATACAGACAAAGCCTGGTCTTGGCCTGGCGGACCACTGTGTGACGCGGCCGCCGAAAGTGAAAACAAATTGTTTACTATACTCCGTTTCACCTTCTGTTGTACCGCAGCGAAGGCTAGAAGCGCGAGCTCATAACGTTGGCAACTGCCCTTAATGCACGAGAGCTTGTGCCGCCTAGATGTGCCCTAGAGCAAGGAGCTCGCGCTTGTAGCCTTCTCTGCGGTACAACATAAGGGGAAACAGAGTATAGGGGGAATACATCTTTAGTGCCTGCATCGCGACTGCTGGTGTAGGTGGTTTGGGGCTCGTCAAGCTGTTTTTACAGCTTTTTTCCCAAGTCACCTTTTCAACATTGTTTTTGTTGGAAAAAATAAAGGTACTATTATTATTATTATTATTATTATTATTATTATTATTACATCCCACTCCGCTCATTTGCATTAGACAGAACGCCTACAGCGCCGAATCCTGCCCTGACAAAGGGGAGGTCCGCGTCAGCCCACGCGCATGTGCACGTGGATGTTCGCGGCAGCCGCGGCGGCGTCGTCTTCGATTCCACCCACGGTGATTCCACCTAAAGCCCCTTCATGTTTCAAAAGTATAGCGCAAGGTCAGTCTATGCACGAGGCACGTGCAACGCGCGTATGCTATTTCACTGATGTGCGTGACTACTATGGTGTAGTTTTGGAATTTGTATTCTGTAAACGAGAAAACATTATTGCTTCTTTTCTTTCTTTTTTTTAATGCGCTACCGGCTGCTGGTCAGCAAAACATTTTGTCTTCAGTCTGTTTATTTGGCTCCGGAGAGCCGCGGCACCGCGGAAAGACAGCAGCCCGTACCTTGGAGGCCCGCGTTGCCGCGTTGCCGCGTACATGATAATATGATGAGTATATACATGCATAATGACGACGACATGGATTGTTGGTATTGGGGAGGATAACAGTTCGATTCGCAGAAGTCCAGATTTCGTGGAGGCGGGTTGGGCGGGTCAGCAGCGAGCTGGGGGATCTGGCACGCCGTTTGATCGGTGCATGAAAAAGCCCCATGGGACATGATGGCACTGTTGCTCACTGGGGTCCACTGCGGTCGAAGCAGCAGGTTTCGCGGAGCTAGCCCGGTCAAAGTAGAAGCTGCCGCTCTCGAGGAACCAGGGCTCAGATTGAGGCACCGCTGTCGCCCGGTGTGTCGTCTTCTCAACGTGGTCGTCGTTGTGTTTTTTATGCATACACGTATATATGTATAAATAATATAAGATACATAAAAATACACACAATCGAACGGCCAGCGGCGCGCGCACCGGGCACTGCCTTTGAAAAAAAAAGCCAGCCTCAAAGAACCACAATCATCATCATCATCATTTACCACCCAGTAGACGAGACCTCCCCGACGATAGATGGCTCTCGCCAAGCCAGAAAACCTGTCCGCGCCGAGGCTATTGTATTTTCGAGGAGTGGAATGCATTCCCCCTAGTAAAGTATTTGGTGAAAAAATAGAGCGGCAGACGACGGCTGAGAGGAGAGTCATGTAACGGGCGCACCGCTGCGGTGAGACGCCGAAACACACTTCTCCTGAGCGATGGAATGTCCGTTCGTGCTCCTTGCTGCGTTCCTCGCGCGTCCTCGCCGCTGCAGCAGCTGTGCGCTCACTACTAGCTTCCCGAGAAATGTTCTGTGCTACCAGATCCTCTCGCTCCAAATCTGCGACCGGGCGCTCTGTAGCTCAGTCGTTGAATTGCAAGGCTTTGCGAGTATAGAGGAGGCTATGTCCCAGCTTAAAAGGGTACGGAAACGACATCCTCTTCTCGCTTCAAAATCAGTCAGCGAGAAGCGCGATGCGTATCGCGCTCGTAATGTCGATGGCTCCTGCATGGCCAAGGGTGCTGTAGTTGCGAGCGTGGCCTTTGTTACCTTTGTTTAATTTTTACTAATTTCGTCTTGGTCTACTGTGCTTTAGTCTTTCTAGTCTAACAATCTTCTTAGAGTGCCCCGGTTAGGAAAAGACCTATTTCTTCTTTTTTAGCTCCAGACACTTCCTTCACCTTCTTCTTTAACGTTGTATATAAAACCGTCAGTTGTGAGTTAGCGCCTGTCCTGGGGGGATAGGTGGCCGAGTGGGCTAGCGCACACCAGCTCGAAGCACGTGGAGTGAAAGCTCGCGCTGCAATCCCCACCCCTGCCCGTTCCGATCTGGATGGAGGAGGAGGAAAAACTTTATTTGTCTTAGGGTGATTGTTGAGCGGGCAGGATAGGGGGCTTATCCCCGCCTGGTGGCTAGGAGTCCATGGACCCCAGCGACCCACTCAGCCCGTTGGGTGACCCTGTCCTGAAGGACCGGGTCCGAGCTGAGCAGCGTGGCCTCCCACTGCCCCAGGGTAGCAATGCCAGGCCCGTCGGGCCAAGGGTCCTTCGGGCAATTCCAAATGATATGGGTTAGGTCTGCCCTCCCATGGCATAGCGCACAAGAGGGGGTGAAGAGGCCTGGGTGTATATGGGAGTAGAGGACCGGATTGGGATATGAGTTGGTCTGGAGCTGTCGCCACGTAGTGGCTTGAGCTCGAGGCAGGGAAGGGTGTGGGGGAGGGTAGATGCGCCGCCTTAGTCGATAATGGTTTGTGATCTCGTGGAAGGTGACCAATCGGTCCCGGGCCGTGCGAAACTCCATCCCAGGAGGTGCGGGGTCCCCAGCCCGGTCGGTGAGTCCTCGGGCGGAAGTGTGGGCGGCCTCGTTGCCAGGAAGGGAGGAGTGCGCAGGGGTCCAGATTAGGTGGACAGAATGGTGAGGAGGGTGTGTGGTGAGAAGGCGTAGGGTGTAGGGGGAAACTCGCCCCTTCATGAAATTACGGATAGCTGTTTTGGAATCGCTAACGATTGTGGTGGCGGAGGTGTTGGTCATCGCCAGAGCAATGGCGAACTCTTCTGCCTCTTCTGAAAGTGTAGTGTAAAGAGTTGCGGAGGTCAGAAGGGAGCCTGCATCGTTAACCGCCGAGAGGGCAAACGCCTCTCGGCGGGTGTATTCAGCGGCGTCGACGTAGCCCTTACAGAAATGTCATATCTGGACTTATATTAAAAAATACAGATATGGATATATAAGGAATTGGGCAGATATGGCCAGATATCCATAATCAGGCCATATCTGGACTGATAAAGCCATATCTGCCCAATTCCTTATATGCCCATATCTGCCCAATTCCTTATATACCCATATCTGCCCAATTACTTATATACCCATATCTGCCCAATTCCTTATATGCAATATATGAACTGCTTTATATGATCCCGTGTTTGGGCCTGGCAAATAGGGTATCCACCCGATATATAGCAATTTTCATGCGATGCTCCTTCAGAATCACATGAAAATTATTTGCATGGGGCAGGTACCCTATTTTCCAGGTCCAGACATGGGATCATATAATGCATTTCTATGAATATCCACATAATATACATTTTACTGCTATCCCACACTGCCAAACGTGTGTTTACGTATAGATATATCTACAGAATAGGCCACTGACCAATCCTTATTGGTCTGGTTCGGAATCTGTCATTCCAACAAATATGTATGCTACAAATATAGAATGGAGGCGATCGCTAGCTCGGAAACATTGTAACATACCATTCGACGTCAGAAAGTAAACAGCCCTTTGGCGGGATTGGTTGTCGAGGGAGCAGACCGAGAATATGGTTTGCAAAAAAAGTTTTATTTATAAAAGCGCCAAAACTCTAAACAAGTACTTCCGCCATTCAAGAAAAAATGATAAGAAACAAAACTGTAATATAGCACGGACAAAGATTAAAGTAGTCTAAAAATGTAATAGCACAAAGACACCTATTAAATAAAACAAACGGAAGGCAACAATTAAGCTGTAAACTATACGAAAGTTTCAAAGTCGTTGATTCCTACTCACAGAGTCACAGTCCTGATTCAACTCTCCGGTCGAGCACAGCAGTTTTGACAATGGCTAGCTTGCTAGCCTCGTCGTTGAAGTTCTTCCTCGCACCGTGTGATGTTCAAAGCCCCCAGTCGCTCCTCGCTGGCCTTGTTTTTCCGTTCGGTCGCCAAATCTTCCCGTGTCATTAATCGTCACACATGCACACAGACACCGTTGTTTGCCGCGGAAGCAATACAAGATGAAAAGGTCATTACTGCTCCTTGAACACGACGAGGTCACCACTGTTTCCCGGACTAGGAAATGACGAGGGCATCATATTTTTAACTAAAACCTCATAAAAATAAAAAAATAAAATAATGAACACATAACAAACAAAAACAAAAGGACTAAATCATGAGAACAAAAAATGGAATAATGAACACAGAAGTAAAAAGTATAAAAACACGAAGGACTTACACAGACAGCCACATTTGTTCAGTTAACAATGACGTTTAATTCTGATAAAAAATATTCCTACTGCGCTAAAGATCACCAATATGGTGTGTAAACTAGGCCACCTTGAGCAAAGCAGGAATATTTGTGATCATAATCAAATGTCATTGCGAACTCAAAAAGTGTGGCTGCCTGCGTAAGTCCTTCGTATTACTATTCTTCTGAATTCCGTGTTCATTATTGTGGCTGTTTTGAACCAGGCGGAACTTGGTGGTGTATTTTCCATTCTGACCTTCGGACAGCTTCGTACCCATAGAAAAACCCACTAGTTTGTCTACATAATCCCACTCCTAAAAAAAAAAAAAGAAAAATTGTGTGTATGTTTATACAGTCGGAAGTTAGCTTGCCTCAGTGGGCGTCTGCTGTCCCAGCTGTAGAATAATTTAGCCAGCGCGGTACAACTGCTATCCTGGGGTCTTTAACGCGCACCACGCAGTAGTGATACCCAACCGCACGCCGGGACGATGCTCATCCAGATCGAAACGGGCAGGGGCGGCGATCCACTCCTCCTTGCTTCCCTTGAGGCACTGACAAATAAAAATCAAAGGTTGGGTCAATTATGTTAACGCAATATACTTCAAACACGTAGCATGAGTGCTGGCAAGATATTTGCTGCCTTCAATCTAGATAAGCTTGTAAATTTACATGCTAAATAACACGTAACTTAAAAGCTGAAATATAATATTCGATGGAACTACAAAAACCGAAGACTAGCTCCGCAAATATAGTGCTCTGTAGTACACCAGAATTGAGTAGAATCGGATTACAGCGTCCCCCTTACAAAGACTGGAGCCAAACAAGTATAGACTCTGCCGTGCCACTACAACAGAAACAATGGTATTGTGATCTCGTGGAGATCAGAGTTCGGAAAAATTCTGACAGGCTTTAGCACGACAAATATGTCTAACACTATATACTTACACTGAACAAAATAGATACCAAAAACTGGCGAGACATTACCTTAATTGAGGACATGCATGTACATTTCCCTAGAAGCTTGTAATTAATACTTGAAAGCCTCTAAAAATACACCAGTAGGAAGAGAATAAATGCTTCACCATTTCAAGCAGCCTGAGTGTTTCTGGAGGTGTGAAATTCGTTACACGTGCGTTGGATCATACGAAACACGTGTACAGCAAATGATCTTTAGAGCTCGACATTTCGCGAGGAATAAATGCCAGCGTCAAAAATTATTTCGCGGGCACAAATTTTTGCGATCGGAAGTGGTATGCTATGCATCAATCACCATGGGGTAAATTCATAGCGGCATCAATTTTTGGCAATTTTTTTCTGGGTACGAACTGCGAAAATGAAGGCGTCTGCAGACGACTGGGGCGGCGAAAGCTACGGACTTGCTCGATCAATCAATCGCTGTTTTTGTCGGGTCCAGCTCTCAGCACGCAAGTACGGAGAGTGGCGTCGGCGATGGAGGGGCATCGCGCTCTTCCAGACATTCTAGCTTACCAGTAAACAATACGGCGGAAGGAGGAAATCAACCCCCGCCCTCCTCTTCCGCCTTTGCCCCCCCCACCCCCAATCCGTCTCCCAAAGAGTTCCGCCGCAACTGATCGACTTTAAGCGAGTAGACAGCCTTAAGCGAGTAGACAGCCTCTGCATCGGAGAAAAAAGAAAAACAGCCTCGCATAACACCATTCGCGCACAATTAGTAATACTGATAAAAGCAAGCGATCTACAGACAATAACAAGCCTATTGAACGCAGGAAATAATCTAGCCCAAACGAACAAAACACGAACTTACTTCGATCCCGTGCCATGATCTTGGCTGTTGAGCAGATTTAACGTAGATCCACGTCCCACAGTCGCTTCCGTCTTTGTCGGACACATTTGAAACTAAGGCAAACTCCACGCATCACCACTAATCGGGTAATTGGACCGTTAGCCGGCCGTGAACACAGGCATTCAAAAGCACACGGCCGGCGAAGCATGCGAAACATAGGCCGTTGCTTCGATGAGATTGTATTCGTATCTTCAACACGTTTGAAATAAAACGATCAGCAAACCGCATTATAAAACTCATAAAAGACACAGTATTAATAAATTATTGCACATGTCAATTTCGCCATAATATTATCAATAAGTCCTGAAGATGTTGCAAAATAATAAATACGAAACTGAGCCTGCAATGGCAGAAAGAGAAATTCAGCAGACATGCAACCTTCTCGAAAGGTAGCGGAGGTCATGCCAGCGGCGTTAGCGCAGTGCGATGACGCTCTGGCTTTCTGAGCATACGGTCGTTGGTTCGAATCGCGGCTAATCGCTAACTGTTTTCTTTTACTTTTTTTTTTTCATTTTAAATGTTTTTTTCTCTCCTTTTTGTATTCGTTCTTATTATTTGAAATATTTTATCTCACCCGTTTGTATCCGTTTTTATTTTTATTTTTTTTTTCACCTTTTTGTGTTATTTTGTAATATTTTGTATTTTGTATTATTTTAAATATTTTTTTTTCTCACCTCTTTGTATTAAATTTTATTTTAAATATTTTCTCTCACCTTTTTGAATTCGTTTGTATTATTTTAAAAATTTTCTCACCTTTGTGTATTAGTTTTTATTATTATAAATATTTTGTATGTTTATGCTGCCGCCGGCACCGTTCTTCAGGCACCGTTCTTCCTCACGGCATTGTTTTTCTGTTTTTTTTTTCGTGTTTTCGCGATAAAACACGTCAGCCTTGCCATGGTGGGATCAAATACGCCAGCGTCGGCAGTCATTTACGAAGGATTGATCAACGCAAGCATTTTTACTCGCTACATATGAATCGCCACAGATCGTCGGAATCTCAATGATGTGACTGCGTAGTGAAAAAGGCAAACAAAAATAGAACGATGCCGGTCCGTAAACGGAAGTTCCCGGGGATCGCCAGCCTGCGAACAGCAAAGCGCCGATGCCGACCAGTCACTGAGCTTCCATGTAAATACTGCCTATCAAAGACAGGAAAATAACAATGCCGGCCATTTACTGAACTTCCATGTAAATACTGGCCATCAAAGACAGCAAAATACCGGTGCCGGCCAGTTACTGAGCTTCCGTAAATACCGGCCATCAAAGACAGCAAAATACCGATGCCGGCCAGTTACTGGAACCTCCATGGAAAGACTAGCCAGCAAAGACAGCAAAAATTTGCGATGCCGGCCATTCACTGTAACTTCTACGGCTGGACTGGCCAATGTGCAAGACGAAAACCCAAAGCCGGCCGGGGCCGGTAGCTCCCCGGTGCCCATGGCCAGGCGCTGCCATCCTGTCACCATGGGCGGGCCGGCGTAGTCCCGATACCGGCCGACGCGGAGTGCTACCTGCATCTACATGTTGAATGGCGCCATATAGTGCCATATACAGGTGTATCAGGCATCCTATACTGTCATATATGGCAGCCACTGGCACCATATATGACTTTATCTGGCAATATATGTCGTCATATATAGTGTCACCTTACCATATCTGCCCTGATTTCAGCCCTTGTATGGCAATATTTGACCGTATATGTCTACTTATATGCCCATATACGGCCCTATATCAAATATATCTGGGCCATATATGACATTTCTGTAAGGGAGGCCACGTCCTCTCGGCCGCCGAGTCGCTTATGGAGGGCCTCGGCGCGCTTAAGGCGCCTCTGTTCGTGATATTGAGGGTGCATGTTTCGTGGGATAGGAGAAACCTGGAGTGATTGGCGGATATCGAGGGGTAGGGAGCATTTGTGAGATGGGTTGGATAGGAAGTTAATCTGCAGCGACGTGAGGATGTGTCGGCCTGCCTGAGTAGTGGATAGCCGTTCGTATTGTGCGGTGAGATGGGCCTCGGCTAATTCCTCGGCCGTGTTATGGACTCCTAATTTAAGGAGTCTATCGGTGGAGGTAGAGGGCGAGAGGCTGAGGGCCGCCTTGTAGGTTTTTCTAATAAGGGCGTTAACTTTGTCGAGCTCTGCTCGCTGTAGGGGAAGGTAGGGAGTGGAGAAGACAAGTCGGCTAATCACAAAGGCTTGGACCAGCCGAAGCATCTCCTGCTCCGTGAGGCCATGATGTCGTGAGGAGATTCGATGAATGAGTCGGAGCGTTTGATCTACGCTTATTTGTAGTTTTTGTAATGCTTGTGTATTCTTGCCGTTGTTTTGGATTAAGAGGCCCAGAACTCGTATGGTAGGAACTTCAGGGATGAGATGGTTGTTTACTTGCAACCTGATTTCGGGAGGGGTCGTGGCCACTCTGCTGGGGCGCAGTAGGAGGAGTTCGGACTTTTGTGGAGAGCAAGATAAGTTGGCCGCTCCCACGTGTACTGCTATGATGTCCACGGCGGATTGTAGCGTGGCCTCAATGTGTCCATCGCTGCCACCTCCCATCCACAGCGTAATGTCGTCTGCGTAGAGACTATAATGAAGTCCCGGAAGGGTGTTAAGTTTAGCCGGAAGGGGTAAAAGGGCTAAGTTGAAAAGGAAGGGGGAAAGTACGGAGCCTTGGGGGGTACCGTAGCTTCCCAGTTGTATGGGATCGGAGGTGAGGGACCCTAGTGTAATGGTTGCCTGCCTGTCAGTTAAGAAAGCCTTGATGTACCCGTACATGCGGGGGCCTGGGTTAATGGCGGCTAGGTTAGTAAGGATTGACTCGTGCGAGACATTGTCAAAAGCCTTGGTGAGGTCGAGGCCTAGGATGGCTCGGGTGTCGCGAGAGCTAGTGGGTTGTAGGATTTGATGCTTAAGCTGTAGCATCACATCCTGGACTGAGAGGCCGGCTCGAAAGCCCACCATCTGCGGAGGGAGGAGATGCTTGTCCTCCACGAACGCCACGAGGCGATTCAGGGTGACGTGCTCCATCACCTTCCCGGCGCAAGACGTGAGCGAGATCGGCCGGAGGTTTTCTAAGGCGAGGGTCTTACCCGGCTTTGGGATAAAGATAATTTTTGCGGTTTTCCAGGCGGGGGGAAGATTGCCTGTTTTCCAGCATTCATTCATGTATCTTGTGAGGGCTTCTATGGATGGGTCATCCAAATTGCGAAGGGCCTTGTTAGTGATTTGGTCGGGGCCGGGCGTCGAGTTGGTATGAAGCTGAAGCAGAGCCGCACGAACCTCGGGGACCGTAATGTCCGAATCCAGGAGGGGGTTACTGGACCCTGCATACGGGGGCAAGGAAGTAGTCCGGGGGACGCCTACGTATCGCGATTGGAGTTCCTGGAGGAGTTCGTCCTCAGTCCCCGGCCATTGGTGCAGGAAAGTATTAAGTCGATGTTGCTGCTCGTGCTTGCTTGAGGTTGGATCAAGGAGGTGACGAAGCAGAAGCCATGTGCGCTTAAGCCCCAATTGCCCTTGCATCTTGTCGCATATCTGGCCCCATTGTTGGGTTAGTAACTTCAGAGAATATTCTTCAATTTCTCTATCTAAGTAGGCTATTTTGCGGCGTAACTTGCGGTTGTGCCGCTGAGTTTTCCATCGCTTATGTAGGCTGGACCTCGCCTCCCAGAGACGAAGGAGGCGGGCGTCTATTGCCTCTAAGTGGGCTTCGTCTGGGATGTCCGTGGTGTTCAGTTGAATGTCTGTTAGGAGAGTGGAGGCCCACTCTTCTAGGTTGGTAATGGTTTCGGTTGCAGATGCCTCTCTACTGGCCCTAAAGTCGTCCCATTTAGTAATGCGGAGGCGGTTGCGACGGGATTTTCCAAGGCACCCCCCTACCGTGGTTTCAAGTATGTAGTGGTCACTACCTAGCGGTTCTCCGAGATTTCGCCAGTTTAAGAGGGCTGTGTTGTGTGTGAACGTTAGATCCGGTGTCGTGTCAACCGTTACGCTGGTACCTATTCGTGTTTGCTGGAGGGGGTCCGTTACCAGGGTGATACGGTGTTGTTGCGCTTGGGTCCATATATCCCGACCCTTGGGAGTGCATGTCCTGTAACCCCATGCCGTGTGGGAGGCATTGAAGTCTCCCACTATGACCAGGCCGTGAGGACCCGCCTCCCTTAGGGCACGCGAAAAGAGAACGCCAAATCTGTGTTTGCGAGCCGACGGGGGGCTGTATACGTTTAGTATATAGAGACGGGGGTCGCCTTTCCGCTGCGGAAGGATCTCCAGGAAGTCGTGCTCGACGTCAACTCCGCCAAGGCTTTTGTATGAAGCGGTTAGGTGTCTACGTGTGAGGATGGCGGTATTGGGTTCCTTATTATCAGGATTTTGGAAAGTTCTATAGCCGGCAAGTTTGACCAGGCCGCGGGTTTCCTGAATCGCTATGATATCGGGGGGTGTTTCGAGGGATTGTATGTAATGTTGGAGATTGCCACGTTTCCGTCGGAAGCTGCGGCAGTTCCATTGCCAGATAGTGGTTTGGTGTCTACTGAGGCGTGGCGGGTGGGGGAGAGGTAAAGCCATACTCAGGGATGCACTGTTGGAGGTAGGGTGTGGATAGTGGGGGTGGTAGAGGATTGGAGGACCCTGCCTGGGATGAGAGGTTGGTGAGTTGGTCCATTTGACCGGTGAGTTGGGCCAATTCGGAGGAGCGCTTTGAAACAATGCCTTCGATTGCCGTAAAACGGCTGTGAACGTTTTGCTCTAAGGTTTGCAGTCTGGCACTGAAAGTGCGAGACATTTCGGTCATTGATTCTGAGAGTCGGCGTAATTCGTCTACGATTTGGACGTCATTAGTATCGATTGCTCTACGCTTGGTAGGCTGGGCGGCGCTATCAGGCGAGGGTATGGCGACTGCAACGGGTTGTGGGAGAGGGACAGGAGTGGGTGCTGGAGGGGTCACCTCTTTCTGTTTAATTAGGGTTCGTAATTCAGTATTTTCCTTCTGAACGGCAGTGATTAATTTCGTGAGGGTTTGGACCTCTCGCCGTAGAGCCGCGAGCTCGTTGTCTCTGGCATCACCACCCGTGGAACCGGAGGCCACATTAGCCCAGCTCACCTGTTTGGTGGCCGCTGGTTGTCGGGGCGGCTCGTCTTGCGGGACCTGGCGCGGTTTGGACCTGGATAGCATCGTACCGGCGTGCGGTCGTGTATCACTACTGCGTGGTGCACGTTAGAGACCCCAGGCTAGCGGTTGTACCGCACTGGCTAAATTGTTCATCTACAGTGGGTAACAATGTCGCCATGTTCTGGCAGACTAAACTCCTGCTGTATAAACAACTAACGACTAATTTGTTTTTTGTCCTGTCCACTTCTTCGTCTGTCCTCGTCCTAGCGTTATTTGTAATTTAGTACCACAACGTCTCTAAACGCTCGTCTTTCCACCGGGGTCACAATTGAATTATTCTTTTCGCGAGCGTGTCTCATTCCTGAAATAAGTATTTTTAATCATTTAACATAGTTATGCATTCATTAAATAAAGTTTACAATAACGTTCATTCGCAGGAGATAATGCCAAAAAACTTAATTACAGTTTTTTTTTGTAATCAATCGTTTAAACTGGGTTCAGTGAAATCATTGAATGTCACCTGGCCAACCGGGCAACCGCATTTGATGAAACATAGTGGACGAGAATTAATGGTTTCGCTCGCTAAAGCGCCATTCACTCAAGTGAGTGCCTCCCCACTAGAATATCCGGATTTTCCACATGGTCCTGTATTCTCTCTCAATAAAATATTTCCGGAATAAAAAGGACACTTACCACGGAAGAGTTGAACACCCGAGAGCCACTAAGCACTCACTCGCCAGTCGCATACACAGAAGAAACGAACTGAGGCGCTCACTAACGTCAAGTTAGCCGTTTACTTCTTTTTTTTTTTTTTTTACGATTTGTTTTTTTGCATTAGAACGGCGTAACGTGTGGGCAGCAGTTTCTCGTGCTTTGATGAAATCGTCATGGCCACAGAGACCTCTGGTCACAGCAGAGCTGTCACCGTCAGTCTTAGCTCGGCGGACGTCTATATATGGTTATATAGGAAATTCAATAAGAGCATCGTAGGGAAATAGGAGACGACGCTCCACGCGAGTTTCTGATTCTGCGGTGCGTTGTCACGGGCCTGGCTCCGGGCTATCTTATTGGCCCACCAGCCCTGTGTGATCCAGTGTTTGACAGGTTAAGCTCAAATCGAGCCTACCAAAGAAAGCATGCCGCCAGCGCCTCCATCCACAGCGGCGACGTCCCAGCCGTCCCGCCGTCTAAAACACGGACTCAACGCCAGCTCCGCGCGCCGACGCTTTCGTTTTCGCTCCCCCGCTCGTTTCCACCTCGAAGAAAGTAAGCAAAGTGGAGTCGGTGTGCTGACTGCAAATGCCGATGGCGATTTAAGATCATGTTTAATGTTCCGCTTGTGGGATTTCCCTTGCTGCTACCCGTCTCGGGGAATGACACAGCACGCCGGTTCAACAACTCGTAAACATTTAATGACCGCTATCACCTCCGCCGCGATCCCAACCGGCCCCGCGCATCCGCTTCGACGGCCTTTTATCCGCGGCGGAGCGCCGCTCGCGTGGCCTGTTGCCCTTGGCCCCCTCATGGTCAAGATGACCACTGATGATTGTCGGAGGGGCAGCCTGGGCCAACCGCTTGGAATCGCCAGGTTGCCCACACGCTGCATCAGTTTTGAAAAAAGGAAATGTTGAACGGATTTAATATATCAGTTACCGGTTAAGAGATTACGGTTACGGTTACGGTTATAACATCCAATCAAATTTTAGGTTTCGTTCCAATTCCGGTTACCAAAAATAATTTTGTTTTTAAACGGGTTTTGGTTTGGGTTACGGTTACGGTTTACTGCGGCCCCTGGCAAGACACCTGCCTTCCACAGACTCAAGGACCACACGGCAGTTTTGACCTCAAATGGGGTTAGACAGGAACAAAGTGCAATCTACCATCTCCTTATGCATTGTTGCAAAGCCTTGGGTTGGGTGTTGATGTGTACCCTCTTTGGAGACGTGTATCCTGGTTGGGTACGCGTGACGTAAACGTTGTCATCCGTGCCTTTCTTTGGTCTGTTCGGGTTTCTTGGTTGACTATTTAAGGTCGTGCGTTCGTGAAATAAACCTCAGCTATGTTTGGAGATTCGTCTTGTTCTGTCCATCTGTTCCCAGACTCCAAGAATAAGAAATGTCACCAAGCATTTCCAATGTACCTCTTGCAAAATCAAAGCGATCCTAGTGGCGTAGTGGCGCCCAAAGCATCTTGGGAGCCCACTGATCACGGTTTCGATTTCGATTTGCCAACCTCAATCCACGACCTCATATCACGACCAAATACAGTGCATGCGTTCCTTAATGTATGACTTTCCTTAAATTTATAATACTGTAGGTGTTGCTTACCAAAACAAATAAAATGCTAAAACTCGTTCTTTCTTTTGGGGAAGGGGGGGGGGGGGGGGTTGACGTAATGAGTTTGTGCGCAAGTAAACACAGAAAGGTGTGTACTGGGCTGATCATCTTGTTCCATCGTCACAATGTCCACCTAAATAATCCGTGACCCGGTAGGGTCACGCTGCACTCTGGAGTTGTAGCCCAGGCCGCCAGAAAGGTATGGGACGTGGCCGGCTGTACTCCTACTCCTCGTTAAAAAGGCTGGGCAACAATGTCAGTGCTTTGCTTAAATAATGTGGGAGTTGGTGTCTCGACCTTCTGAAGTAAAGAACAAAAAACCGCTTTTGCCTGCATGACCTAGTTTTTATTTTAAAAATGGACAAAGATTGAGATCTTCGGCACCTCTCAACTCCTTCACCTTCTTCCGAGTAACGTGCGCTGTGACGTCGATGGGGGTCGCGTGGGGTTCCAGTAAAGCTCTCTCTCTAGAGCCATCAGTGAGCACTGAGCAGCGAGAACTCATCCGCTCGTGACCACGTGCTGGCGGGCTGGCGCAGCGCGACCAATATGGTGAAAGGAGGAAAGTCTCATCCGGGTCCGGCAGTCCCCGTCCGGCTCTGTCCCCCTCCCCCTCAGACTTCTGGCGGCTGTTCGCGGTAGCAAATAGAGCTGACGGTTTTGTGGACCTAGGATAGATGGCGCCGCTAAAGCTCCGTATAACAAAAGTTTTGTCCATGATACCAGGTTTTTGACGCATTTATATTTATGTTAGAACGACAAGATTTATAGAAAAGTTACCTTTTATCGAGTAGGTATTCGCACAACTTGCTATCTTTGTACAAGACGTCCTGTCGCGTGTTTCTCATGATTGACGTCATGTCGCGTGTTTCTCATGGCCGCCGCTCGCGGCTGCAGATCGGGGAATTTTCTAATTTTCGCCTCGCGATTACGCGGCAGAATCGCAACATTTCGAAGGAAATAGGTGTGCTTTATGCCCTCTGTGACAAGATGAACAATGTCAAAAGTAGAAGATGCCAATTCTTTCAACGTTAAAATCGTTGCACAGCTCTTTTAAGCCTCGGCCAGTCCTTACGTCCACTGGAGGTCCGTGTTTCAACGGGTGCTCTCACGAACATGAATGGGTGCAATCCAAGCGAGCACTGACTTTATTTTCATGCAGTGCCACTCAACTTAGTAGTCAAAGGGGCCCCATAATGCAACGCCCGTAGTGTTGCATGCACAAATTTTCGGAATTAGTCTATTGGTATTCTCCGTCATCCCCATAATTGGGCATCGAACGATTTCAATTTATTATTGGCTTTTCTTCAAAAGACAAAGAGAACGTGCGGTTTCTAAATGCAGGAGACCTGAACAAAGTGCGTAAAATGGAAAGCTAATTTCATTCATTCTCTAAATGAGAGGCTTTTACTGAGCGCGCCAAAACACAGTTTGAGCATATCGCATTTACCTTGCTGCATGTTAACGTTAAAAGTCAGCAAAAACGCTTGGTGCAGTTGGATATTTATTTGTCAGGCAGGTTGAGTAACCTAGATGTGTTAGTATTGACGGAAATCAATGTTGATAAAGTTGTTTGTCCTGGTTTCAAATAAAATAATTTCACTTAGCCCGCTTTGTGTCGTTAAAAGAAAGGTGACGTTGTTCCGATGTTTGTTACGGATGACTGGCTGTCAGAACGTCTGGAGATAACACTTACTTCCGCGAAAGTCATAGCAGTGTTACTATTCAGACCAAATGAGTCATTGACAATTTGTGCTGTTTACAGGCCTCCCGCCCTCAACGTTGCTTCTTTTTGTCAGGAATCTGGCTGCTTTTTGAGAGTGTTCAATAATGATCCCCATCTGATTCTGGCGGGTGATTTTAACACTGACTGTAAAAAAAGGCATGGATTATGGAATTCCTAAACATATTAGCCGAATCTGGTTTGGAAAACACTATCACCGACTATACAAAAGAAGAAAGATTAGGAGACCATGTATCGCAATGTTGCATTGATCGTATCATAGTGAGAAGCAATGAATTCTGAACATTATACTGAGTGATTAAACGAAAAGTTGCGGATCATTACCTTGTAAAAATAACACTACTGCATGACAGATACGTTCAAAACCTTGGGACAGAGTATAAAATTGTATTTATTTTGGATAATAAAAATATTGGCAGGTTGATCCAGGAGAAGGATTTGAATCTACTTGCAGTATATGATCATATTACTATATAGGGAGTACTCATTGGCGGCCATAGCTGTGTGCGCGACTGCTGAGCACGTGTGTACGGCGAGCTTCCACAGTTCTTCTGCAACGTGCACTCCACACCATCAAGACTGCCGTTCTTTGCAGCCCTTTGATGTGAGCTCGTTCTGAGCGTTCTGAGCATGCGCTCTAAACATCGCCCTCAAATATAACGTACCTTATAAAGGCACCTAGTCGATAAATTAAAAAAAGAATACTCCGACTGAAGACAAAAAAAAAGTGAAAATAAACTACAAATATGTTTGGATCAGTGGAAATATAATGGAACTATGATACTCAAAAGACAAATAATGGGAGAGATATGCGCAGAATTTCTGAAATTTACATCGGAACTTCTGAAGAAAGAATCCCCCCCCCCCCCCCCCCCCAAAAAAAAAAAAAAGAAGCAAAGAGGAAATATTACTTGAAGAAATGTAAAGACTTCAAGGGTAGTTTCAAAGCAAATTGGCAGCTTCTTCGACTATTAACATATCGGACGGCTAAATTGTTAAGAACATTGCAGAAGCCACGGACGTTCGAGAACTTGGAAACTATTTTAACCGTATATTTGTTAGCACTGTGCAGGAATTGAGAAACGAAATAAATAAATACAATGCGACTACGGGAGAGACCATAACTAATTTGAATTCAGCATACTTACCATTGATGTCGAAGCGGGACCCAAAGGAAATTACCTCTAATATGTCTTTGGTGAAACCAGCCTGACATGATCAGATGCGAGTGCGAGATCTGTATTGCAATTTTGACGAATCGAAAGCTGTGTTACTTAGCATTTTCAAAAGCATTTTTTTAAAGCGGGATAATCCCAGACGGTGTGAAATTGTTGCTACTGAAAGGGTATAAAACACTATTGCTGTTTTTTTTTTTTTTTCTTAACGCGAGGCTCCTAATTGTTTTAAACCCCGAATTTCCACCCATTTACGAAGATATGGATTATCCGCACATGTGCTTGCGCTTTACGTGAAAGTATGACCAAAGATCACGCGCTCCAAAGAGCCAGGAGGGATCGCGTGCACTTTCTCGGCCACTCCCGCCACTGAATAGTTAAAAGGGTTGTCGTTATCCGACAGCCAATGCCAACGCCATCAGCGCGTTTAAACCCATACCACAAGTTCCACTCATACTAATTATACCCGTAAAATACTGCACGCATTTAACGGGTGTTCTACACGCCATACACCTATTACATTGCATTCATACGTAGCACACTAAACGTAGTATGTCGGGTTTGAGTTCAGACCAAGGAAACATCAACTCCACACCAGAAGAACGTCAGCCCTGAGGAAGGCATTCTAACTTAAATGTAAAAGGCTTCAAAGTGTGATCGTTGTTATACATTACGTTTTTCTCTAGTCACTGACAAGTTAAGAATCGCAGGGTGTGGCAAGTCTCAAGTATTTCATTATCGCTGCTCAGCTAATCAGATGGCACCATTAGCTGATAAAAGCGCCTCGGAACTAATTAGAAAAAAATAGATGTGAAAAAAATAGTCCGCTCCCCGCGTTTCTTCTGTCGGTGACTTATCCACACATCTCACCTTTTGCACTTTCCGGGTTCTCAGTATCACGCGAGAAAGAAGGGATTTAGAATAGGAATTTCTATCTTTAACTCCACCAACTTGCTCGTCGGTCTTCCTAATGAACCAAGAAGCAGGGGGATTTCTAGACGGGATTTGTGGCTTAAAGCTCTCCATCTGTGAAACGGAAAAGGATCAAGGGACTTAGCAATGGAGCTGTCGGCCCCAGATTTCCGCCACCATGGCAACACCAATGAACATGCGACTCGTGTGCCTTGCCTCCTTTTCGGCGTGTTAGTGACATAGGCAGAAGCTCGAGTTCCGAAAGGTCTGGCGAACGCTCCTTGTTGACTTTGCCGTCGTGATGAAGTTGGCTGCTGACGGAACTCCTCTGAGAAAAGGTGAGTCGTTCAACGGTCAGTGCTAATGTTTTTCTTGAACGTAAAGCATCGTGACTGAAAGTTACGGATATAAATAGGGAATAGCTAGACTGTGACGCTTTAATCATACGTACAAAATCAACTTGACTAACGGCAGATGTCCTGTTAGTAAAGGACTTTTGGAAAGGAGCACCCCACTTAATAAAAGGTTTACGTTCATAGAACATATGAAAGCCTTTAACCCACGATGTCTCAAAAATCTAAACAACTGCTGGTGGTTAAACATTTTTTCCTTTTTGTCTGAAGCACATTTTTATATCTGGCGAAAAAAGGTTAAGAGAATAAGCCAAGTTGTTGTTATCATTGTTATCTTGTAAGAAAGAATCATCTCTTATCAGTAGCTCACGAAGCTATTTAAATTTATTCATAAAAATTGAGTTTTACATTAACAACAAGGGTTTAGCTAGACATTAGCTGATTTTTGCATTCTTAAAAAATATCTTTTTCTGAAACGCGACTGCGTGTCAAATGTTTTCTAGAAACACAGTTGGGCAGAAAGACATGTGTATTTCTGTGCAGAGAACAAATTTGTAAATATTTTATCGCGTGAACTGCACCTTTCAAACACTACCAAGGTTTGGTCACGCCCAGTTACGACCTTGCTAGAGTTGTGCTGAAGACAGCGGCTGCAATTTTATGCAATTACAGAAAACAAATTGTTAACGTAAATTAAATGAAAAAAACTCAGTTTCTTTTTTGTTTCTTGTGCTTTAGAGCTACTGAGATTATTCAAATAACATTTGTGTTGACTTTTAAAGATGGTATTGTATGAAAACCATGCTATAAAGTCCACTCACACACGTATATGTAAAATAATCTAAATATTATTATTATAATCTTTTTATCTCAGTATAAGTAGCTAAGCACACTACCGACACTTCGAATGGTGTTACGAAAATTTCTGCAAAGAGAATTGAATAGCTCATATTAGGCACGTATCCAGGGGAAAGGGGGGTGGCTCCCCCCCCCCCCCAAAAAAAAAAATCTTCTGTTTTGCTGGGGCCTTTTCTCCCCCCTCAGCCTCATAAAGCCTTTTGTCATGGGCGCCCCCCCCCCCCCCCCCCCCTCCCGAAACCACATCCTGGCTACGTGCCTAGCTGATATTCACTGCCCGATGGCGTAATGATATCGACTATATGTTCCGTTCTTTTCGTGTATTTGCGAACAGTGAAACAGTGGTTGACAAAATCTGGGCAAGGAATCTGCGATCGAACGACAGCTTTCACACTCTGGCTCCACGAACCATGTGACCCGTCAAACTTGGCCTTCACCAGAATTATTTTTGGTATGACAAACGTTTGTCACCTTTGACATGGGTATAACCATTGTACCAGCGGTGACTTCACTGAGCTAAGTTCTCAACCACGACACGGTGTTGTTGAAAACTTTTTGGTCTTAACTGCAGGTGCGATTATGATCCTAGACCAGCCGGAAGAACGAGGACTGGCGTTCATCGACGAGCGCTGGGGAGATCCGAAGGAATGTCGCTTTCCCCTGTTCAATTTTCTAAAGCCGCTTCCTCTGCATGGGATGTACTTTATCCACATTGTCATGCTTGCTGGTAAGGTTTGTGTTCGGAGCACATTAACCCCTGCCTAAAAATTATCATGTGTGGCCAGGTTTAGCAATATTCGACCTTTAGGATAGTTGGTGATGCATCTCCAATAAAAACGGCGCCAAAAACGCGAAGCACAAATCAAAGAAACTGGACAGGCCAAGTGCATTCACTAATATTCGAACATTCACATAGTACGCAATTTATGTTGAACATACCACTGGTGGGCCTCAGCTTCCCCTGAACTGTTTACTAGAAATATCTAAATTGCTAAAAAAAATGCCGCCCCCCCCCCCCTCTTTTTTGGTCTGATGCCAGTAGCCAAAGCGCACTTCACCGCTTTGCACTAGGGTGCTTGGAGAAGAGCACCTCGGTTAGCTATAGGTGTGTTCAGAAATCTGAGTTAGCTCCGCTGCATGTACTTCGCATATTTTTATGAACGTTTCATAAGTAGTGGGTCAGCGCATATCGTGACATGGGTGCATGCTCGGTGTTTGAGCGCTCGGTATATCAGCTGTTTTCAATACCATGCCCGTCAGTCATAAGATATGTGATCAAAAAGCCTTAAGAAACCATATGAAGGAATGCAGGTATAATTGGTCTTTGTACTGCTGACGCTCGTTGCGGCCTGCTTCTATGAGTGCCATTTATCAACGAATTTCACTGTTTGGAGTGGCGCCAAAACAAGATATACTGGATATGTAGAGGGCGGGTGATTTTTAAGCTGCATTATAGCAGCTTTTTCTTGACTCCATACCCCCTTGTGTACCCTGGGAGTAAAATAAATTAAATTTAATAGAACGGAATTGAACCTCATCAGCCGAATACCTCCGTAACTCGTACAGAGTGAGCCACAACATAATACATGTCCCGCGACCAGTGTTGGGAAGTACTTTAAGCACATTGTACTTCAAGTGCTGCATCTCCGATTACCCTCGGGGCAATGACTACAAGTTAAAAAAATCACTGTATAGAAAATGAACGGTCATCATGAAAGACTGTGTTAAAAATTACTTGTTCTTTACTTTGAAACGATATTCTTTTTATATTACTGCTGTGCACTTGTGCTTATAATACCCGGTGTACTTACTACTTTACTTGAAGTACGTCACCTCTCATTTACTTTGTACTTTACTTAAAGTACTTTTTACATGTACTTTACCCAACACTGCCCGTGACAGTCCGGTTAGGAGACGTTTCACTCTAAATACCTATTAACGTTGATTGATTATGAAAGGACTGAACGCCATCTAATGTTCATTTCACCGAATGCTGTAAAAAATTAACGCCAAAAACCAGCGACCTAATGCACTGTCTTATTCGTCAAAGCATACAATAATAGGGCGAAGTAATGAGTTGACTCTGTTTGCTTTCAAGGGCGGCCAGACCCGTGATTCGATATTTAACCCCGCAGCTAATTATGGCACTGAAAGAAACACTTTTCTCGACAGGAGCCTTTGGCATGACAACAGGGACCTTTTTCAAGCAGAGCTGCATGGCATTCGTACTTCCCTACTGGTACATATTCCTGCTTGAGAAGTCCAGATGGAACAACCACAGCTACCTGTACGGTCTCATCACAACCCTGCTCAGTACGACCGGTGCCCATAGACTCTGGTAGGATGGGATATATGTGCTTTTAAAAACAAAACAAAAAAACAAGCACTCTTTTTTTTATTTCTTGTAGTAAACGTTTGTTTTGGAACTATTGTCGCGAGTGGCTTCACCTTGAGGAAGACATGCAGAAACAGGTAGTGCCTCTACACACACGCACACACAAATCTAAACTAAAGTAGCACAAAAGCGCCAGTTCGAAAAAGTAACTTCGAGGCTCAGATAGCTATTCTTAATAGAACGACAGGTAAAAGCGAAGGCTATGCTGCTTTAAAGGTACAACTGGCAATCGGTAATTCTGTTTTATCTTAGGATGGACCGCTGCCGACGTTACAAGCCATCCCAGCCAATCCGGCGCTACGACACCTGTCACGTGACTACGCGCCCTGCATGTCGCTGCGCCCCTTCCGAAGGTTACGTGACGCTCACACGGCATTGGATTGGCTTCGATGGCTCGTAGTGTGCTGCGCGGTCCATCGTACGGCGGAAAAGAGTGTAGAACATGGTTTGGGCCTTCAGTGAAGTGTATATATCAAGTAACGTCAGGTAACGTGACATCAAACTCCCGCTATATTGAGCGGGCAAAGTGAATTGGTGTATAGGTAAAGTGACGGTCAAGTCACGTGGCATAAACTTCCTCGCCGAGTTTGGCGGGGAAACTTAATTGGTGTAGAAATCACGTGACGTGAAGTTACGTGACATCAATTGACATCACGTGACCTAAGCACCAATTCAGTTTTTCCGCTAAATTTAGCGGGAGATGCACGGACGGACACATTTTTGGGATTGGAGGTTCCGTTAAAAAGCACTTCGTGCATTAAAAAGACAAGATATTGACATTTGTTCCCTTTAACCAGACAAGGCGTCTTTTGCTCATTGTTTAAAAGGCTATTTCAGCTCCTTACGTCAGTTCAGAAACGATCTCACTTCGTTATGCAGGGTACCAGAATGCTGCTGTCATTATTGTTTGTACTAAAATTCTCAAAATAGATACGAACTCTTAGTTTTCGTTTGTATACGTTCGCACGGTGTGCCCTCAAAAAGCGATGAGCTTACGTAAAACATAGGTGCCACCTGACGTATTGCAGGTCGGTTGACTCTTGGAGGAGTAGGTTCTTGAACAACACTGACGTGCCTCGCTGGAATTACATCCTAATACGCGCACAGGTAAGAGAAGACTGCCGTGGTACTTCCTCATTCGAACTGACATTAGGTCATTAGCAAACGTGCCTTCACCAAGCAATTCCGGTAATTTTTTTTTTCTTGCGTTTACAGATTTTTTGTGTGTACTTCATTGCCGGACTGAAGAAAATGGACAAGGACTGGATCGGAGGCCACTCAATGCGGGGTCTTTCCAAACACTGGGTTTTCGACGGGTTCAAGTATGCGCTCGAGATTTTAAAATATTTCGCGGTGTTTCGACGAGTTACGCCGCCGCGGATATTAGCGTATCTTTCGGACGATAGACCGCGGACTACAGACGTTTAAAAGTTGGAATTTCATGCGGCGTGGACTAGGGGCGGATTTCTGGTTCAAGCTTTGAGGGGACTAAATTACAAATTTTGATTTGGTTTGAGGGGGCGGTGAGCATTTGGCTGGGAAGGGAGGGGGGGGGGGGGGAGGGGGGGGGGAGAAGGGGGGGAGGGGGGCAGGGGGGAGGGAGGTATATGCAGATGAATCAGAGATGGCAGTAATGGCATTACTGTAATGAAATTACTTTTTGTGGTAATGAGTAATGTGCATCACTTCTCTAGGCTGGCAATTTTGTAATGTATGAATTACTTTCAGACAGTAATTTCAAGAAAATCATACATTACTTTTTCAATAACTTGTGTACCAAATCAGAATGTTCGTTTGCGAGCTTTAAAAAAAAGAGCAAAATTATTTTGCACGGTGAAATGTGAAAAAGACATCAGAGCAAATAAACGACAACTATCTGAGCGCAAAGCCTCGTACGAAGAACTCGACAGACGCACAAAGGCGGATTGAAAAGGCGAAGGAGAAAGGCATACGTGTAAAGACATCGCTGGAAGGCCACAGCTCAAGAACTCGAGGAAAGACAGATTCACCGCGTCACGTCATCACGACGATACGATACTTCTTTTACCCCTAAGCTGACAGTGCGGTGCGAGCAGCAAGCTAACCACGACCAATCAAACACCTTCCTTTAATCATCCGACCCGTCCATTTTTTCTGCGCGTGGGTATGAACGAGAGCGTGATTAAGTGTCGAAAGATAGACGTATGACTGTTCACCCGATCACGTAGCTTCCACCGCACTGTCAGCTAAGGGATGAACGGCTCGTAGGCTACAAGGCGGAGGGCACATCACCAGTGAGGTCAACATATTTTTAAACTAAGCCTTCTTGCTCTTTCCTCAAGCAAGGATAAACTGTAAGCTTCGACCATTGTGAACAACGAAAGATAGGAATGAATAGTTAATCCCAAATGCCTTGTCAAGGTCCCAGAACGTTTCGCGCGTGTCGTTGGCCTCAAGTACAGGTGCTTTTTGAAGTCGGAAAAGATGGGAATCGAACGAAGAAGCCTTCGCTCGCGGTGTGCCTCGTTGTCTTTCCTTGGGAAATTTATTCTGGAATAAGCCTACGAGCAGATATCGCCGCACGTTTGTTGGGAAAGTACACATCTTTAGAAACTCGCGCCAATCCTTTCCTCAACTGGCGACGCTTCTGCCTAGCAAATATCCAGCCCCCTTGTGTGACAACGCGCAATAACATGAGCTCTTCGGGGGTTTAGGATCAACACTTCTTGAGAGGGATGACCGGGGTTCTTGGGAAAATAGAATTAGATTGCGTACGAGGCGAAAGGAAACCGTTTCACGTGACGACTCCTTGTAAGAACGAGCTTCCATGGCCCGACTTTAACATACTGAGACGGACTATAACTTGTTCTAAATTAAAGAATAAACGGAAACATATTCTCCATTAAGTGAATAGAGAAACTGGTGAGTCGACTGTCTTTGAGTCACACCTAAAAGGGAAGCTATTCATCCTGTTTAAACACAGCCTCCTCTATCTTGACAAAGCCTGGCAGATTGCGCCACGAGATGCGGCCGCCGGAAGTGAAAAGGCAGACAACGGATGCGATGAGAGTCATGTAACGGGCGCCCCGCTGCGGCGAGACGCCGAAATACACTTGTCCCGAGCGATAGAATGTCCGCTCGTGCTCCTCGCGTTCCTCGCATTACCGCTTCTTTTCTTGTCGGGTTTGAAAACCATGTTTCGGGTCCTCGCCGCTGCAAAAGCTGTGGGCTGACTACAGGCTCCCCGAGAAATGTTCTGTGCTACCAGATCCTCGAATTCCAAATCTGCGACCGGGCGCTCTAAGGCTCCGTCGTCGAACTGCCAGGCTTTGTGAGTATAGAGGAGGCTATGGTTTAAAAACTTATGTCGTGTGCGCCTGCAACGCAACTGTTCAGTATGGTTCACTATGAGGCGCATAAGGCTGTTGCGGTGTAAACAGGAAGATCTGACTTTTGGTACATATAGAGTAAATAAAATGAGCACAAATTACTGCCTCAATGTATCGAAAATTAATGTCAAAGTGGAACAAGAGGGACAAAGCACAAACACAAATCTCCAAACACAGCTAGGTTACATGTGCGCGACCAAAACAATCCGCCTGGCCCGGGTATCGAACCCGGGACCTCTCCGATACCCGGACCAGGCGGATTTTTTCGGTCGCGCACCAGTCACCTAGCTGTGTTTGGAGATTTGTGTTTGTCCTTTGTCCCCCTTGCTCCCCTTCTCCAGAGATTATTTTCATCATTAATGTCCAGCTTGCTTGCATCTTTGCATTTAATTGCATTATAGTCCAAGTGAATTCATTCCTTTTGAAAAGTAATTGTTATGTTTAGTCTTTGTCTGTGGTAATTTGTAATGTAATTTAATTACATTTTTGCAGTTGTTTGAAAAGTACTTAGTAATGTAATTTAATTCCTTCTTCAAAGTAATTTTGCCATCTCCGAGATGGATATGACGTCTCTGCGGATGTATGTGACGGCACGAGTGAAGACTTGCCCAGATCACTTTTGGTTTGCTGCTTCCAAAGCACAATCTCTTCTAATCACGAACGCGGTTTAGGTGTTATACCGCGTATATCTAACAACTTTAGAAAACCACCTTGTTTTCTCGTGTTATTTCGTTCCCTTGTATGAAGCCGCCTTGAGTTTGTCTCAGTCGTGTGGAACTCCTTGGGTGTAACGAAATCGTCTAGTATTGAGTACATCCAAAGAAAATATTTAAGTGTGTTTTATGATCGTTATTTACAACCCAGTGCATGGCATGACTATAATAAAATTTGTAATCTGATTGCCTTAAAATCTTTGCGTACTAGACGGATGATTCGGGATCTTTTGCTATCGCACAAGGTTGTAAATGGTTGTCTAGGCTCGCCGACGCTACTGAACTGTGAATGTTTACGAGTTCCTCAGATGGGAGGCTGTGCTCACTTTTTATTTTATCATTTTTCTTTCTATAAAGCTGATCCCATGGCTCATTTGCAACGGGCGTTCAACAAATTTCAATCGAGTTCAAGTAATCTTGATATTGCATGTTTTCTTTCATCCTGGTATGAAGACCCTCGTTTTCAGCATTGGATGTGATATTTTTCAGTGCACCACTAAAAAGCCCTCGGGTCGTTTGTGCGGTAATGAAGATAAAGCAAATGAAAATACACTCTTAAAAATGTTGGAGTAGGCCTGCCGGTAGAATGCCAAAATCTGCCTGCCACCAGTGATCAAATGGCGAGGCTCACCTGGCAGTTCATGGTCATAGAATGTTATGTGGGCTGATACATTTTGTGCATTTCTCACATAATCGGTCCGCACACACGTATCCAACCCTTTGAGCCAAAATAATGTCTATGCCATTTTACCTTTCATATGTTGAGCTGTGATGAATGCGCTCAGTCAGTTGCTTCGAAGTCTCGTACGAATAGATGTAATACGGTTTCACCCTTTCAATCGGGCGGCGGCTTGTGACACCTAGCCTCACGCCAAACTCAAAGGAAAAAAAAAAAAAGATCTGGGAGTTCACTATCATTTAGGACACTATAGACGACGAACCACGGTCAGCCATACAAGGGTCCCAGCGAATGACCAGGTTCAGAATACGATTAGACCAACAAATGCGTTGTGTGCAGTGGCAATGAATACGACATTGTCTCTGATTTTTTTCAGTTCTGATATGAAAATACGAATAGACCTTTCATAATCCTTTCATGATTCTTTCTGGATCTAATCTGAGAATACGATTAGATATTTTCAGATCTAATTGTATTCTCAGCCTCGTCATTCGCCGACATCCTCCCGTTGTCTGTCTTAACTGGCTGTCTCTATGTATTGCAAAAAGAAGTAAACTCCCAAACTTTTTTGTATAGTACCTTTGCACTATGACACGACAACCCGTACAAGCGGAATTACACATATCGCATAAAATGGCGTCTGTTAAAAAAAAAATGTATATATCAGTATGCTCGCAAACATCAACCGATGGTTCTCGGAGAGGCGCATGTGTGGTCCTCTCGTGTGGGAAGAAACGACAATTCCCTTCACTTGGCTACCGTCACTGACAACATAAAGATGGCAGGGCGGGGCGTATCCTGAGCATCTCAATATCGGTTCCCAGCCAATCAGGTTGCAGCACTGGTCGATAAGAAGGAAAAGGAACCAATCACGAAGCAATGAACGTGAACACAATGAACTCACCCCTGCGTTTCTTAACGTGTCGGGGACTATAGTTCGACGTATAAATGTTGGAGTTGCTCTTCATTTAATCACAGAACCACACTTTTCTCAGGAAAATGTCAGTTGTTTTCTGCTGCAAAACCTCGAAGGGCATAGCCACACAACGATGGTAACGTGTAGAGTTTCGTACTAAGCATCCCCGACTCTCTTGGACATCAACGCCTCGGTACATGCACTAAAACGAGAATTTCAACTGAACAACAACAAACATCGCAATGTGCCTCGGGAATATTTTAGATAATAGTCAGAAGATATCAATAAGCATCAATTAAGCTTTTGTACGCGCATACAGTTTTTATTTCACGGCTCTACAGATCTATTTTTGTAATATTGAATTATATATGGGTTACATTCATATAATTGCCAATTTCTGCTTTTCTTTATAAAAAATATTTTTGGATTGTTATTGCCTGGATATCATAGAGCACAAATAAATTTACTCGAGAGAAAAAATTTTTATTCCACGGAATGTTTTAGAAAGTTTGGACATGGGCCATTTCTGCGCGGCTCTGTCCAGGTTAATTCTGTCGGAGGAGCAGATCGACTTCTACGTCGTCCACTGGGGCGGATTCCTCCTCGACCTGACAGTCGGCTTCGTCATGGCCACCGCCACAATCCGACCGGTCGGGGCCCTCTTCTGCATACTCTTCAACGCCATGAACTCGAGGATGTTCACCATTGGTACGTGCCTTTGAGATCCCGCCAAACTTTATGCACGTGATACACGACCGTACGCCAGTACGATGCTCATCCAGATCAAAACTGGCAGGGTGGGGATTGAGCCCAGGATCCCTGGGTTCTGCAGCGCGAACTTTCGCTCCACGTGCTCCGAGGTGGTGTGCGCTAGCCCACTCAGCCACCGATCCCCCTTCGATGCATCCTTGGCCGGCAATTTAGACAGGCATATACCACTCGACATTATTCGCTATTCGATAATTTCAAAATATTTTCTGAATATAGACGTTAGTACAAATATGACACTTGTTAGGAGTCATCAGGAACCATGGAATCGACAACTAACAAAACACTTTGGAGCACATTGCGGCCGGTTTAGATGCTGCTGACACATAAAGAAAAACCGCCAGATGCCTCATCATCGTCCGTTTTTCTTTTGTAATGTAGTAAAACGAAAGCTTATGGGGGGAGTGCTTCATGATTTGATAAATATTCGCCTTCGTGCCTTAGGTAGGTACTGAAGACAATCACTGTCGATGAAACAGTGATGGTGGATGAAACTGACGAATTAACAGAGCGATAAAAAAAGTAAAATCCAGAACCATCGTGTTTTTTTAAGTGCGGAAGAGTTGGCGATAATTAAATCAGTTTAATAAATATACAAATTAAAGTAGCTTGGGCAATAATTAGCAATAGATTGAATTAATTTTGCTGTATCTCATATAGTAATTTATTTAATTGCCTTAGGATGGAAATTTGAACTAACTTGCTTTTTACTTTCGTTTTTTTTTGTTTTTTTTTGCTTTAGTTTTTGAGCATATTTCTGTCCATGTGCACTGGCAAGCGCATAACACCCCTACACTATTTTGGGCACCTACAAACGAAGAAGCCGTTTGTTCTTAGAAAAAAGAAACTGTTTGGACAAAATTAGAAGGGAATAGAATAATAATATGGCAAAGGAAGCGACGCAAAGTGATGCATAAAGGGACACATCTTGAAGAACAGAAAGCGCTAGGTCGTTGACCGCGAAGCGTACAACAGCTAGAGTACGAGCGCATTTAAACATAAAATGCTATTGCTAAAAAATAAAAAAAAAAATAATAAAAAAAACAATAAGCTAGATTATGAAATTGGCCAAAAGGCAAAGATTCAGTGAACCAAACATTTTAAGGGGTGAGGTGAAAAACGTGATCTTTGTTCCCCGAAACAGATATGAAGCTTTCATGTGAAGGGCCCTGGCGTCATCCTTTTATAATCTTCTTTTTCTAGGAATTCATGCACGGTCAAAGCACTCACTATGATAGCGTAGCCATAAAGGTACTCATTGCAGCCACCGTTCTATCTCGACCCTGGGCTATAGCAGGAATTACCGAGGTTTTTCAAAATGGGGTCACGGACAAAGAGCAAGGTTATTTCCCTATGTGAGCCCTACTCGCAGACAACCTTCTTGGGCGTTTCACGAGAAGTTAAAGGTGCACTAAAGAGGTTTATGAGATCGCCTGTTCTTGGTGATCTTACGGGCTCGAAGCATCCTAGAAATCCAAAAATTATGCTGGTGCGACGTCTCTTTCCCTACCAAAAATATGATTGAAGTTCGTGCCACGCCCCTTTTTGAAAGGCGGCTTGCGATTGGCTGACGCGCACCCGTCGTCACGCCGCCGGTGCCTCCGCTGCATTCTGTGCTCCATATTTTTCCGCTCAGAAAGGGGCGCGGCACGACTTCGATCACATTTTTAGTAGTGAAATATACGTCGCACAGGCATAATTTTTCGATTTCTGGGATGCTAAAATCCCGTAGAATGAGTTATCACCAAGAACAGACGATCTCAGATACGTCTTTAGTGCACCTTTAAGAGTGCGCGTGCACAGCTGTAATGGGCGCACAAAATGCGCAAGCGCACGTAAGACCAGCTGCTACTTTTTCTTTCTTTTTTTTAACGTGTAAAATGGGGAGGTAAAAACGAAGCAGCAAGTTTTTCTGCGCTATCCGTAGCCACCAGACAGCCTACAAATATGTATACAATAACCGTCATGTAAAAATAAATATATTATCTGAATTCATGAGCAGATATCGCTCAAAGGAATCATCCCCAAAAAAGAATACCAGAGTCTACACTTTTAACCCTGGAAAGTGGGTAACGGAAGGACAGAACAGCACGTACCTCAAAATTTTGAGATTCATGTCATCCTGTACTTCTGTTCTTCCCTTACCAGAGTTAAAAATGTAAGTTCTTAACCAGCTCGCATGCAGTCCTCGTCTCTAAAAAACGGAGTCACCCCCCTTTCTTTGCAGTCAGCTTCTCGAAGCCCTTGGAGCTTGGTGTTGTAAACTCCAATCAGCGAGTTGTGTAGATAAACTGTCCAAAAATGTCTAGAAAGGAAGTAATTATTACCCCTTTTTGCTCAAGAAGATAAAATTAACTTTAACGTACTGTCATTAATTTTTAGACGTAATTCATATAATTACTCTTTCGCTAAGATAACTTGTAATGCAATTTGATTCTATGTAGACATATCAAACAAATTAATTAGCAATATTGTAGAATTGAAAAATAAAAGTGATTTGAACACCTCTGAGAGCGGCAATGCCATCCCTCATTCATAAAATCAAGAACGTGATAACTACGTCTTGAATCACGAAAATATTCCCTGGAGAAGGGGAACAACAGGGACAAAGGACAAACAAATCTCCAAACACAGCTACGTGACTGGTGCGAGACCGAAAAAATCCGCCTGGCCCGGGTATCGAACCCGGGACCTCTTCATTACAGGTGCAGCGCTCTACCAACTGAGCTAACCAGGGGTTAGACGTCAGTAGAGCAAACGGGTTTTATTAGCCGCCACCAGTCTAACACCAACAAGGGTGAAGCTTGCAATTTAAGGTTATAATTATAATGCAATTATAATTATAACCTAAAATTGCAAATTTATAACCTATAACTGCATGCCCCGCCATATCATTGACTCATATGTATAATATTACGTCCCCGTCATCACCTAATTCATACATTCATACCCCCACCCCCCTCCTCGTCCTGAACTTTTAACCTGTCACCACTTATCTCCACTTTGTCTCCACTTTACTCGTCGAACGCGTTCGAATGCGAGGGCTAAACGTCGGACGCCGGTGTTCCGCGTTTTAGCGCGATCGACGAGTTAGGGGCGCCGGGAACGGGGGGACAAGGGGGGCCAGAGCCTGCGCCCTCCCTCCCCCCCCCCCCCCCCCCCCCATAAGAATGCTTGGAAGACAGACGCCAGGCGCTCGTCACGTCAAGCCAAGCGCCAGGCACTCGTCACACGACGTAGTGAAAGGAAAAGAGGAGCCCGCGAGGATATAGTAAACAAAACACAAATAGTAATGTCTGCAAACAATTTTTGTTTACATGAACAATGAAAAAAAGACAGAAAGGAACTTCGTTTCAGCACCCCCCCCCCCCCCCCCCAAACACACACACACACACGACATATACTTCCGGCGTTACTGGACACAAAGGTCTACCCACTAATCATACGAATCGATGCTCGGCGTTCTGACGTCCGCACTCACTCTCGTCTCCTCCTCTCCCTCAGTTTTTCGGCGCGTAGCCTGGCTTATTTCGAGATCCGATAGCACAAAAACGCAGTTCCTACCCTACCGAGCCGCTAAGCGGTGCGATAACGTTTCCTTCACTCTATTCCGCGCGGCGTAATGCCATTGGTCGCAAGCGCTATGACGTCAAACGAACAGCTGCGGCTGCGCTCCGTTGCCGAAACTCACTCCCATAGCTTGCTGGGGCGCAACCAACACCAACACGAGCAACCAAAGTCTTTGCAGTGCTCCCATGTATATAACTTCAGAACAGGCATGGGCAGTATCGAAGATGCATGCATCTTCGATACTATCTTTCGATACATTTTGTGTATCGGTATTAGGTATCGCTAGCCAGAAATGAAAATAGAGACTTTTAGGGAACCGTTTTTGCGCATCCGATATGGTACGGAGGGGCCCTCCGGTACGAATTGCGCATGTACCAACGCAGAAGACTCGCATTTGCTCAGTTTCATACCGGAGGTCCCATCGTGCTGTGTCGGACGTGCAAAAACGGTTCCCTAAAACTCTTAAGTATCGGTGTATCGCTACCGAAAACATATTTCTAGTGCATACCATGTATTTTCACGATACTCGATACTCAAAGAAAGAAAGAAAAAAAAAAAGGATGCGCTGCACATCTTGAAGCTGCCGTGAGTCAGACTTTGGGCAAGCGGTGAGCGCAGGTTGCCCGCAGGTTCGACCACCTCTTGCAGATAAAACGTAGTGCAGACTGTTGCTGCTGTTCTTCGAACATATTTCAAGTTACGGTGGTTGTCAACAGAAATAGAAGACCTGCACCGTCATGCTCAGGAGCTTACAGAAGAAGCTGTTGCTGACTTTGTTAGCACGTCAGAGGTCGCACACGCGGTTTAATTGAATCATAAGCGCCGGCAGTGTCAAATGCACCAACTAACGCATTGTTCTCGTTTGGAGAAGCAAGCGCTGCAACAGGTCGTGACATCAATGTTCTCGCCAAATTTAGCGCGGACACTGAATCGGTCCATAAATCTTGTGATGTCAATTTTTCCACATAATTTAGCGGGGAACCGAATCGGTGCATAGGTCACGTTACGTAAATTTTCCCGCCAAATTTAGCGGGGAACTGAATTGGTGCGTAGGTCAAGTGACGTCAATAGACCGATCTCACCAGGAGTTGCACGACGCCACCGCTGCCGCGGTGCATTCTGGTACCTGTGGTTCTCCCCAGCTTTCTGGCCGCGTCAAGGCGCGTTGTACGCCCGGCGTTTGGGAATCTTCAGGTTAGCACGATTCTTTTAGTCGGCCGTTTACTCACGGTTTTTAAGGGGCGTCTTCACCCGTTCTGTGTCAAGGTGCTACAAAAACCGCACCAGGCGAAAAGGCATCGGATTTTATGTCTTCCCGAAAGAAAGCAGCCCACGAAAAGAGTGTCTAAAAAATGTAAAGAGAGCGGTAGAAGAGCGGCAGGAAAAAGAGTTTTTAGATTTGTTTCGTTATTCGATTCATAATTTATATTCACCCCATTGCACGAAAACTAAAGAGGGTAAGCTTAGACAGGGTGTGGGACGTAGTAGGGCGTGCTAAAGTGTTCCGTACGTTGGAATCTCCCTGAGCACCCGCTCCGTAGCGGTATATCCGTTGGTCTATCTCAATCGGAACTTCCACACTGTCTTGCTGCGACCGTTTTTAATACAATGTTTTCTTGATGCATTTTGGTGGTTACAACTGTTATTGATACGACATGTTTTGAGCACAACTGTGCCTCAAAAATTCAGTACAATCACTGAAGAAAGAGCAGCGATTCTCGGTATGTATAACTTGAAATAAAACGACTTTTTCCAAATCAGACTTAATTTTTTTTTTGGTGGGCTATTATGCCACAACCTGATTTTCGCTAGCGTTACTGATCCATTCTGTATTAACACCAATCGACACCTCGGAAAAAAACATTTTCCGTCGGACAGGTCTTACCGTTAACTAAATAAAGTTGAATAGAAACTGTACACAAAAGCTCATCTCTACCTCTCAGGCATCTCGCATCGTTACGTTTCATTTTGACAAATGCGAGTTGTTACGGCTCTTCAGGCAAGCTCTTTTTGTGGATCGTTCCTTTGTGTGCACGCTACCCCCCGCAGTTCATCTGTACCCTGTCGCAAAGGCTGTCAACCAGAATAGAACGAGTTTTAGAAAACTATCGCTTTCCGAGAATGTCTATTGAACTCGTCTTCATTGTCGAATAAAAGTTATGCCCAAGCCTGCGCACTACATAGCTCAGTATTTCACCGACACATTGGACGCTGTTCCGCGGTGCTACACCGAGCCGATGGTCCCTCGAATTTTGTGCTCTTTCACGTTGAGGTAGATATCCACTTGCTTCCAAGTTTATCCGGAGTGCTCGAGGGAGTAGCGGCCTCGTTGTTTTTCCCGCTGTTGAAGTAAGACCACCGCGAGAACGCAGTGGGTTCACGCGCGTTCACGAAGGCGAAGAAGCGGACGACGACGAAGCAGACGACCGAGCGATTCTAAAACGATAAGACGACCAAAACCTTCATTTTTTTTTTTTTTGCGCTTGATGACAAACTAAGGCATCACAAACAACACAATCTTATAAAGTACTGATATGCAGGAGAATCCAAGCTAACACCAGGGCTTCCCAAACTATGATGTACGCCTACATGAGCCCTTTTCAGCCGGGAAGCCGGAGAGCGATGACTACAAGAAGCATGGCGGCGGCAATACTTCCGGAATACGCGCGCCTGCGCAGTTCGCTTGGTGGCATCGGTCTATTGTCCGCTGAATTTCGAGGGAACTGAATTACTGCATAAGTCACGTGACGTTAATTTTTCCGCTAAATCTAGCGGGGAACATGAAGACACGGCCAGGACCCAAACAGCTGAAAAACCTGTAGTTGGGCATTCTCAGATAAGATCGAACAACCATGTCCAATAACACTTCTCAATTTTGATGAAAAAAATATTTTGGTGGCGCCATGCCTAAAAAAAAATAAAAGCAATCCTTCGCTTAAAAAAATTGTCTTTGAGAAAAACATTTGTAAGCAACTTCTCAGTCACGTGCGCGCTTAGCGAATCGCGCGATGCTGGCATTTCGGGCGGCTTCCAGAAAAACACTCTTCTGACTCCGGGTCTACAAATATTTACTGACAAATTGGGCATAGGAAGGATTGACAAAAAGTATTAAGCACCGAGTATTAGGGTCGTTATTTTGAGAAACAAAATCGCAAATACGGCACATTGCGCAATAATACTCTAAATTAAAAAAAAAATTAAAAAAAATTCTTCGTATTTATATAAGCTAAAGTCTTCAAACCTTGCCATTGTGTTGCCCTATATATAGTTCATTTTGGCATGAAATGTTGTTGTCCTCATTAGCGAGAGAAATTTATAAGAATGACTCACACATGGGCATTTGACTAAATATGAATAATTTTGAAAATTATTTTAAAGAAAGGCCATCTTTAACATTCTTTAAACTCTCCGAAATTAACGTTTATAATATGTACTACCAATATCTGCAAACAAACAATGCAATATTTGTGTGGCTTTGAAGTTGTAAAGCGAGAAATATGGCCAAGTTGACGCTAACGCAGTTGCCGTAATTGGGGCATTCACATACCCCCCCCCCCCCCCCCCCATGCTTCACAATTTCATTATAATTGAATATCGTAAAAATACTACGCGGTTGTCAGGAAAAGACAAATTGACAGCAGAGAGGTGGACGGTAGTTTTGAAGGGAAAATTCCTAATACATTTTCGTACAACCGACCCAAAAATGCCCATGGGTCGGAGCGATCGAGAGGCGCCATCCTGTAACATGCTTCGCGGTGCCTGTTTGAACAGCCGGCGTGTAGCGTCTCTGTCTACGCGACGTAAAGGAAGCAACCGAGGCGACTTTGCATACAGATCAGCCTACAACCTTTGAGGTAACATGATACAGGAGGTAGGCCGTGCCAGAACCTGACCCTGCGCCGTCTGTTAGCGTCAATAGATCCGCCGCCGTGGAGGGCCGCACAACGCAGAATAAAAAAAAATTGGTTTTTGTCATTTGTGGCAGTGTAAGCGGTCCGACACTTTGCAACCAAAGCTGTCTGTAGCAAGAGGAGTAGACGCAGAAAATATATATCTTTGAAAGTAAAGTCTCATATGGCCGGCGAAAAGCAGATCGAGGTCGTGAGCTTGGGGTGCCACTGAGAAGAAACGAACAGTGATCAGGCAAAACGGGAAAAAATGTTCCTCCTCGGAGTGCCAGGAGGGCGCCGTGACCGACTCAGGTCAGCGTCCGGCAGCAAGAATGCACGCGACAAGCTCCGAATGTGCGCACAGGATCTTGATTCATTTAAACTCGTTTCAATTGTATTACATTAAACATGTGTTTTTTTCTTATGACTGTTTAAACCTGGTCGTCAGCAGCCCAGCCTCCCTACGAAGGTAGGCTCCGAAATTCACTGATCCGAGAAATCTGAATTTGAATTGTTGACTTGTGCTTCAAACCCACCTGTTATCTTTTATATGAATTCTTATTTTTCACAAATTCCTGTCACAGTACTTTCTCTTCACAGATTTCCTAGATTTTTCGACCCCTTTCTTGCCCTTGTTTGTTACCCGCAACGTCCTATCCTATTCTGCTCCCGTTACGGCAATTCTGTATATTTAGCGCTCTGCAAATTCAAAAATACAAAAATATTTCAAAACATTTTTAAAGGGCCTAATAGGAGAGATTATGAGCCTTGATCTGTGAAAAGTAGAAGAAAAATGAAGGTGGCCTTCATTTTAAAACTTATTTTCTAATTATTGCAAAATCGGTAACCTGTCTACATTTTAGTGTATTGTTTTAGACCGCAGCTCTTAGGCGCCCGTCTCCGGCTTGAGCGGCGTCGGCGTCGCCGTCGGCGTAACCTCGCGGTGCATTATGGGACGCGTGACGTCACTGATGACGGCATCGGCATCGTCACTGATGACGTCATCAGTGACGTCACTGATGATGTCATCGGCATCGTCACGTGACCTCATAGGGGTGACGTGACCCCCGTGATGATGATGACGACGTTATCTGTGACGTCACCAGTGACGTCACTGATGATGACACTATAATGTCACTAATGACATCATCGTCACGTGACCTCATAGTGGTCACGTGACCGCCGTGAGGTAACGTGACGATGACGATGGTGGCGTCTTGATGACGTCATCAGTGACGATGACGATGGCGATGCGGATGCCGGTGATGTCATCAGTGACGATGCCGATGACGTCAACAGTGACGATAATGCGGATGCCGATGACGTCATCAGTGACGTCACTGATGACGTCATCAGCGACGATGACGATGCGGATGCCGATGACGTCATCAGTGACGCTGATGACGTCATCGGTGACGTCACGCGTCCCATAATGCACCGCGTGGTTACGCCGACGCCGCTCAAGCCGGAAACGGGCGCCTAAGAGCTGCGCTCTTAGGTGCCCGGTGACGCCACGTGACCCACTTGGGTCACGTGACCCCCTTGAGGTCATGACCCTCGTGAGGCGACGGCGACGCCGCTCGAAGGGAGGAGTAGCAGGCAGGATGAGGAGGTGAGGAGGAGGGAGGAAGGATGTACCTTCCCCTCAGTACCCTTCCCCTCCTCCTCCTCAAGAGCTGCGCTCTAATTCGGCGTTAGAGAGTTGTAAACGGCTTTCATTTTTAAAAAGGTTATCGTTTTCAATTTTATTGACAATTTATGCGAATATGGAACGAACGCGTTCAAATCATGTTAAAAAAGTTGAATTTCCAGTATTTTAAGATTCAGATCCATAAAGCTCTGAATTGCTTAGTAATCGATAATACATGTTTAGCTCCTTTTATTTCATGTACAGTCTCTCCAGAAGAAAAAAAAAATTAAACCAAAGGCGACAACAGTTTTTCTTTTATAAATATCTAGGGCTGGGCATTTGATCGAGTAACCTACCCATTATTCTATTATAGCTTTAATCACGATTAAATTTTGAACCGATTAATCGGTTGAGTTTTTGACAAACAAAAAGAAAGTAAAAATTCAACGCTTTCACCACGGAAATGTGGACGAGTAGACTTGTATGAAGGCAAACTTTAGGTGAAATATGAACCTAAAGCGAACTGTAGGGGCGATATTTTTTTTTCCTTTTTTTTAAAGTGAAAGTGAAAGTTTATTAGGATTTTCACGGGCCAAGTTCGGTAGAGAGGTAGTGGCAAAGGCATTTCTGTCTGACTGGGTCTCTACCCCCCGCAGATAACAGACGTGCAAAAAGGTGGCACGGTATACAGCTTTATAACATTCGTTTCTGCTTCAATATACATGCCTGTGTACACAAAACACATTTCATGCAACACATTAAACAAAAATTTTATTTCATACCGCACAATAAACAAAGAATACTCAGCAGTTTTGGTATTGACATGTCCTGTGAAGGACTCAAGGTGACCATTAAAAAAAGAAAAAAATCTACAACGGGTAACAGATGTTTTTTGTCTATAAGTATTTGCTTAATCTCTTTCTTGTATTTATAAAATGACTGTGTAAAATCAGTGTAATCTTCCATAGTATTTAGTAATGCAGGAATCTGATAATCAATTTTCTGCTTTCCATAGTTTATACGCACCTTAGGAGTTTTACGTTTACCATTCCTCAACAGATAAAGTTGTGAAGCAGATTCGACCACTCAGTAGAGGTTGTTTTTTTTTTTTGGTTTTTTTGTGTGTGTATTGTCTGCATAAGTTTAAAAAATTAGATTTGATTTGCTTTGAGCATGTTATACCCAGTAAAATAAGGACTGCTATTAAATTCGCGAATATTGCCGTGGTAGTTTTCCAAAATTCGCAGAACCTTTTTTTGAAGTATGATTACTTTATCATAATTTGTAGACGTGGTTGTTCCCCATACCATAATTCCAAAACAGAGCCTTGAGTAAATTAGGGAAAATATAAGTTTTTGGTAAGCCAATTGGGCATTAAGTTTGCTATTTTATACATGCATCCGGCCACTCTTGATAATTCCCCCTTAATTTATTAATGTGACTTGTCCAGGCCAGTTCTTCATTAAACCAGAAACTGTAACCCTAAACGAGGTTATACGCGTCGTGGCCACTTCAACACCGTGCGAGTGTCCGTTTAGCGCAGCAGAAACTGTTGTGATAACAAAAAGGTACGCTAGTGCCGGAGAATATCAACGAACCTTGTTTCCTCTGAGGCTGAAGTAATAATTTGTTAGTGTGGATATCTTTTGACTGCTCTCATCTACACATGGAGGGTTTTTTTTTGTTTTTTTTTAAATACGAAATTGTACGTTGCGCCGTTTATCTCATATTCAGCAGAGGCAAACATTTTAGTTCTGACTTTTTCAAAAATATATTAGACATGGGAATGAACGAAATCGATTAATTAATCGAAATGTCGATTAATCGGGTTAAAATTTTAATCGACCCCCAGCCCTATAAATATCCAAAGGGACGGTTTCACGCAAGTCGCAAAAACGTGCTCGTATACCGACAGCGACTTTGTGATTTTTGTTCCTCAAAATAAATATTTTTCGAAAAAAAAGTTCGGATATGTTTTTGCGGTTGCTCAACTGATATATGTATATCTTTTGGTAAAAATAAAAAAATGTAGACCGGACATGGTCGTTCGATCCTATCTGAAAATGCCCAATACAGGCAATCTCAGTCAATCGATTTTTTTTTTCGTAGTATCCTTATTTTATTCTGCGTTGTGCGGCCTTCCGCGGCGGCGGATCTATTGGCGTTCACGGGCGGCGCAGATTCAGGTTCTGCCGCGCCCTACCTCCTATATCATGTTACCGCCAAGGTTGTAGGCTGATCTGTTTGCAAAGTCGCCCCGGTTGCTTGCTTTACGTCGCGTTGGCGGGGACGCTACACGCCGGCTGTTCAAACGGGCACCGCGAAGCATGTTACAGGGTGACGCACCTCGATCGCTCCGGTCCATGTGCATTTTTGGGTGGGTTGTACGAAAATGTGTTAGGAACTTTCCCTTCAAAACTACCGTCCACCTCCGTGCTGTCAATTTGTCTTTTCCTGACCACCCCGTAGCATTTTTACGCTTTTAAATAATAATGAAATTGTGAAGAACGGGTATGTACACCTCCCATTTATGGCAACCGCGTTTGCGTCAATTTGGCCATATTTCTCGCTTTAAAACTTCGAAGCCACACAAATATTGCACTATGCTCTTGCAGACTCTGTTCGTACATATTATAAATGTTAAATTTGGAGAGATTAAAGAATATTAAAGATTACCTTTTTTTATGTGATTTTCAAAAGTAATGCATCTTTAGTTAAATGCCCCTGTGTGAGCCATTTCAGTAAATTTCTCCCGCTAACCAGGGCAACAATATTTTATGCAAAGATGAACTATATACAGCGCAACACACTGGCTAGGTATGAAGACCTTAGTTTTTAGAGATACGGAGAGAAAAAAAAAATAATCCAGAGCGTTATTGCGCAATTCGCCGTATTTGCGATTTTGTTTCTCAACATAACGACCCTAATACTCGGTAAATAATACTTTTTGCTAATCCATCCTATGCCTAATGTGTGAGTAAATATTTCTAGAGCCGTAGCTAGAACAGTTTTTTGGGGGAAGCCGCCCGAAATGCCAACATGCGCGATACGCAAAACGCGCAAGTGACTGAGAGGGTGCTTACAAACGTTTTTTGCAAACACAATTTTTTTTTTTTTCGACAGAAGGATTGGTTATATTCTTTTGGACATGGAGCAAGCGAAATATTTTTTTTCATTAAAATTGAAGATGTTCACCGGACGTGGTTGTTCGACCTTATCTGAAAACGCACAGTAGTAGCTTAAGAATTATTAAGCATTTGCTACGCTGCTTATGAAAGTGATCATTTAAACATTACCATGGCTTCAGTTCAATGCCAGCTGCGCCGACATTGGAGCATAAAGGAATCCGTGAGGCTGGATCTGTTTAAGCCCTTTCAAAAACAGTCCGCATACCGAATACAATAAAAGTATTCCAGAAACCACGGATAAATTTCGTGACTTAGCTAATCATATTACCGGCTTTATTAATATTGACGATTTCAGTAAAGTATCGAAGTATCAACGATACGGTATCGAGTATCTGTATCGGAAGTAAAATATCGGTTATGTATATATCTTGTAAAGGTATCGACAATGCAATTTTTGGGGGTATCGGATATCGGTAGCGAGGATACTTTTTAGGAGTCGTGCCCAGCTCTGCGAAACGTTCGGAAAGACACGTCACAAAAAGCAAATACAACAACTTGCATGATCGGTTAGACCTTTCATGATGAAGAATCGTCTATATGAGCATCTGGCGGACAAACTTTAAAGAACAATTTACTGGACGGTAAGAATTACAGGCATCTTACAAATGAATAGCGATTTCCTTACTGTTAGAGCATGTGACTTGCAGTTGTCGTTCTCATATTCGTGGTAGAACTCAAAAGCCACACGGATACGCCTCTAGGCATATAGGGTTTCTTTTTGGCACCTTCTGCTAAATTAGCAGTATTTAAAGGTCAAAGCAAGAAACTGCGGTGGCAGCCTCCTTTACCTGTTTTCAGACGAAGTACATATTGTTAGCACAGCCACTGACCAAAACACAAATCAATGCAGATTCAGAAACACGTGCTATAAATCGCCGCCACGAAACTACGCCGCGCAATATACGCTTATGATTTCGTTTTACTTGCGCAACGTCATGTTTTTACTCGTGTACGAAAATTCATTGAGTTAAGTTAATAACTTTATTATTTGAACTAGCCTGCATGCTGTTCTACACTGATTTGATAAAGGTGCCCACCTTGAAGTTTATTTACTAGACTCACTAAGCAAAAGATTACTTTTGTAACCCCTTTGCCTTTGATGTGTGGTACACATCATTTTAAGCTGCCCTACATAATGTGCCAACATCTCCTTTAATCAAATAACTAGGTTCTTTTGAAGTTTTATAATCAGACTCACTAAACAAAAAACTACTTCAGTAACCTCTTTGCATTATACACGTAGTACGCAAGCTTTTATATTACTTTACATTAAGTGTCAACACCTTGAATCAAATAACTAAGTGATACTTAATAACTAAGTGGTGTTGGAGTTTGAAAATCGGACTCACCAAACAAAAAACTACTTCAACCGCTTTGCGCATTACATGTAGTACGCAAGTTTTTATTTTACCCTACATAAAGTGCTAACATCTTGAATTAAGTAACTAAGTGATACTTAAATAGCTAAGTGCTGCTGAAGTCTCATTATTGTAGACTCACTAAAAAAATACTTCAGTGACCTTTTTGAATTCTACATGTATTGTGCAAGCATTTACCCTATAACCAACATCTTTAATTACCAACATCTTTAATGACCAACATCTGTAATAAACCAACACCTTTAATAAAATGACTAAGTGCTGCTTTTTTCCCCGTTCTCAGAATGAACTGTACTAGAGAGATAAAAACTGGACCGTGTCCTGTTTCAGGAATGTTTCCCTACACAATGATCGCATTGTCACCGACATTCTTCGACTGCCGTTGGCCCAAGGCTTTGATTGAGCGCTGCCCCTCGAGACTCAGGTCCTTCACACCGGATACAGCCAACACTAAACCAAACCTCGAACAGTGTTGGTACCCTATCGAGTCAAAGGTAAGGAGCGTGAAGAGTTAATCGTGAGTAGAATCTATTTTTATCCCGATAAGGCCATTGTGGGAAATCAAAGGTACTCATGCCTGGCAGGAACTAAAACCGGAATCAAAATCCGAACCGAAAACCGATGAAAAGCGGGATCTGCTCGGTAACCGTAACCGTAAAAGCAGAATCTGTTCGGTAACCAAACTTACTGCTCGGGGGGGAGGGGTGGGGGGGGGGGCGCCGAAAAAGCAGGCCGGCGCAAAGCTAGCAGTGGCGGAACGCGGATGATTAGATCATTATCGCGTTCTGCCACTGCGTGGTAACTTTGGCGCGCCCCCGAGTTTCCCACGAGCTTGAAGTCGTTCTAAAAAGAGTTTATTTAGTAGTTTTCGATGACGCCCTCTAAGTTTCTAATTGGAACCCTATGTCTATTTTCACTAACTAAAAAGTGAATTAAGAAATTTTAATTAATTAGCCGACTTATCGCGAAGATTAGTTACCCACATAATGTTCCCCTGGCCGTATAACTGACCGGCACAAACCGCATAAATGTAACTTTCATGCCTTTTTTTAAAAGAAATTTGTAAAGCTTAAAAAAAGACACCCTATATAAAGGGTGTTTTTTTTTATTCTTATTTTTGCACATTTGTTTAAAAAAAAGCCGTTAAAGCTTCACTTATGTGGTTTGTGCGAGTGAGTTATACGCCCAAGGGGACATTATGTGGGTGGCTAATATTTGCGATAACTCGGCTAACTAATTAAAATCACTAATTAACATAGCGGACAATTTAGGGAAATTTAAATGCTCGACAAAGTGAGACTTGTCCATTAATGCGGCATCCCGACACCTCCTTTCGCGTGTACTTTCACGAGAAGTATGCAGTGCCACTTGCCCACGCTGTGAGACTCTATCATTCGCGCGAAGCATGCGATTGAACAAAATTGAAAATCACACCATGGGATTCCTTGAAGGTAACATTTATCGATGTTTCTTACTTCCGAACCATTGTAAGGTATGAGTTAGCAGTTGTCTCCAGTTTCGGTTAAATCCACGGTTAGCAAAAAGAAAAAACAGCAAAAAATCTACGCTTTTTAACGGTTTTTGTTTTATGTTTCGGTTCCGGTTTGTGTCTCCGTTGTTGTCTACACGGACCTTACATATCGATAAAGAGGGCGAGGGTAAAGACCTTTTTTTTATTTCACACTTAGCTACCTACGATCTCTTCAGTGGCCGACTACCCCGATCCGGAGATGCATACTCCGGATCGGGGTATGCATCCACACGGACCTTACGTATAGATAAAGAGAGCGAGGTAAAGACCTTTTTTTATTTCACACTTCGATACCTACGATCTCTTCAGTGGCCGACTACCCCGATCCGGAGATGCATACTCCGGATCGGGGTATGCATCCACACGGACCTTACGTGTAGATAAAGAGAGCGAGGTAAAGACCTTTTTTTTATTTCACACTTAGCTACCTACGATCTCTTCAGTGGCCGACTACCCCGATCCGGAGATGCATACTCCGGATCGGGGTATGCATCCACACGAACCTCACATATAAATAAAGAGAGCGAGGTAAAGACCTTTTTTTTATTTCACACTTAGCTACCTACGATCTCTTCAGTGGCCGACTACCCCGATCCGGAGATGCATACTCCGGATCGGGGTATGCATCCACACGGACCTCACATATAGATAAAGAGAGCGAGGTAAAGACCTTTTTTTTATTTCACACTTAGCTACCTACGATCTCTTAAGTGGCCGACTACCCCGATCCGGAGATGCATACTCCGGATCGGGGTATGCATCCACACGGACCTTACGTATAGATAAAGAGAGCGAGGTAAAGACCTTTTTTTATTTCACACTTCGATACCTACGATTTCTTAAGTGGCCGACTACCCCGATCCGGAGATGCATACTCCGGATCGGGGTATGCATCCACACGGACCTTACGTATAGATAAAGAGAGCGAGGTAAAGACCTTTTTTATTTCACACTTCGATACCTACGATCTCTTCAGTGGCCGACTACCCCGATCCGGAGATGCATACTCCGGATCGGGGTATGCATCCACACGGACCTTACGTATAGATAAAGAGAGCGAGGTAAATACCTTTTTTTATTTCACACTTCGATACCTACGATTTCTTAAGTGGCCGACTACCCCGATCCGGAGATGCATACTCCGGATCGGGGTATGCATCCACACGGACCTCACATATAGATAAAGAGAGCGAGGTAAAGACCTTTTTTTTATTTCACACTTCGATACCTACGATCTCTTCAGTGGCCGACTACCCCGATCCGGAGATGCATACTCCGGATCGGGGTATGCATCCACACGGACCTTACGTATAGATAAAGAGAGCGAGGTAAATACCTTTTTTTATTTCACACTTCGATACCTACGATTTCTTAAGTGGCCGACTACCCCGATCCGGAGATGCATACTCCGGATCGGGGTATGCATCCACACGGACCTTACGTATAGATAAAGAGAGCGAGGTAAAGACCTTTTTTTATTTCACACTTCGATACCTACGATCTCTTCAGTGGCCGACTACCCCGATCCGGAGATGCATACTCCGGATCGGGGTATGCATCCACACGGACCTTACGTATAGATAAAGAGAGCGAGGTAAATACCTTTTTTTATTTCACACTTCGATACCTACGATTTCTTAAGTGGCCGACTACCCCGATCCGGAGATGCATACTCCGGATCGGGGTATGCATCCACACGGACCTCACATATAGATAAAGAGAGCGAGGTAAAGACCTTTTTTTTATTTCACACTTCGATACCTACGATCTCTTCAGTGGCCGACTACCCCGATCCGGAGATGCATACTCCGGATCGGGGTATGCATCCACACGGACCTTACGTATAGATAAAGAGAGCGAGGTAAATACCTTTTTTTATTTCACACTTCGATACCTACGATTTCTTAAGTGGCCGACTACCCCGATCCGGAGATGCATACTCCGGATCGGGGTATGCATCCACACGGACCTTACGTATAGATAAAGAGAGCGAGGTAAAGACCTTTTTTAATTTCACACTTCGATACCTACGATCTCTTCAGTGGCCGACTACCCCGATCCGGAGATGCATACTCCGGATCGGGGTATGCATCCACACGAACCTTACGTATAGATAAAGAGAGCGAGGTAAAGACCTTTTTTTATTTCACACTTCGATACCTACGATCTCTTAAGTGGCCGACTACCCCGATCCGGAGATGCATACTCCGGATCGGGGTATGCATCCACACGGACCTTACGTGTAGATAAAGAGAGCGAGGTAAAGACCTTTTTTTTATTTCACACTTAGCTACCTACGATCTCTTCAGTGGCCGACTACCCCGATCCGGAGATGCATACTCCGGATCGGGGTATGCATCCACACGGACCTTACGTATAGATAAAGAGAGCGAGGTAAAGACCTTTTTTTATTTCACACTTCGATACCTACGATTTCTTAAGTGGCCGACTACCCCGATCCGGAGATGCATACTCCGGATCGGGGTATGCATCCACACGGACCTTACGTGTAGATAAAGAGAGCGAGGTAAAGACCTTTTTTTTATTTCACACTTAGCTACCTACGATCTCTTAAGTGGCCGACTACCCCGATCCGGAGATGCATACTCCGGATCGGGGTATGCATCCACACGGACCTTACGTATAGATAAAGAGAGCGAGGTAAAGACCTTTTTTTATTTCACACTTCGATACCTACGATTTCTTAAGTGGCCGACTACCCCGATCCGGAGATGCATACTCCGGATCGGGGTATGCATCCACACGGACCTTACGTATAGATAAAGAGAGCGAGGTAAAGACCTTTTTTTATTTCACACTTCGATACCTACGATCTCTTCAGTGGCCGACTACCCCGATCCGGAGATGCATACTCCGGATCGGGGTATGCATCCACACGGACCTTACGTATAGATAAAGAGAGCGAGGTAAATACCTTTTTTTATTTCACACTTCGATACCTACGATTTCTTAAGTGGCCGACTACCCCGATCCGGAGATGCATACTCCGGATCGGGGTATGCATCCACACGGACCTCACATATAGATAAAGAGAGCGAGGTAAAGACCTTTTTTTTATTTCACACTTCGATACCTACGATCTCTTCAGTGGCCGACTACCCCGATCCGGAGATGCATACTCCGGATAGGGGTATGCATCCACACGGACCTTACGTATAGATAAAGAGAGCGAGGTAAAGACCTTTTTTTATTTCACACTTCGATACCTACGATTTCTTAAGTGGCCGACTACCCCGATCCGGAGATGCATACTCCGGATCGGGGTATGCATCCACACGGACCTTACGTATAGATAAAGAGAGCGAGGTAAAGACCTTTTTTTATTTCACACTTCGATACCTACGATCTCTTCAGTGGCCGACTACCCCGATCCGGAGATGCATACTCCGGATCGGGGTATGCATCCACACGGACCTTACGTATAGATAAAGAGAGCGAGGTAAATACCTTTTTTTATTTCACACTTCGATACCTACGATTTCTTAAGTGGCCGACTACCCCGATCCGGAGATGCATACTCCGGATCGGGGTATGCATCCACACGGACCTCACATATAGATAAAGAGAGCGAGGTAAAGACCTTTTTTTTATTTCACACTTCGATACCTACGATCTCTTCAGTGGCCGACTACCCCGATCCGGAGATGCATACTCCGGATCGGGGTATGCATCCACACGGACCTTACGTATAGATAAAGAGAGCGAGGTAAATACCTTTTTTTATTTCACACTTCGATACCTACGATTTCTTAAGTGGCCGACTACCCCGATCCGGAGATGCATACTCCGGATCGGGGTATGCATCCACACGGACCTTACGTATAGATAAAGAGAGCGAGGTAAAGACCTTTTTTTTATTTCACACTTAGCTACCTACGATCTCTTCAGTGGTCGACTACCCCGATCCGGAGATGCATACTCCGGATCGGGGTATGCATCCACACGGACCTTACGTATAGATAAAGAGAGCGAGGTAAAGACCTTTTTTTATTTCACACTTAGATACCTACGATCTCTTCAGTGGCCGACTACCCCGATCCGGAGATGCATACTCCGGATCGGGGTATGCATCCACACGGACCTTACGTGTAGATAAAGAGAGCGAGGTAAAGACCTTTTTTATTTCACACTTAGCTACCTACGATCTCTTCAGTGGCCGACTACCCCGATCCGGAGATGCATACTCCGGATCGGGGTATGCATCCACACGGACCTCACATATAGATAAAGAGAGCGAGGTAAAGACCTTTTTTTTATTTCACACTTAGCTACCTACGATCTCTTCAGTGGCCGACTACCCCGATCCGGAGATGCATACTCCGGATCGGGGTATGCATCCACACGGACCTCACATATAGATAAAGAGAGCGAGGTAAAGACCTTTTTTTTATTTCACACTTAGATACCTACGATCTCTTAAGTGGCCGACTACCCCGATCCGGAGATGCATACTCCGGATCGGGGTATGCATCCACACGGACCTTACGTATAGATAAAGAGAGCGAGGTAAAGACCTTTTTTTTATTTCACACTTAGCTACCTACGATCTCTTCAGTGGCCGACTACCCCGATCCGGAGATGCATACTCCGGATCGGGGTATGCATCCACACGGACCTTACGTATAGATAAAGAGAGCGAGGTAAAGACCTTTTTTTATTTCACACTTCGATACCTACGATCTCTTCAGTGGCCGACTACCCCGATCCGGAGATGCATACTCCGGATCGGGGTATGCATCCACACGGACCTTACGTATAGATAAAGAGAGCGAGGTAAAGACCTTTTTTTATTTCACACTTCGATACCTACGATCTCTTCAGTGGCCGACTACCCCGATCCGGAGATGCATACTCCGGATCGGGGTATGCATCCACACGGACCTTACGTATAGATAAAGAGAGCGAGGTAAAGACCTTTTTTTAATTCACACTTCGATACCTACGATCTCTTCAGTGGCCGACTACCCCGATCCGGAGATGCATACTCCGGATCGGGGTATGCATCCACACGGACCTTACAATAGATAAAGAGAGCGAGGTAAAGACCTTTTTTTATTTCACACTTCGATACCTACGATCTCTTCAGTGGCCGACTACCCCGATCCGGAGATGCATACTCCGGATCGGGGTATGCATCCACACGGACCTTACGTATAGATAAAGAGAGCGAGGTAAAGACCTTTTTTTATTTCACACTTCGATACCTACGATCTCTTCAGTGGCCGACTACCCCGATCCGGAGATGCATACTCCGGATCGGGGTATGTATCCACACGGACCTTACGTATAAAGAGAGCGAGGTAAAGACCTTTTTTTATTTCACACTTCGATACCTACGATCTCTTCAGTGGCCGACTACCCCGATCCGGAGATGCATACTCCGGATCGGGGTATGCATCCACACGGACCTTACGTATAGATAAAGAAAGCGAGGTAAAGACCTTTTTTTATTTCACACTTCGATACCTACGATCTCTTCAGTGGCCGACTACCCCGATCCGGAGATGCATACTCCGGATCGGGGTATGCATCCACACGGACCTTACGTATAGATAAAGAGAGCGAGGTAAAGACCTTTATTTTATTTCACACTTCGATACCTACGATCTCTTCAGTGGCCGACTACCCCGATCCGGAGATGCATACTCCGGATCGGGGTATGCATCCACACGGACCTTACGTATAGATAAAGAGAGCGAGGTAAAGACCTTTTTTTATTTCACACTTCGATACCTACGATCTCTTCAGTGGCCGACTACCCCGATCCGGAGATGCATACTCCGGATCGGGGTATGCATCCACACGGACCTTACGTATAGATAAAGAGAGCGAGGTAAAGACCTTTTTTTATTTCACACTTCGATACCTACGATTTCTTAAGTGGCCGACTACCCCGATCCGGAGATGCATACTCCGGATCGGGGTATGCATCCACACGGACCTTACGTATAGATAAAGAGAGCGAGGTAAAGACCTTTTTTTATTGCACACTTAGATACCTACGATCTCTTAAGTGGCCGACTACCCCGATCCGGAGATGCATACTCCGGATCGGGGTATGCATCCACACGGACCTTACGTATAGATAAAGAGAGCGAGGTAAAGACCTTTTTTTATTTCACACTTAGCTACCTACGATTTCTTAAGTGGCCGACTACCCCGATCCGGAGATGCATACTCCGGATCGGGGTATGCATCCACACGGACCTTACGTATAGATAAAGAGAGCGAGGTAAAGACCTTTTTTTATTTCACACTTAGATACCTACGATTTCTTAAGTGGCCGACTACCCCGATCTGGAGATGCATACTCCGGATCGGGGTATGCATCCACACGGACCTTACGTATAGATAAAGAGAGCGAGGTAAAGACCTTTTTTTATTTCACTACCCCGATCGGGAGATGCGTACTCCGGATCGGGGTATGCATCCACACGGACCTTACGTAGAGATAAAGAGAGCGAGGTAAAGACCTTTTTTTATTTCACACTTAGATACCTACGATCTCTTAAGTGGCCGACTACCCCGATCCGGAGATGCATACTCCGGATCGGGGTATGCATCCACACGGACCTTACGTATAGATAAAGAGAGCGAGGTAAATACCTTTTTTTATTTCACACTTAGATACCTACGATCTCTTCAGTGGCCGACTACCCCGATCTGGAGATGCATACTCCGGATCGGGGTATGCATCCTCACGGACCTTACGTATAGATAAAGAGAGCGAGGTAAAGACCTTTTTTTATTGCACACTTAGATACCTACGATCTCTTAAGTGGCCGACTACCCCGATCCGGAGATGCATACTCCGGATCGGGGTATGCATCCACACGGACCTTACGTATAGATAAAGAGAGCGAGGTAAAGACTTTTTTTTATTTCACACTTCGATACCTACGATCTCTTCAGTGGCCGACTACCCCGATCCGGAGATGCATACTCCGGATCGGGGTATGCATCCACACGGACCTTACGTATAGATAAAGAGACCGAGGTAAAGACCTTTTTTTTATTTCACACTTAGATACCTACGATCTCTTCAGTGGCCGACTACCCCGATCCGGAGATGCATACTCCGGATCGGGGTATGCATCCACACGGACCTTACGTATAGATAAAGAGAGCGAGGTAAAGACCTTTTTTTATTTCACACTTCGATACCTACGATTCCTTAAGTGGCCGACTACCCCGATCCGGAGATGCATACTCCGGATCGGGGTATGCATCCACACGGACCTTACGTATAGATAAAGAGAGCGAGGTAAAGACCTTTTTTATTTCACACTTCGATACCTACGATCTCTTAAAGGGGTACTCCACCGATTTTTTGAGCTACCTCAACTAACTATATTTTCTGACTCCCCGGCCTTTACTCTCTCCGGTATGCTATTTAGAATCGCGAAATTCATAATAGTTATTGCGAAATCGGCAAATGAAAATGATGCAAAAACCAACATTCAAATATACGCGCGCTTTTCAGGGCCGTGACGTCAGTGGCAGGCAGGCTTGCCAGTCGAGCAAGCAGCCAAAAAATAGAATATGCCAATCATTTGTTCCGTGCTGGAGCGCGGGTACTGCAGCGAGCTTCCCAAGCATTCATTTGACACCACGAAACTGCTTCGAATCAGTTTAAAACAAAATCTACAGCCCAAAGAGTGAACCCCTGCCTTCCACTGACGTCACTTTTTCATTGTTGCCAGTAGAGACTTTGAGCTTGAAAAACACGGTGAGGACCAAAACTGTAAATTCAATAACTTCGCGAAAAAACAATATTTTGACCTAATATTTGGGATACTATTTTCGCGATGTTTGTTGGTTAGTTTAGCAAAATTTCAAGCAAATCGGAGACAATAAAAAAATCGGTGGAGTAGCCCTTTAAGTGGCCGACTACCCCGATCCGGAGATGCATACTCCGGATCGGGGTATGCATCCACACGGACCTTACGTATAGATAAAGAGACCGAGGTAAAGACCTTTTTTTTAATTCACACTTAGATACCTACGATCTCTTCAGTGGCCGACTACCCCGATCCGGAGATGCATACTCCGATAAGGGTTGTTGCCTCGGGTACTGATGATATATTGTTGCCGTTCGTCGAGCGAGCCACAGCCGAAACTCCGATGAGATTGCACTACGCAGTTTAACGAGAAAACGATCTGGCGCCGACATTTTACAGATTAACACCAGAAAGTAAGCTGCAGTTGCCTCCTCGTGTGGCACAAATGAATAATGTCAACACCCCATAGAATAATCGAGGAAGGCCTGCGAAGAGCCTCCTCTACCCGAAACATGACGCCGAGCGTCCTTCGACGTGTTGTCTAGAAACGGCCCCAAGCCGAACGCTGAAGCATGTCCAGTCTTCGCTCAGTGTCAGGCTGTGACGACGTAGAAAATCTAGAGCACAAGCCTTGATCATTTTAGCTTCTGTTGCTATACGGCCAACTCTTTCAGATATATAAAGAGGATCAAAGTTCAGCCATTTCAGAGCTTCATTTCGGCAAGACATAAACGCTGGCTGAAAGTCCAATTAAACTCAGCCTTTCGGCTTTAGTGCTGCAGATAACGGTTTTATGACCAGTAAAAAAAAAAAAAAAACCTGCGATATTTTTTCTCGTAACACCTCCCAAACGACAAAAGCGATAAAAAAAAACGGACAATTACAACATGAGAACACTCTCTGACGAGGCTCCGTGTTTTTATACTCGCTACCAATTTTACCACGACGTCTGTCAGCGATCGGTTCTTTTGTACCCTATACGCCTCGCAAGTGGGCTCATTTTCGTCTTCTGCGCATAAGAAAGGAAGTAGCGGTGACGTCAGAACGCCGAACCCTGATTGGCTGATCGCAACCCCCTATCTCAGCGTCGTCTGCTCCTTTGCAACGTCGTCTGCTCGCAACATCGTCTGCGTCTGTCTTACCTTTCCTGCGACTTTCGGAGCGAACTCGACCTCGCCTTTAAGAGAGGGCAGACGAAATAACTCGAGCGGTACGTTCTTTTTGTCTAACAACTAGCAGACGAGCATCAAGGAGGGAAGTCAAAGGACTCACTGGCGAGGTGTCCCGAGGCGCCGAGGTTTTTTTGCTTAGAACCGAGGCAAGTTCCCTCCCAAATACTTTTCCCCTCCATTCGTCTGCGGCGAGACCCCTCACTCTTTAACGGCGTCGGCGGGTTGGCGCAGTTAACGTCGTCTGCTTTACGTCTGCTAGGCAAAGCGGTCAAAGCGATGGCTGCTTTACCTTTGCTGCGTCTGTCGGAGATTCACCGCTTTTTCATCGGCGAGAGTCACCGTTGCCTCGGGAAACAAGGAGATAACAAGCGGAAGAAATTGACCCCTTAATCTAAAATTGAGGTCAGCGATCAAAGTATAATATGGGAAGGGTTCACAAGGGTCGCGCGGGCATATTCCACTCAGCACACCAGCCGGTCGTGGGCAGACGGTCGCCGAGTCGCGGAGTGCCTGCTAGGCCTAACTGCCCAGCTCGTTTGGTCGCGTTCGGTGGGATCGTGGCCGTGGGAGCTTTTCCCGGGTGTTTGTGGATCCAGCGTTCTTGTTCGTCGTGGTCTGTTTCAAGTACTTTTTACTTTTTTCTTGCTGCTTGAAGGCGGGACGCGTCAGAAGCGCACGTAAAAAAGTAAACGTCCGTGGGTCGTCGCGACCGCGACGCTGTCGGCCATGCTGATTTGATCGTAAGAAGTGCGTAAGACAGCTTCGGAGCTGTCGCAGAATTTCGTCGTAACCTGCGCAAAACTTTCGAAAATTTCGTTTCGTGAATACGAATTTGTTCTTAAGTTTTGTCTTACGCACATTTTTGGCGTAAGATCGCCTCTGCACTTCCGAAAGTCGCAGAAAAGGCAAGACAGACGCAGACGACGTTGCGAGCAGACGACGTTGCAAAGGAGCAGACGACGCTCAGATAGGGGGGCGCGATCAGCCAATCAGGGCTCGGCGTTCTGACGTCACCGCTACCCCCTGCGCGAGAAGCAGACGAACTTGCCCTCCGTATAGGTTCAACAAAAACTAGTCCGAGTTTCTGCCATGGCTGCCTGCTTTCCGACCATATATCAGTTCGAATAAACAACAAACGCGAGGTGATACCTATAGTTGCTAAAACAGTGCATTTTACAAGTACGATATGTATGGCCTTGGTGAAACGATCAAATGACACCAAGAGACCCCTCTTTGTGTCGTCACCTCTTCTTCTCGTCCCTCCTTTATTTTCGCGCTGTTCCCCTTTTCATGATGTCAAACTAACTCGCCCAACTTTATGCGTTGTTGAAACAAAGAGAAAAGGTGGGACAACGGCCTCTAGGTACAGGTGCGCAGCGCCATAACATCTTGCGATAAATAGGGCATCAGGTATACCCTTATTTAAATACTTTTAAAACCAGAGCATTCCTGGAGAACCCCTGGGATGGAGCTGCTTGCGCACCCCTGTGCAGAAAACCGCCCTTGACGCGCAAAATATTTACTCAACTTAAAAACACTACTTTTTTTTTGTATTTAGGGTCGCGACGAAGGCCGACCGCCCCCGATGCGCCAACTCCGCAAGTGGAAGATGACAACGTTCTTCATCTGCCTGCACTTTGCGCTCCAACTTTTCCTGCCTTACTCACACGGCATCACCAAGGGTTACAACACCTGGACGGAAGGAAGCTACGGCTACTCCTGGGACATGATGGTCCACAACTGGCGGCCCATTCACATCAAGACTGTGCTCTACGATAACAGCACCGGCAAGGCGCACTTTCTGAACCCCGAGGTACGGATCGCTAACCTGTTACCCGATGTGAGGCTTTGGTGTATATTGATCCTGCTCACCTCCCGCTCCTATACACAGAAAAAAGCACTTGCCCCGAGATAATTAAAAAAAAAAGTGATCATGATGCGCCCATTGATACTCGGAACATGCTCATAAAATTTCCCTTTTCGCGGCTCAATGATAAATTCGAAAAAAAAAAGCCATCGCTTAGTCACATCGCAAACATCGTTTTTAGGTAAAAATATTTTTTTTTTACTTGAGCTCTCTCTGTAGATAGCGGTGACTGCCTCTATTTACAGAAAGCAAATGCAAATGCAAGTGTTTTTTTTTACAGTACATAAGCAGATTTACTGTAAATTCAACATCGTCATTTGGCGAGCTTAATCGCCTTCCTTTATAATGGCACAGATCTATAGTAACTATTATTATATTTCGTTTTATTACATTTCATTTTTTATTATAATTACAATAATTATAAGTATACGGACATGCACGGAGCCGGAGAAGTCCCCTTTGTCGCGACATTGATCACGGCAGAGCATGCACTGCGAGCACGTCACACCAGTTTTAGGCTAAAAGTCCCTGGGGTCAGTATAAACCAAATACTAAAGAATCCGTATGCAAAATCCCTATTCTACAAAAAAAACTGCGCAGACTATTTTGCCTAACAGACGTATCTAAATTATTCCTATTCTTGCAGCAATTCACTACCTCCACAAGATGGTACCACCAGGCAGATATGGTAGTTCAATTCGCACATTGTGTGCGGGACAGAGTCCGCCAGGAGTTTGGAATGAAGAACGTGGAGTTCTACATCGACGTCTGGATGTCGCTGAACGGACGGTTCGCTCAAAGGTTTGAACGACCGTTCCTTCTATAGAAGTTGCCCCTAGAACGTGTTTAATTCTATTAACTACTCAAACAGGCAAAGCGTTCTAGCTTTCGCAACTTACGCGGTTTTTAACTTCGTTCTTACGTGCCAACGCCTCTGTACCTTTACGGCCAAGTAACAATGAGGCTTTCAGATCTGAATATATCATCCTGAACCCGTAGACCATACGAACGTTATTTATATGCATATACAAGAAACCGCAGGACTAACATAATATATTAAAGATGAAAAAAAAAATGCATAATGCAAGTTACAAAATTACTTTTGACAAGATAATAATCATAATGACAACACAAAGCTAAACTTCGTTGATTGCAATGTTTCCCGCGCAGAGGAAACAACATGTGAATACACTAATGGTACTCAATATTAATATATATATATATATATATTCTTTCTTTTTTTCCTGCTTTACAGAATGTACGATCCTACAATTAACATCCTCGAGCAGCCCTGGTCGCCCTTCTCAGGGGTTCCCTGGGTACTCCCAGTGTTAACCAGTCTCAATGACTGGAGGAGCAACCTAGAGAAAATTCGAAATGAGGTGTTCAATACGTCAGTTATGGCTGATGTCGAGTTCATCGCAGATTTTCCAGGTAAAAAATGTACAGATATATCTTACTATTTGCATTATATATCAACCTGTAATTCTGGTACGCGCCCTTTATAGACTAGAAATCCCAAATGCCCTTACGTCTACTTTTCAATGAAGTACTCAGAGGGCTAATCACTGCAATCTGCAAAGCTAAAAAAAAAAAAAATGACAAGCTCGGATAAAGTATTGTGAACGTTGTGCTTAGTCTTGCCCCGCAGAACTGATACTGGTCATGATGCTTCAAATACATTTTTCGACTTCAGCTTTTTTCATAAACAGCAGTGAATGGCACGCAGTGTCTGCAGGAATATTTAGGGTAAGCAAACTCATCATGCTATGTCGTGTAGACAGCCTAATCTAAAGAAGCACCTACTTTTGATTATGCTGTCTACACAACTCTTTTATAACAGAGGGCACTAATTTTTTTTCCTAAGTTATACTGTATTGTAGACGTTGTGCGCACCAGCAAGTAGCTTAAAAAATTCCCTATTATCGTGAAAATGCTCATCACAGGCAAGCATGCATTGTGAATCAGAAGTACACATAGCACTGACTGCTTTCGTGCTTTGCAACATAAGTGAGAGACCATAAAGAAGAAAGATCTACTATTCGCAAATTCTCAACTATGAATGAGTGTATCTTTTGCAACAAAACAGACATTTGTAACAACGGATTATTTCATACCACCGTTCGCGTGAGCTATTACATTTCGCTGTACAGATAGATCGTGCCTTTACTTCCAATTACTGTAATTGAATTCGTACTGTATAAGTATGTAGTGCGGACGTCTTTAGCCTATAGGGTGTTTTCACATGACGTCAATCCGCCATTTCGTTGTTTTATTCAAACAAAATTACGAACTTGAAGGATTACATCGCAACCTGTTGAGAATATGTCAGCCTTGTAAGACTTATAAGCTTATATGCTCTACGAATATGAGGGGTCATGAAAACCCTTGGATTGGTCGCCTTCAGCACACGCCAGACAGTTCACAACAACAAAATGGTGGACGAAATTACGTCAGTGAAAACATGCGATATAGATCAAGGGGTTAAAATGTAGGTAGAAAGCAATCAGTCCTTTATCGGTTTATCGCCAAGCAACAACGTGTTTTGTAAATGACCAAACATGTTTGCGATAAATCGATCGAAGACTGTGTTCTTCCTGTCTATATGTTTAAACCCGTCCGAAAATGGTACAAGATATAGTAAAGCCTGCAAGTTAGAAAACAAGACACGCAAGGGAATTGCATTCATGAGACATCTGCGCTGCCTCTTAATAAAAATATTAATGAAAACGATCGGATTCATACTTTCTAAAGTACAGAACTGCGAGCTATTTTATTTATTTCCTAGGCTTCTCCTTGTTAAACTACCTAGAAACAACTATCGAAAATGCCAGCTTGGAAGTTCTGCATGGAACAGTATCCCTGTGGTCTGCATCCACAAAGTCGAGCGTGGTCTTGAAGTCTGGACAAAGAGCGAACGTGAGTCATTGCGCGATGCTATTTAGTCTAGTTATGACACGTCATCAAAAACATGCATTTACGCGTAAAATAAATGCATTGTCTTCGGTGCTTTCAAGTAAGAACTCTGTCCTTTTTTTTCTTTTTTTTCTCTCTCTCTCGTTATGATATTAGATAATTACGGGAGTATATCACACGGTGACTCCATTAAAGCACTCTCCAGCTTGTTACATGTATGTATTCGTAAACAAAACGGATGCTGACAAGGGAATTGAGAACCAGACTTCAAACAATGGTAAGACTTGTTTCGCTGTTTGAAAGAAATCATATGTTCAGCGGTAAGAATGAAATATCACAATTGTTTCCAATCGCAACAGCAAGAGAACATGAAGGCCAACTGTTGGAACCATATCATGTTCGTCACAAAAAGGAAATCATAAGCATGCGACACTTGATACAGTACATCGAAAACTGGAAAATCAGGTGAGCTCCAATGACCCTTAGTCATCTTCTTTATCGGAAGTTTGTTGAAAGAGTGAGCAAATGTGTGTGTGACTGACCCATATGCAGTCGCAGCAGAATTCCCACCGTAGCACCCGTTTTTCGGGCAATCTCACACAAGTTTCAAAGGTGGCTATGACATGCATCCAGTCACGTGGGCAAGTCGGAGCTTGATAACCTTGAAGAATAAACACAGAGGGACGCGCCCGACAGTCTTTTGTGGTGTTTCATTTGACTTAGGATAGTTTATCTTGGCCGTACATGGTCGTAGCTGGCTCACTTAGTGAGCTAGCTTGATAATATACTTTTGTTCGGGTCTATAGTTATCTAGCCGTACGATTTCAAAAGCCCACAGCAAATATATTAGTAACCCACGAGTGGGATAGTACAAGTATTTAATAAAAAAACAGTGTTCATGTTCGAATACCGACAACTGAAAACGAGCCGCGAGTTATGAAGTCATTAAAATTAGTGAAAATAGTGACAATATCATGTCACGTTTAACAGAACATTTATGCTGTTCATTCGAACTATATCGATAACAAGTAGTTAATCGAGGCAAGGCGGGAGCACAGGGCAGATTCGTGCCTGACTAGTAGTGAACCAGTAGCTCGGCTGACAGTGTCAGAAAGTACCAATAGCTTTTTTTTTCCACTGCATAAGAAAACTTACAGCGTGTCTTGCTGCACAATGTTGTAAATATTTTACTGATGCTCCCACACTTTTTCTTTTCCAGCTTTGAAAGAATCGGAACAGTCCTCTTAAAAGGTCTAAAGAGGACAATTATGTGTTGCGCAAGGATTCTGCTGAAAGCGGCGACACCACTCCTGCAAAAACTGCGGTGCATGTGCATGACATGCATTTGATGATTTGATGTAACCGCCGCTCTAGCCCAGTTCTGGGCCTATGGCATCTATACAAAACTCCATTTAACCTACAGTGTAAATATTGTGAAAACCTCAAATACATGAAACCTGAAACATATATTTGAGAGCAAATAGCCTAACAAAGTTCAGTGGGTTCGATCAAATATTACACGATTCCCTATTATATCGAAGAGCAACTGCTCCTTCAAGGGGCACTGACACCCTAAAGGTCGTTTTTTTATTATCTAAAACGATGCAAGTTGTAGTCATAAACACGCAAAAAAAAAGAAAAAAAAAACCCGCATCGCAAAAAAAAAAAAAAAAAATTCTCACGCGCGCGCGCTTTTTTATTTTTGGCGTTTTTCTTTCCCGCTCCTCACCTCCTCGCTTCTTTTGAGTGGCGACGTCAAAAATCATGAAATTTAGAAGCTCTGTAGGCGACATTTCTATAACATTTAATAACGGCAGTCGTAAAACATGTTCGGCCCTCCTTTTTGAAATACCAAAAATCAGAGTCCGGTGTGACGTCGCCTCCCGGATTTGTATCCTCCCTCGGAAAAGTTAGCGGTGCTCGAGCAGAGGATGGTCGGTGAGTCGGGGAACCGGACGAAGAAACCGATTTTTTCCGGTCCGCCGGCGCCCTTCTCTCCCGCTCCTCACCTCCTCGCTTCCGGTCGCGGTGGTTTGGAGCGGAGGTGCGAAAGAAAGTCGACACGCAGGAGACCGCAAAACTTGACGTCACTGCACTGGCGCGGATCGCACGGCAACTTCAAATTCGGCATTTGGAAATTGTTTTTTTTTATTTCACAAATGCTGAATACCCAAGTTTCGAATTTTCAGGGTAATGTCCCGGCATCGTTTTAAATCGTTTCGGATAATAAAAAAAAATAAATATATTTTCATGTGTCAGTGCCCCTTTAAACGTTTCGTGTCTGCTCCGATTGTTTCAAAATTACACCAGTGAAACTCATACATTGCCAAGCATACCCGCTCGGACGATGTGAGCTAAAACACCCAATCCAGAATTTCTCTGCGTCTGCGGTTTCCACAAGCTTCTCTACCTCTCGATTTGACGGCGAATTAAAAGAATGGGACGTCAACGTTCCTTTCCATCCATTTGACCCAAAAAGCACTTTCAGAAGCCGGCAGATTCGCCAAAGAAGCATGCAGGACTGTTTAAGCTCATACTGTCCGCGATAGTAGACAACTGCATGTATGGCAACCCTGCTGGTGCCTCATGGTTACAAGCAGCTGGAGCATGAATAGGCTGCTCACACGAACAGACACACGGCGGGGCCAGGTGGTTGCAATCATAATCGTTGCGGGATATTTTGGGGAGACCCTGAAGCTGAATACTGTGACCGGTATTCTGTGTAAACATAACACAGTTCACTCTGTTATAATATAAATTAAGCGCCACAGAAGCTCGTTATTCAGTTTGGATGATTTCACTTAATCCAGGAGTCGTTCGAGGGAAATCATCCAAACGGAATGGTGAGCTTTTGTGGCGCATTTCACCAAAATGATTGGGGACAAGAATGTAAGCCGATTTTATTTCTTTCCCTTTCCACTCAATTTTACGCCATAAAAAACGCACCAAGGGCCATAATGCTATTTGACGATTTCACGAACAAAAAGTTTGTGCATAAAAAGATAGTTTCTTTTTTTTTGTTAACTCGGGTGAGTTTTTATCTTCATACTTTCATACAATACGTGCACCACCTACGGCCACCATTGGATCCACACCGTAGCTGTCCAAGTTAACAGACATTTTATTGCACTGCCTTCTTCACTTTAATTGCCCTGCACGATCATACGTCCATCATCGTAACGTCGACCTACGCCATCACGCTCGGCTTACCATTTCCTTTTCCTTCATCTGTGTCCAAATACTTCTAGCAGGGCATGGACAATCAGCTTTACACGAAAGAAGGAGAGACAGAGTGATCCGGCAGCACCGGATTTATATGGCGTAAGCGATTAGCCCAGTTTATCTCCCCACATCTCCTTTTACTCAATCATATAATTAATTTGACTGTAACTTGGCGAAGAGCGAAGCACGTTACATCCCTTACGAAAGGTACAGGGGCAAGATCGTAATCCAAGCAGTCGGAGAAGACTTGGAGCCTTCTCTTGTGTCTCAGACGTTGGCTTTGTCCCCCTTGGAGATTAGGAATCCCGGACAAAAGCTCACCGGACAAAAGCTCACCGGACAGAAGCTCACCGGACAAAAGCTCACCGGACAAAAGCTCACCCATTTTTTCACAGACCCGGACAAAAGCTCACCCATATTTTCACAGACCCGGACAAAAGCTCAGCACGAGAAAATTTCATGTTGGTCTTAACACGAGTGCGGACAACTTAGGTACATGCGTGCGACACAAAAAGGCAACGATAAATTAAATCTGACAGGCGCATGGTTTGTTGATTTTAGTAGAAACAAGTTTATTTATCGATTGGTTAGAAGCGAATGCAGTGCCCCACTAGCTCCAGCAGTCTTGGTAGATCTCGATGTACATGCAAGCCCTCGCAAATATTTCTAAGACGATTCTGCAGGTGCAGAGTAATTTTTCGCACCCGCTTTACGGTGGGCTCACCTCTCCGGACTTTTGTCAATGCCGTGGCAACGAGAGCCTGATTTTGCTGTAGGCGTTCAATCAGCCTCAAGACACTTGAATGGGCGTGGCCGACAGGCTTCTGGAACCCGGTACTCTATCTTTCGCAGGTGTTGCTCATCCGGTCTTTATCTTGAAGAGTGGTGTCGTACATATTCCACCGTACCGGGGGAAACTCCGGTCGCCGTCGGCGCAGAGTCAGGCGAAGGGAAGAATTCGCTCTGGGTGCCGCCACAGATGGAACAGAAGCATAACGGAAGCGGCCGTTGAAATACGTGCAATCAAAATAGTCCAGTAGGTAGCGATGTCACCGGTAGACTTTTCCCTGGTGGTCAGTTCTTGTGGAACAAGCTGTGGTGGAAGGAACCCGAGCCTATCTAAAACCCCGCACAATTTTTTTAAATTGGTCATCTGTCTTGTACTTTTCCAAAAGGCCGAACTCCAGTTCTTTCAAAGTATTTTTAAAAAAATTCTCAACTCAATGGTGGATGAGGTACAAGTTCTCCTAAAAATGGTCCAATGTCCATTGCGTCCGCACTTTATTTCAGCCCGTGTTTCGCCCGGATAGTAAAAAAAAAAAGAAATCGAGGTGAGCTTTTGTTTGGGTCTGTCAAAAAACGGGTGAGCTTTTGTCCGGGTCTGTCAAAAAACGGGTGAGCTTTTGTCCGGTGAGCTTTTGTCCGGTGAGCTTCTGTCCGGTGAGCTTTTGTCCGGTTACCGGAGATTAGCACGACACTCAAATTTCGTACAAAAGCGGCTTTTCCCTATCTCTCTCGCCCGTGGCTTCGACGTACAGCACTGCGCACAACTAGTGAGGCACGTGTATAGTCACGTGTCTGCCTTCCACGTGCTGATTGGCTCACAAAAACTGTAGCCTTCGCCTTTGCCAAGTTAGCTCGAGTTTATTTGGAACTGGGCGATTCCACGCAATACCGCGGAACGAGGCGGCTCGACCCGTACCATAAACCTATGGGTACGGGCCACAGGCCTTCTGTGGTGTCCAAACTCTCAAGGGTTAAATAAAAAAAATATCAATATATCACGAGAAAATCAACATTCGTGGCCACTCTGCACACAAGCCATTGCACTGAGACCTTTTGACTAAATATAAATTTGTTTTGCATTGGCCATCAAAAAGGACTTAACTTCTATGCGTCATTTCAACCTTTTCGCGGAGAAGTCAGATCGCCACAAAATAATCATGACAACTTCCAACGTGTTGCTTTTCAAGTAGGTGCCAAGCAGAAAGGTTGGGAAAAAGGCCCTTTCATCAAAGTTTTATAAAAAAAATGGAGACCAGAAAAAGAACAAATACATAGGTCCAGCCACCTCGTCGTGTGGTTGTTTTGTGTAATGTTGTGTTCGTATAAGTCAAATTGACACAATACTAACCAGGCTTGTACCTTACACTGACGAAACAAGTTGTGATGTATTCCAGGCAGCCTATTTTCTTTTTTTGATGGGAATCTGCATGGTCTCCTTCTGAATTTATTCACTTATAGAGATTATAGAAATAAAGTGTGACCGATTAGCCCACAAAACTGTCTTCGGAATCCTCCATTTGTGCCCGAAAGGACTGATGGAGCAACGACGCCGTGTCCTGGGTGTTCCTCGTAGTGATTGCACTGACAGGCTTAGCAAGAAATTAAAGTAACAAAAACACAGATATGGAAAGATGCATATCTGTATTTGTAAGTGCCTCAGTTGAAGCATGAGTGGGTGGGCGGGTACTCACACCTGGGCTCCTGTTACAATTGAGGAAAGAACAAAGACCCCATCAGCAAATCTGAAGGTTGAGTCTCACAATAATGCAACATCCACATTCTCTTTCTTGTTTTTATTTTAGTACTTCCCAGGCCAAAAACATGGGCCCGTTTCGCTACTTAAATTATAATAATAAAGAAAAGTCTGATGGCAAGGAACGTATGACTGATGAGTAACATGGGAGCAAAAACTAGAAGACATAATACAATAACCTCAGATCAAAACTAAGATTCCAGCTCTGGGTCAATGGTTAAGTATCACACACACATTATTTTTACTACCTACATTCTTAATAAAGAGGAGTGCTATCCATTTTTCAAAGTTAAACGAGTGTTCGCAATATTTGCAATAACGAGCATTGCACATAAAAAAATAAATAGACTGTTTAGGATGCTACTCAAAAAAGAAAGGGTTCTGCAATGATCCTGGACAAGTAGTAACAGTCAATGACCTCAATTCAAGGTACGAGATTGAAAATGCCACTACTTTTCACTTAGTCAATCTGGGAGAAAAGCAAGAGTAAGCTTACATGTAACTGCCCATAATTATGTCAAGTATCTGGCCATCTCACAGTACTGTTTCATAATATGATTGGGGGGGGGGGGGGGGAGCACAAATGTAATGCCTTAAAATATTTTTAGCATATTCATTACGGTTACGGATACCCAACTGCACTGTTGCTGCCATCTTTCTCATTTAGTAATTTTCAATTAAATTTCAAACCTGAGTATGTTCTTAACCGACCAAACAAGTGGCAGTCCGTTAAAAAAACACTCTCGAAGAATGCCCCATGTCAAACGGCGACAAGTTGAAAGGATGTGCGACAATATTTAAAGTTGAAGCAGACTTTTATGATAATGAAATTACCGGAAAAACACCGAGCATACACCCGTGTCATGATAAGCACCCACCGGCTACTTTTGAAATGTTTGAAAACTAAGCGAAGGACATATCAAGAGCCTGCCTAGCTAACCGAGCTCTCACACTTATCAGTCGCTTTTCTTAGCACCACAGTGCAAAGTCCGTCCTATCGTGTGCCCCTTCCGCATTTTTGTTCTAAGACCTAACAAGCACATTTCCAGATGTCTGAATTTTAAATGGCCACTTGCTCGGTATTTCAAGGTAAGCGACTTACCCGGCGATGGCAAAAGAGTATAGATAATGATGAAGGCTTCATGAAAAGGTTACAAAATGTATGCGAAGAATGTGGTAATAATCTATGTGCAATTTCATTAGCATTTATGCTCCAAAGCTTTGTGAAAAAAATATTTGGAGGCATAACTTTCACACATCTAGTTACCAATATTGAAGCACAAGCCGAAAAAGCTGCCGAAATCAGGTCAACGACCTGAAGACCACAACGTATCTTGAGGCATTTGTCAAAACCACTGATCTAGATGTTCTTGGTCTGTTGGTAACCGTAACAGATGTTAATTTTTTTTGAAGGCCTATTAGTTGTTATTTATAACTTATTACGTACCAGCATTATAAGGAGGTGAGCAATACTACAGCAGATTCATTTTAAAGAGCTCTTCAGAGCGCCTAGTAGGCTGTCAGTTAACAAGGCATCGCATTGCTTGAAAACAGCTGCAAGTCAACAAGTGCAATTGTCAAAAAAAAAAAAAAAAACATTTTTACAGAACTATATACAACATACTACTTGGACACTTTTGATCCACCTCAGCCTCCAATACAGGGTTTTTATATCCTGCTTGGTTGTGACACACATACAAATCCACTCTGCTGTTAGCATGGTTACGTAATGCAAACTGAAAAATGTGTACCTTCGGAAATTTAAGATAGTAATTATAATTGGGCATGCACTTATAATTCTCAGAAACAACGTAAAGCAATCATGATGTGGATTACTCATGAATAGTGGAGCTTGGAAATACTTCTCAGGTATGTCAGCACATTTAAAAGACACAATTACACTCTTAAATAATTCCAAGGTTATTATGATAGCTGCCTGTAAGTTCTACTTTCTGACGAGGGAATTAAATTAGTTCATTTGTTTCTTCTTCACATAAATGGAAACAAATGAGAAATATCGCAGAATTTTAGCACTCGGTACACTTTAGCAAGCAGATTAGTATTCAAACATGCATAACACATCATCACGAAAGCTTACACTGGAAAACATCAAGATCAAATGACAGCAATATTTTCATATGTATAGTATCTGGCACTCGCTAATGCTGCCTCGAGTTGTCAAAGCAGGTTTTCACACAAGGGAGCACTATCACACTCACTTCTCGAGAGTCTTGTAGACAGTGGCTTCTACGAAGCAACCTTCACGCAAAACAAGAGGTTGCACTTTTGAAGCTGGATGATTTCCAGAGTCAAGAAGTATTGTTCTCCAGGCACTGGCACCTCATTGTTCTCAAAGGCACTAGTAAAGATGTGCAGATCAGCTCGAGGGATCTCGGCTTTCCCCCACCTTGGCAGTTGGTTTCATAAACCCCGAACATGACGCAGCCTTTCACCTCATTGTTGGGTAGCTTCTATATGACATTGCATCCATTGCTGGTCCGTTGTTTGACTCCTGCCATTCATAAATGCGTTGATGACTGCGGGGAAAAAAAAAAGTAAAAAAATTGCAATCAATATTATGAGTATTTTATTAAAGAAGTCAATGGTCAAACTTACCTTGGCAGTGATATCATAGACACAGCAGGACTGTGGAAGAAAAAATCATAGATGAAAAGCCAGAATTTCCAGTAAATATAATTTGAAACCGGAACCATGAAGTCATACCAAAATTTCAGCAATGAACCAATAAGGGTTTGGAAAATATATATATGTAAACAAGGTGAAAATTTGTCGTTAGTTTTATCGCTATCCATTAGTGATAGGTGGGTCCTGGGTGAATATGATTGGGGCATTTTTTGTTAATGCAATAATTAGCACATCCTGTCGCCGACTATGGGCAGATTGAAGGCCAATCTGCAAGCAGTGCTTTCTTCACTATTCACACACCGTTCGGGCAGTTCATCAGAAGTGACGACAAAACTCTAGCAGTCAAAATTAATCTGCCGAGCGTGCGCACTATGCATTGTAATCAGCTTTCCCCTGTTAGGCAGGGATGCAGTCCTCCTCTACTACTATGTGCCTGTTTTACTTTTACCTTATTGTCAGCAACTGCCTTGTAACATGACCTATGCTACCAAATACATGGTATACACTATACACCACTTCATTATCGCATGTAAGGGCCTAATTTTCCTCGAATGCGATACATATAGAAATTAATCTTTGTCAGCATATTCTTCTCTTAATGTTTGGAGAACGTTTGCAGAACTTGTCACGGATAAATAATACTATACATGCTTATTTTGCCTGGTCAGGGCACAAATGAAGTCATGGGCCCAAATCATAAGATTTCGACAGCAAAAAAACTAGTTGAACGACTTTTCACTTCTTAAGAAATAAAACCAACCACCAACTTACGTCTGCTCCGCTAGCATCCTCGTGCTACGATCTGGAATAGATTGAATGGAACTGATGTCTTACATTTACAATTAAAACTAGACTAACAACACAGGGATTCCTCGAACTACACTCATTACCTCAAGAAAGAAAGAGTTTCATAGATAGTTCTGGATCTTAGAGGATTGTGGTTGTCAGAGAAAAAGCTATAGTATACTTTCTCAAAAGCAGCAGATCTCAAATGAACATACAAGCATCTTAATTCACAACACAGAAAAGAAAAATTAGTAACGCACTGTAAATTTTTACTTTTTTTGTTGAGAGCATTGGTATATAAGTGTAAAAACTTGACAATTATATACATAGAAGGACAAACATGGACATCTGCTGCCTGTGTTCCGTCCTTTTATGGTTAATTATTTCTTAAGTCTTTTCTAACTTTTACTATGGTTCTTATGGTAAAACCAAGCAGTGATATACACCTTTCCAAAAAAACGCTCCTAGGCTGCAGCCATGTTGCTGATGCTGATGCGGCTGGTGCGATTCTCGCGCCCTTTATCAGCTAGAAATTTTCTGCCACTCTGTTGGACTGTGGAAACCCCCACAGTGTGATTCTCTACCTATGTTTTGAAGTTTTGCACTCAACTTCTCCTGGCCCCTCTTGAAAGTTTCCACTCAATTTTTCTGATGCATGCTGCATACCCTTTCTGTGTTATCTTCCACTGTGAGAAATAGGGCTGTTAAGTGCCTGCCATTCAAGCGTTTCTGCTCTACGTACACGGGAAACGAAAAAGGAGAGGGACGTTGAACGGCCCTCGACGCGATTTTGCGAACAATGACAACTGTTCTCCCCCCTCCCAGGGATAATCTGCGTAAAGTCCTTCTCAGTCATAGCCAAAAGAGTTGTTCGGGTTGGAGTCAGTCATGCCAGTCTCTTTGCCTTGGTGTGAAAAACTGTCCCCAAAATGTGCCCCAAAACAAAGTCATCTTGGATTCCATCCGATCGTCAAGATGTGACTGTCGTCGACTGTGACTATGTTACTTGAGATCTTTCTCAAATAAATTATTTTTAGCTAACGCAGCACCGTGCGGTATGTACAATACATTGTTCAATGTTAACACTTGCTAAATTGTATGTCTGTGTCCTGCCCATCGGTAAACACGCTATTTGTGAGCGTAAATAATGAATGTTTTTTGGCTATTTTCTGTTGTAAATCATTTTCTACAGCTAAGCACTTTGTCGTTTGACACGCGGCTAATCAACTGGCGCCGTCAAAATTTATCGTAAAAAAAAAAATGATGACTAACATTCCAGTCTCATTCGTTCTGTCGCGCACGTACCCAACAAGAATAGGTTACAGTTTTGGGGGATTTTTTTGCTCTTTTTGTTTTTCAAATGTGGTACAATGTTCTCTCAATGTCCTCGAAAAAATACATACACCGTGAAACACAAAATGTGGCGGGAAAAGACGAGAATTTAGCCGCCAGCAGTGTTTGAAACTGCGCCTATCGAAATCACAGTCCACTCGGTTAGGGTTAGCAGGGACGCTGGTGATTGTCTAGCCTCAAACCCAGTGACTGGGCTCAAAAACGGTCTGTTGTCCCGTTGGGTCGAGTGTTTCTTGGAAAGGTGTAATAGGGTTCAGTGTTTTTGTTTCTTGTTTTGTTTTTATTTCAACATACTTTTTAGGTTTCTGCCTTGAAATTATCATTTTCTTGTGTGTGTGTGAATATATCTGTACACACGTAAGTTTATCTTTTTTTGGTGACATGTGCAGCATCTCCTTTTAACTTAACAATACCCCCTCCCCAACTTCATCTAACCACATAAGAGACCACAAATTTTCAACACAAGACCAACTCGAACACTGCTGCCCGAAAAACTGTGTTGATTGCTGAACCATCCTCTAAAACCTCAATTCTGAAGACGAGCTGACAACTCGGCAAGGAAGTCAGCTACAAAGTCAGATGACAACAACCGCCCCGCCCCGCCCCTTCCCTTCATGATTTTCAAAGAAGAAACTTATCACACTTACGAGCCTTCCTTTTTTTGAGTCCAGATTTGTAGCTGAAAGAAAGACTGCCAAATTAGTTTTTCACGGTAACGCCAGAAATTATGCAAGTAGAACCAAATAATAGATTTGCACACTAAAAGAAACTGGAATTAATGCCACCTGCTACAATTACGTGTTAAAACAGGTGACATAAGAAAATAAAAAGAGTGAAATAGCGTCCCTCGTGTAGAATCAATGACACCATACTCGAGCAAGGGTATGTGGAGTGCAAGGTCGTCTGCTTCTTTTATAGGGGTTGTTGTAACGCCAGAATGCCGAGCTCTGATTTGACTGAATGATAGTGGATAGACGAGTCAAAGCCAGCTGCCTAGAGGTCTACCCAATATCCTTCAATCAGAACCAATCAGAGATCGGCGTTCTGACGTCATTACAACCCCTGTAAAAGAAGCAGATGAGCTTGCGCTCCGCGTTGACTTCTTTGCATTAGAGTGGAAAAAAAGTCTCTCTTCCTTACCCCTCTCCACTATTTATGCAGCTAATGAAATGTAATACTTCATGTGCACTTTATTTTAAGCAGAAAAATACACTGGACCCTAGGACGCACAGGGTAGTTGTATTTTCATCAAATTAATAGGAGGTGTCATCTCTCAGTACGCAAATACTACACTTCCAAATTATTACACTATTCTTGAGTTACTGGCCCAATTTTATGTTTATTCCTAAAACCACGTTTGTCAAGCTGGCATGTGAACGTGAAGACAGCCAACACATCACAAAACATGACACAAACTCAGCATGTTTGAATGTTAAAAAAGAGTTTTTTAGATCAGGAATAGTTTTAGATGCATGTTCCATCACGGACAATATCAGCGGAAACAGTCTATCGTGCTTCTTTGGCATACCTTCCAGTTTTTGAAAGCTGTGGACTGAACTAGGAAGGGAATGTGAAGTTGAGATCCCACACTTCGGACTATTTGACAAATCGAGAAATAATAACGCTTGTGGGGACCACAGACACACAAAAAAAGGCCGGATCGTGTGTTTCAGCTTAGATTGTTCAGGGGTGTACATGTGTAATAAATCTCCAAAAACGTGCTGACAATGTATAAACCCAAAACATCCGAATGAGTCGATTGTATGCATGAAAATCGAAAAAGAAAGATGCCCGGAAATTTTGATGTTTGCATGATTGTAACGCACACTTTTTTTCACCAAAATCGGTCCCCGAAAATACATGGGAATTACAGTCGAAACCGAAACTCAAAAACAAAAACGAAATACTCAGTATAAGGTGGCTAGCCCCATCGCCATCGAGGAATATTGGGACTCCCTCCTGCCTGACTCTGGCCCAAAGTCTCACACCTGTCCCCCAGTGGGTCTGGATCAGGGAGGAGCACCATGGAGGTAGACAAGAGGAAACTTGGCGACTCCCTCGCTCAGGGGAGGAGGCGAAGACCGGTGTTTAATATTTTCTTGCCCGATTCCCTAAAGGTTTTTTTGGAAAGTACATTACCTGCCCAGTGATAGTTGCAGGAAGGTAAAGAGAGAAGAACGTTAAGTATGGGAGAGAAAAAAAAAGGAAGCACATTTTTTTAATTAACTCAAGGCTAGGTGGCACAAGCTACCGCCCGGTATAGGAAAACAGCCAATATCCATCCACCTATCCATCCATCGCCATTTCAGTATTCGTATCACGCATATTCTCTCGCGTCTACGGACTCATGTCTGCCGTCTTAAGATGGAAAAAGAAAAGAAATGAGACTAGGAGGCATTATTTAATCAAAAGGCCATCACGCTGGAGGGAAGAGATAACAAGGGAGCAGCACTGCGTGGCCTCGCAATCCTAGTGACCCGACGAGCTTGCGAAGTTGTTTGGAAGACGATCTTCCCAGAGGCGACAATCGCACACTCGTACAAGCGCAAGAAGCGCTGCACCTAAAACGCTTTAGATGAAAGCACCTTTCTGGACAGCGAAGAGTCATTGTCGAACAGCGACTAGTGCATGGTATTTCCTATTGGCGTGCGTTTCATACAATCTGTTCTACGAGTTATGTGTGCAGCCTTCCTTTTTTTACCTGCGCGGTACAATCGGCATCAAGTTATCTTACGAATATTTGAGCGCTAAATAGACCTGTGCGTTACAGTTGGAGGCGTGTCTTACGAATATTTGAGCGCTAAATAGACCTGTGCGTTACAGTTGGGGGCGTGTTACAATCGTGCAAACATGGTGCTTTGTGCGTCTATAGTCCATTAATCAACAAAGTTTGAATTAGGTACTCTCAGAGGCTTCATAAAGACTAAAATGAAGATGCTGCTATGACTTATCATATCCGCTTAGATGCTAGATCAGCATATTGAGAAAAAAAGGAAGTTAATTTAGCCCAGTCCCCTAACTTCCACCCTGTAATTTCAAAATTCTTACCTGGCCCTCACAAAACAGAGTAATATTGTGAGAATAAATCCAGTCAATGCAATGAGACAGGCCACGATGAGGACACATATCTCAGTCCATTTCATCTTGTAAGGGCTCCTCCCTGGGGTGCACTTCTGTAAATTAAAGCAGAAGTTTTACAATTTGCAGAGCAATCGATTTCATTCTTTCCACACTTGGAAACAGACATGTACAGACGACCCCAAAAAAGTAACTAACTACTGTTACTCATTACTCGCTCAAAAAGTATCTAAATATGTTACTCATTACCGATTCTCAAAAATAACGAGTTACTTTACCTCCAAAGTAACAAGTTACTTTTCTTGTTACTTTGACAACTAAATGCACGACTGCTTTTGTTTCACGGTTTATTGTTTTCTTTTCAATAGTCATTGCACGTCAGCAGTAGCAAGTTTTCATCCGTTATGTTTCCCCGCTTCTTGAGAGTTCATCTTCGGCGATGATGAAGAGTCGTTCTACTGATGCGCTCGAAGCAACGGCATTGTTGTGCTTCAGAGAGAACTGGTGAATCTGGGATTCCACTTTCTCTTTTGTTTTCTCTGCTTCTAAAGTTCCAAGTTTACAATAGGTTCTGTGCCTTTCCGTGTTGGTAATCTTCGGGTTTACATTCGGTCTGTACACGACTCTAGAAGGTTCAACCTTCTAGAAGGGTGAAGGAAATTCCCAGCTATAATAGAGTTCGACTGACGTGTTCAGCGATAAACATTTCTACTCTGTCATGCTGCTTAGTTGTTTTCAAGTTGCCCATCTGCATTTACGCAATAGACGCATACTCAGGTTAGAACTAAAACAAAGCTGTTTAAACGGTGTTGGACACATTACTCCTCAAAAGCAATGAAATACTGTTGCTCGTTACTTGGCCTTAAAAGTAATTAGGTATGTTACTCATTATTCTTCTAAAAAAGTAACAAAATAGTATGTTACTCGCTACCGAAAAAAGTAACTAGGGTGAAGTAACTCGTTTCTAGTAACGGTTATGCACATGTCTGCTTGGAAGCACCTGTAACTAAAGCTTTTCGCATTGCATGCTGGAATGTTCCACGAAACAAAGCAAACTATTGTCAGCCCTCTCAAGATAAAGATAAATTACCAAATGTAAAATCGTAAAAAGTTGAATAAGCGTAAAAGCCCACATATATGCACCTACCTAGTGTTTTCTCAAAATTTGAAAACTACTAGTCAGTTTATGCAAAGGACACTGAAACCTCGTCAAGACATTCACAGTTTCTGCGTTTTCCCGGCTTTTACGTTCAGAAGCGCCGGCCCTGCCGGGCTCCCATAGGAACACATGTATTAATTTCCTGCTTAGTATGTTTGGTTCCCCCCCTTCTTGCGTGCAAAAAGTCACCGGCCGATTCACAAGACGGACCAATTCCCAGATGGATTGATCGCGTGATGGCACGTCCGCAGGTCGTCCGCCTCCCAAGCGCATTAACATGAAGGGGGAGACGAGGGACAGCGAGGATAGACCAAACCACTTAACGACTGCACAGTGGCACCGTCGTCTAAGAGCTGCTAATGCAACATTTGTCACTGCGGTCATGACGCTATCGTATTAATACGAAAAATAGTTGTTGTGTGCTGCTGTTACCTGCTGTGCAAGACAGAACATTGTGAGAGGCTTAGTGCGAAGCGGCACTACCTTTACTAACCCAAGGCATAACACAAGCGTGGTCCTGCTCGAGAAGTGTCCGAGTAGAAGCAACAGAGTCCTGGGCTTGCGAAGGGGCGTTTGCCCATGTCCTCGTCTCCGTGCACTCGCACACAACACTTCAATACACTACAGGCACAAAATGTCTTGCCCAACCTTGTTGGGTCTTGGTCTTGCCGGATGAGAGGCTGGATGGATGTGCACGAGCAAGCGCGGCGCGCTAGACGAGTTTTGACAGCAGTTTCTTGACACGGCCCTAGAGGAGTACCGGAGCCTGCTGTGCATCAGCCGGGAACAGTTCCTGCAGCTTTCTTCAAGCGTGGAACCAAGAATCATGCGATAAAATGAACAAGCAAACAGACGGAACGAACAAAAGAAAACAATGCGCCATCTCTGTTTTGCTTCTCAAAAAAAGGTGTGTTGCAAGAGAAGTCAACCCCTGCCAAAAATCTGTGTGTAAAGCACGGACCGAAAAAGTCACGCACCTTTTCACTCGCAGATTTTTTACTCCAAACCACACTTCAAACATGTTTAATCTAGCAGCAGAATTTTTTTTTTTAAAGAGCAAAACGAAGATGGTGCATCATTGTGCTTTGTTTTAATTTTGTTTGTTTGCTGTTCATGCTGTCGCACTGTTCTTAGTTCCACACAGGACAGAAGCTGTAAGAACTTCGCCCGGATGACACGGTTCTGGTACTCCTCCCGGTTCATGCAAAGAAGCTTCCTTCAAAACTCATCAAGCACGAAGCAGTCTCTCCTGCACGTGCACTATAGACTGTCATCCAGCAAGACCTTTTTTGTGGCTTTGATGTACTGAAGTATTGTGCCTGACAGCAAAGGAACGAGCCGACGAGGACATTGGCAAACACCCCTTAGCAAGCCAAGGACTCTGTTGCTTGCCTGCATTTCAGTCACCCAAAGTGCCAGGTGGAAATTACAAGCTTTTTCTGACCCTATTCGAGTTAACACAGACGAATTTCCACAAACTTTATCTGAATGCATTTGAGATGCGCCTACAAACTTTTAGAGTATATTTATTTAAGTTTATATCAACAAATGTTTACAAACTTTTTCTGAGCCAATTTGAGTTCACACCTACGAATGTTTGCTTAAAATAAATTGTTTCGTGACAGTCACTATCTGTCTCATCTCTAGCTATCGTTCCTCATGTTTTCTCGTGGATCGTACGTTTTATTTCCCCAGTCCCCTGAAAAATGTACCATCAAGGTTCTCCTGTATGTGTAGCATAAATAATGCTCAATCAAGCATCTGCCTCCAGTTCTGTTGTGATCATACATTTTACAATTTTGAGTGAGCACTCGTTGGTATTCAACAACTTCCAAGTGTCTATATGTGTAACTTGGTCGCTGTAACTTCTATATTCTCAGAATCACAATAAATTGTTTAAGTGGTACTTTGCCCTCATCATAAACAGCTAGAAGTTGGCAGTATTTTTTGCTGTTTCAGTTAATGCTGTCTATCATAAAATGGCCAATAAAGAAACTAGCTAAAGAGTCAATGCTATTAGCCATAATGACATCATCAAATGTTTATAGCACTCATCAAATGAATGGGATTGTGAAAATGCTACAGCAGTCTGCTGCAGCGTTCGAGGTTAAAACATACAAAATGCCAGATCATCACCTCTATTCCAACGATACTGTAGTTTTGGTAGAGTGCGTGAACCCTCGGAGACGTTGATATGTCGAGCATCTTAAGGACCATGTCTGGACTAACAACAAGTCCGTTTTCGAGGAGTTGGAAACATGAACTTGCACTGAAAGAAAGACAAACACAACAGTATCATTCAAACTGCAATATAATTGTTCCTTTCAAAAAGCATTGATTACAGATTTATTAACATCCTGCAAACCTTCCACATCCTGCATAGCTAATTTTATGGCGTGCAAGTCCAGCTCAAAAACAACGCGCAACATGGTTTCTCGCCCATTCGTGCCAAAATCACCTGTCCTAGACCACACCATGAGTATAACATTATTTGAAACACAAAGTGAGTATTTTATTCCTTCACTTATCTTCTAGTTATCAAACAGAATCAGAGCAGCAACACTGCTGACATTCAGACTGTATGGCCCACTGCACAAGAGTTCAGAATATGTGATTTCTACTGGTGGGCTATCTTTCGTGGGTGGCTAATCTATATAAGCACATACACTTGCATACAAGGATGAGTTAGGGTGCTTAGTTTTTTGTTAGAACAATTACCGTAAGAGTTAATACAAATTATTTCATTTGTTTTCAAGGTACTGAACAAATAACATATTATGACGATCGAACAAGGTTAACCTAGTTGCACGAAAGGCATGCCGACACACAAAATTTGGTAACAATTGAAGAAAAAGTAATATTAAAAAAATAAATTGTACATCTAATGACTGACCATTACCTCTCAAAATCCAGGCTTCCATCTTCACGTGTTGAGTACTGGGTATCATAAATATTGGCAGTCACCGCACTTGCTAGTGCTTGGTTCAGATCTCTGTAATAATGAATAAAAAACAAACATTATAAATGACAAAAAATGGATCGCAGGCATTGTATTTCTACAATTTCCTACTTACTTTTCAAACTGAGGAATCACTTTCCGAATTTCCTGCGGTTGCTTGTAGAAGATAAACTTCATCAAGTCAGAATCATGAAGAATATGGGCCTGGAAATATGTAAAAAAATGGGCTAAATGAAACAATGATGCAAATGCTAGACAACAAGTATAACAGAGGAAAGGTCATCTGCAGTCGGTGACAGGCCAAGAGTTCAGGGAAAACTCCTCCCACCTCTTTCCATTTTTGCAGAGTAAATGCTGGAGAAAAGGCAACCTCCTCTCCAGCATTTGCTCTGCTGAAGTGCAAGAGGTGTGCCACCTAACTCCTAACCTATCACCAACGATAGGAAAGTGCAGCTATCCTGAAACAACTGTCTGAGAGATTCAAGTTACTTTGCAACAGAAAAGTTTGGTGGCTTCTTCAGTTGTGTACCGTATTTTTCGGACTATAGTCCGCACCAGGCGTATAGTCCGCAGGTGCAAATTTGGAGTCAAAAATAAATGTTTGTACTCAGATAGTTTGCACCCGGTGCATAGACCGCACTCGGTGCATAATTTGCACCTGGTGCTTAGTCGACACAAAAATCTTCTCATACACGGCACACCTTGACAAATGTCTGCTTTCTTAGCTCACAGAGAAGCTCATAATATACGTAAATCATTATTAACATACTCTTTCACTCACAAAATCTGTCACGTCTTGACATAATGAACGATCTTGAAAAACAAAATTCCTGTATAGTAGTCCGCACGCGTAGATAGTCCACACGGCCTAAAACTTCAACTTTTAAACATGTACAGTCCGCGGACTATAGCCCGGAAAATACAATAAATTGGAGCAAGTTAGTTTTCCAAGTATGGAAAGCAGTCTTACCCTGACATGGGTCATGGCAATATTCTGGGGACCTGGAGCACTTTGGCATTCCACAGTAATGTCAAAATAACCATCTCTGTATTTCCCCAGGTTTCTCACACTCCTTAGAATTCCCTTGTGAGCGTCCAGTTCAAACTGACCAATGACAGGCAGGGATTCCTTAGATGATGGCTGAAAAACACATAAAACATTTAGAGTGCACTGACTATGTTATTATAACCTCACAAAGGTAGCAGCTTCCAGTACATCTTACCCTGTAATAGGTCACATTTCTAATGGAGTACATTATCATGCTTGACGAGCTGTCAGGGTCTCTTGCTTTTAACACCAGTAACTCGCTGTTAATCTCGGTGTTCATACGAATTCCTGCAGAAGTAAAAGAAAGAGTCAAACATGCAATAAATCCTCAATCCAGTCTGCTGCTTTCAAGACATGTCATTGATTAATTCTAAAAGCAGCTTCAATCTCAAGGTTTGAAAAGCACAGCACCAATATCTGCCATTTGACAACGTCAAGCAAGCCTTCTTATACACACTCCCGGCGCAACAAAAAGAATCCCGGACAAAAGCTCACCGGACAAAAGCTCACCGGACAGAAGCTCACCGGACAAAAGCTCACCGGACAAAAGCTCACCCATTTTTTAACAGACCCGGACAAAAGCTCACCAAAAGAAAATTTCATATTGGTCTTACAGAGAAACCAAGTTTAGAAAAAAAGGCGATGAGCCTCCTTTTAGCGAGTTCGGCCACCGCGAAGCGGCGTGTACAGATAAGTCAGGTGAGTTAACATTTTTGTAATGAGCCGCCGCAGACTGCCGCCCCGAAGTGGCGGGAGCGCAGCAGGGGGCTTGGGTTAACACGCGCACCAGCGATACACGCGTGAAGTAGAAAAGCCTTTTTTAAATAGCGTCCCCTTTTCGATAAACGGCATATCTCTAAACTGAGGCTCTGCTTTCTCTAAACCGGGCTTCAATAAAACGTGCCCATTTTCTAAAAAGATGTTTCGACAAAATGGCATTCGATCAACCGTAGTAAACCCTTGCGTGGGATGAGGCACAAGTTCACCTAAAAACGGTGCAATGTCCATCACGTCCGCATTTTAGTTCAGCCCGTGTTTCGCCCGGGTAGCGAAAAAAAAATCAGGTGAGCTTTTGTCCGGGTTTGTGAAAAAACGGGTGAGCTTTTGTCCGGTAAGCTTTTGTCCGGTGAGCTTCTGTCCGGTGAGCTTTTGTCCGGTGAGCTTTTGTCCGGGCACCACAAGATTGCAGCGGCCCAACGTACGCAAATTGCGTGGCCCCAAATGCCAGCTACTGTCATCCTTTATGTGCCACCTAAATTATCCTCAACACAGACTGTGTTGGGATATAAATAATTTGATTGCTACCAACTACTGTAGCACTTGCATAGTAGTCACACATAGTTATGTCTCATTCATATGAACCCCATTAAAAATCCCTTGAAAAAAAAAAGGAATGTTTTTTTGAAAAGTTTGGTTGGGACACACGTGTAAAAAAATTAATTTTATGCAAAAAAAGAAAATTTGTTTGGAGCACTATTGACGGCGAGAGATTTATTTGCAATTTTGCGTGCAAAGTCCATGATGTCACAGAATGGTCATTCACTCTTTCGACCTCAACGAGATGGTCGTTCGCTCTTTCCACCTTGACGTGAAGGCGAAGCCAATCCACCTCTCCTCCACGCACCCGAAATGCTGAGAAAGAAAACAAGTGGGAAGGAGGTGACTACCAACGAAATCACGTCTCGCACCGTCAATATTGCTCTAAAATTTTTTTTTTTTTTTTCGCATTAAATTAATTTTTTTGACACGTGTGTCTCAACCACATTGTTTAAAAAAAACATTTGTTTTTCTTTCCAGAAGCCCTTTAAGGTGCATTCGCACAAGAGAGCTTTATCTCCGGAGAAAGCGGAGTATGTCATAAAGCTGCGAGAAGGAAAAGACACGAGAAGGCAGAAAGTCTAAGCAAACATTCGCACAAAGGAGTCGGAGTCGGCGGAGTCTTTCTTTTCGCGAACCCGCAGCGACCTTCGGGGGCTCATCGAACAAAGGGCAGAGGAAAAAAATTTAAAAAAAAGACACCCCACATTTTCCCAAAATCAGGGGGACAAAAAGAGGGGGCCCGGTCGCCCCGACGAGACGACGGGTATTCTGTAAGCCGGTCGCAGATTCTCCTCAGCTCCTTGCGAGCTCGGTGGTTAAGCAAACATCCATGACGCGTAGCACGTGACCTCGAAACTCGGTGACGTTTAGCCTTTTCCTCGGGGAGAAACTCCGTCGTGCGAATACACCATCAATGGGTACCCCACTATATAGACAAAATTTTCAGGGATAAACCGGGGAAATTTTTGCATTTTTTTCTCATTATTACGAACAACTCAAATTATGGACGATTTTTGGGGAGGATAGAGGTATCCATATTAATGAGGCATGACTGTACTAGTGGCAACATAGATTTTATAGGCATGCAGAGAGCTAATGATGAACAATATCACACACTCTCTCGCGGAGCTAGGGACAAAAATCTCCAATAGTCGAGGCATTCTCCTAATACTATGCTAGCTGCTTTGGAAAAGTGCTGGAAATGTCCAGTTGGAGTCAGGGACGAGAAAACTCACCCAGAACATAGCTCGGTTTCTCGAAAGACGGGGAGTTGTCGTCAATGTCCTCAACTTGGACATCGACCTGGAGCTGCGTCTTGTCATCGGGGTTGTAAGTGATGTCCACCTCCTCCAACGGCTTCGAAGGCATCCTCACCTTGAGGGTCAACATGTACCTCTCCTTGACCTCCCTGTCCACCCTCTTCTTCGTGATAATTTCTCCCTCGTTGTTTCCCGTGCGCTGGATCGCAAAGACGTTGTCCAGGTTCCCACCTGCATGAGAAGGTAGATTATCCTTACCAACAAGGTCAGGCGAGCACCCTATCTTCGAAAATGCTTCAGTGTTCTTATGCATCTCGATCGCGAGCGCACAGTCAAAGCACGGTGGAAGACGGGGGGGCGTGTGCTGGAGGCCAGGCGTTTGTCTAAACGCCCTGCCGTTCTCACTCTGCCAGTGACTATAGTAACAGCGTCGCCTTGAGACGTCCATGATCACGATTACTAATTGATTTGCTTTTAAGCAAGTTACTGCCGTGAGCACAGACCACATAAAAGTGGTTCCAGAGGATTTCATAAGCTGTTGTTGTGACAGTAATAATAATGAGTCCATGCCCGTGCAGCTTGGAAAAACAGAAATCAATTTGGTAAGGTAATGATCTGTAAAAGTCACGCAAGATCAGGTTTAAATTTCAATCCAGAGCTCTGACCACCCTTGACCTTGCTGTCGCTATGAGACAGCATGTTGATGGATACGTACCAACTATGAAATAATCAATAAAGGCATTAGTTCCCATGTCTCTGTCGAAGGCCTTGACTTTTCCAACTATGGAACCAACTGGCAATTCCTCCTTTATCTTCATGACAACCGGTTCAGCATCCTGCGGAAAGAGCAACATCAATTAGGAAACATGCGTGGCTCACATTGCCTGGGTAATTGTCAATTTCCTTGAGATTACCCTGTACTCATTGGCCTGTTAAGACTAAGGGTGCACAGAGTTGCAAATTATTTCAATACTAAAAGTATCCCAGGTCATGGGAATACCTGTGCTTCCTGCTATCAGAAGCAAATAGTCCTGAATGGTGCAAAGCAAAAGTGTGAAGCAAAGTTTTCTCTCAGATGGCAGCACTTAGGGTTTATCAATGTAGTGAAAAATATATATACTATGTAGCTTCAAAAATCTGGATAACCAGTTTAAAGATGTCTCTTCCACTTCATAATGTAACTATAGCATGTGCATGCCATGATCTTTAGACCGGAACAAAGCCGTAAAGTTGCAAGCTCGAATACCTCGATGCTTGCCATTTTTATTTCTGCACATACAATATACTGACTCAAAGCCCTGGAATTATTCTAAACAGTTATGAAAGTGCAAAAGAGCTTCTGGTTGAACAAAGCAACACCTTTCCCATAAGTAAACCCTCCTCGATATGTTCCCAGTTAATAGTTTTTTGGCTGTCACTTGCACGAACGCTGGTCCCATTGAATTCAGATAGCAATATGAGCATTAATTCCACATTTGTTGGAACCGTCTTCCCAATTTTCACAACCAAGAACTGCCACCCGACACAAGGTGTCAGGCCGCCTGGCTCAGTGATGCGATTGGCTTAAGCCATTTTGGAGCACCTTTTGGAGCAGCCAAAACAGTGTTCTGGAGCAGCAAAGATGGCCTTTAAAGCAGCCAAAACAGTGTTTTGGAGCAACAAAAGTGGTTTTTGGAGCAGCCAAAACAGTGCTTCAGAACAGCAAAAGTGGCGTTTGGAGCAGATATTCTTAGAAAATTAAAATATTTGTTTTAAGTGCTGGACAAACGGAGGGCACTTTGTGTTGTGTTGTAATGTGACGTGTTGTGACGAAACTCGCTGCTTGTGTTTTTGCTGCTGAGACGTCCCACAAGTGTAAAGTGCTGAAGGCGTTGCGGAGCAATTCCGAAAAACCGCTTGCCACCGTTTTACGGGTTCCTGACGTCATGACGTGACAGATTTTCGTCAAAAGTAAGCAAACGTAAAACAATGGATTGCAGGCGTCCCAGCTGGTGCCTCTGTTGTGCAGTCATGTTCGTATGCACGTGAGGGCAACCTCGACAGGCTTGCAGTTGCACGTGCTTCGCCGCGCGAGCAGAGACAAGGAATCGAAACCGAAACCATGCCACTCCGTTCCGTCGCCAACTGGTTCCCAAAATTGTATGCAAAATGTAACTGCTTAGCATACGACAAAAAACAGTCCAGCGGCGCGTGCCTGCCAGGACGGGAGGCGAGGTACAAGCTAGACCAGGGGTGGCCAAACCGCGGCTCACGAGCCGCATGCAGCTCTTTGCACGTCACGGTGTGGCTCGCGGATCCCTCGTAAGGGAACCCCCCCGCCCCGCCCTTTTCCGCATTTCCCCAAAAAAGAAGGAAAGGATTTCAGAATAAAGAACAGTTACGGTTTGGCAGCCTCGAACCGCTTTTCACACGTATGATTCAACAGATCCTGTTTCGTTCATTGTTCGAGAGATTTGGCGGACCCGAGGGAGAAAGTCATCAAGGACAGGGACTCTCAAAACATGCATGCACTTTGGCTTGAGATCGAAGAAATGTTCTGTCTCGCGGCCTTTGGCACTCGCCGGTGATACCTGTCCTTTTTAGGTAACGGATGTTCCTTCCATATTGTTTCTTGTTGAAGGTCGCGGAAGCCCGGGTTTACCTCATTCATAGCTTCCACTAGTCACAGACGTTATGTTCAAGTTCACAAAAGACCCGGGAACATTCTCATTGTTATTTTTACCGGCTTGCAGTTGTGACCCGCAAGCTGCTTTTTTATGCTTTGGGGGCGGGGGTGTTAACCAGGCAGCGGCATTTGTTTTGCACCCCCCCCCCCCCCTCGTTTCGGCGGCTCTTAGCCATAACGTGGTTTCTTTTGCGGCTCTTATGCCAGGTCAGCCTGGCCACCCCTGAGCTAGACGAACAGAAAAAAAGGACCTGAGCGCATCGATGCAAGACATCGCGAGCCAGGGTCAGAAGGTTTTTGCAAGCACTTTGTGCAACGACTCAACTCGAAACAAGCAAGCGTGTCGTGCGTGTTCAGTGTGCAGACATTGCCTTATTCGCTTTAGCTCACTCTTCTTCAACTTTCTTTTGCGACAGACTTTTCACATACCGGGGTCCCTCTCGAAAGAAAGCCCACCGAGAGAAGCCTAGGTGATCAATACTTCGACAGAGCAGTCTTTGAGTTAAGTATGAATTTTTGCAGTAGTGTATGGTTTAAACAAGAAGAGGAATGTTCATGAACATGCGGCAGTACTTATTTTTCGGTTTAGAAAGCGCCATATCGGCAGCGACGTGGGGACGGCAACACCCAACGTCGCGCGACCACGATGACTGGCAGGCAGGGACCAAAGGTAATTTTCACACGACTGTTGCTTTCAGCAGCGAGTGCTTCAACTCACAAAGTAACTCCCGCCTAACAAAAACGTGGTTTCGTTTCACATCATGACGGCATGGCTGGTACCCGGCACGCTAGCATCTGAGCGTCAGCACACGTCCGTGTCTATCGTTCAAGAAATTTAAAAGCGATGCGAGACAAGATTAGACATACCAGACGAGATCCACGAGAGCACGAAACGTGAGACGGCAGCAAAAACCATTGAATACCGGACGGACGATTGATACAGGGTACTTTGTGTCGGCCGCTTGCGACACCTAGCTCACGCATGCTCAATTACGGTACTCAGTTTGGTTTCAGTTTGGAAGGCGACCGAAATTGCTGCTTTGGAGCAGGCTTGGCACAAATTACCCATATTTTGGCAAAATGTAGCAAGATGAAGCAGGGTTAGCCCCTTGGCGCAGTTTGGCACAATTATCGCAGCAATCACATCACTGCTGGCTGGATTTTTCTTCATGATTCGTTTCCTCGTGTCACCTCTTTGCCTCCCTGCATGCAGCTTCTTGCCCGCGTGAGCATGACCTTTGGACGAGGCTTGAACAGGATTTAAGCTGTTGCAACAACTCATTTATCCTTCCCTTCTTTTTCTTTGCCATGTGGTTTGTGATGGCATGTGCTTTGATTCTGCTTGGTTTTGGGGGTTTTCTTTTGCATGGATTTCAGAACTCGTGCCCATTGGCGAATGTGGCAATGCAGAAAAAGGAGGCTCTAACTTTAGAGGGTTCGTATAAATATTTATATTATAGCATTCCTACTTCCACCAGTTAAAACTCACTTGTCGAATGCACAGGTCACATTATTCTCTGAACTTCTTGATAATGATTACAGAGCCATCGTAGCAATGTCGTGAGCTAAAACTTTGCAAAACAGTTGGAGAGAGGGTGCTGTGATAAGACGGAGCCAGAGTCTCATACTCCTGATAAGATCCCATCGGTGATTTTATCCGAATTAGGCCTCGTGCCACTTGTGTCAAGCTTTGCCCTTCTGCAGTGACACAAATGTAGAGCCTCACCGCTGTGCTAAAAGCTCATCAGTAGAGCCCTGCGCGGATAACACTTTGATCATCCGCTTCCGATCTGCATCTGATCCACATCCACAGACCTCGTATCCCCATCTGCAATGTTCTTAATTAATTGTATCTGCATCCAGTCTGCATCCGCCAACTTTGAATCCACATCTGAACCACATCCGCAAACTTCGGTACTGCATCCGGCCCTCAATCCGCGCATTCACTTCACATCATAAAATCCAGAATGAATAAAAGTTTGAAAAATTCCAAGGACACCTAAGCACTTTTTATGAGTTGTGAGTGCGAAAGCATTAATGTCCAACTGAACGCCGCCAGAAGTGACCACAGTGTTGGCAGGGAGTATGGCGGTGCGCCGCGCTGACCGTCCTGACTTGCTGGTGACTGCTGTGCTACTGGGTGAGGCAGCGGCGGGAGTGCAAAGCTCGGCGCGGCACCACGCTCCAGCAGCGACATCACGCTCCCCCACTGCGCAGGTGCGGCATCCCCGCCGCCTCCACAGCTTCCGTGATGATGCAGCCGCATTGCTGTGCTTTTCTTTGACCTTGAGTGCACCGCTGGCATCCGTGACGAAGCATCTGCATTGCTGTTCTTTTGGCCAATGGGACTTTGGGTCCGGTTCCGCTTAGCCAATGGAAATTTAGCTGCCGTTTTTTGCTGCTACAAACAAACTTTAGGTGCCGCTTTTTGCGGTTACAGACAACGGCGGCTTCGCTCAATGGGACAGTTAATGCTTTCGCATTAAAACATCTGGATGGTATCCTATAAACCGTCTGCCTACCTTTGTACAAAGAACTCTGTGTCAGAATACGGTGAAAGTCATTTTATCATATTCTGCTTTATCGTATTTCTAAAATAAGCGATCATCCCTCCAGAGGCATTTCGCATCGCTGGAAACATGATCACAGTTATGAGATCATCTTGGGAGTTTGTGACACTGGCACTCTGTTCAGAGATGTGCTCAAAAGGAAGAAAATTTTAATATTCATTTTCCTTTTTTCTTTGTGAAACCCATTTCACGCAGGTGCATATTTTATAAACATGAAAACTAACCGAACAAAAAAAAAAAGTGGGAGTGGAAAGGTACTCCATCACGGCAGCAAAGTATACTTGAGTATATGTGGTAAGGTGTGAGTACATCACTGGGAAAATATCCCAATATTCAATAATGGGTACATCTTCTATCTGTTTCAGTTTTAAACACGAACCCTCAACTGCATGCATGCACTAAGTTGTTTTGAGGTACTATATGGTTCATATAGTACCTTAGAACAACTCAGTGCCAACTGCTGAGAAAATGAAAATGCACAAAGACGCAACATTTCACTTGTCGAGGTTTTTGTGTAGAAGAAACAGAATATTGTCAACATGGACGGATTCAGAGTGGTTCGCCTCTCGTAAATTAATACTTGCTAATGAGAAATCTCTCTCCGTTGGTGCACTTGATGATGGGGTGGTATGCACGAACTGCGCTACAAGAATTAGGTTAAAAAACTCGTGCTGGTGCGAGTTCCAACACTCTAGAGGATTGAATTCAGTCTCCTCAATCTGCTTGTAGGCAAAGAAGCCACTTCCAGGCTTCTTCTACATTCTTGTCGCTTGTACGTTTTGGGTTTTCTTTGCCCAAGGAATGTTTTCCGCTCTTTCCCTGTTAAACAAGAACACACTTTCCAGGAATGACTGATGCTCCTGCATTCTTTACTTTTTCTAGGGACAGCATTTCTGGCAAGATAGAACGTTCTAAAGCGATCTTTGTTGATAACCATCTTTTTTGACGTAAAGAACAATTTTTTCCCCGACTGGCACCTTTTATCCAAGAGAGTAGTTTGTTCCCGCAATACATTCATTGATGCACTTCATAGTATCACTCACTTATTCACTGACGTGTATGTAATGAGTTACAAGTAACTGATTACTTGTAATCAATTACATTTTATTGTAACTTTTGAACACTTCAATTACTTTTTTCTGTGGTAATGTTTGCTGTAATTCAATTACTATTTTGTGTAATTAATTACAAGTAATCAATTATATCTTTCCGAAAGAGCTAAAATTATTGAGTTGAGTTTTTACGTAAAAAAATTGCTGCCTGCCCGTGCATCACTCGTCTATGTTACACCAACGTTGGGCACTTTTCTGACCTAAACAACCAAAAAAAGATACTACCAGAAGTGCTAAAATGTCAATGCCTTCAGCGACGTTTTGACTGTCAAGCTGTCGAAAGCGTCTCGTTTCCTGTGAACGGGAATCCAGAGAATTTGTCCACAAACAATTTTTTCAGCTTTTCGCTGCCCCCGCCTGAAACGCTTTCAAAAGGCAGTCGCAACAGTGAAGCACTTCGCTTCCAGGGAGGATCGGTGGCCAAGTGGGCTAGCGCACACCAGCTCGGAGCACGTGGAGCAAAAGCTCGCGCTGCAGAACCCAGGATCCTGGGTTCAATTCCTGCCTGCCCCTGCCCGTTTCAATCTGGATGAGCATCGTACCGGCGTGCGGTCGTGTATCACTACTGCGTGATGCATGTTAAAGACCCTGGCTAGCGGTTTTACCACACTGGCTAAATTTCCCATCTACATGTGGGAGACTCGTCACCCGTTGAGGTAGACCAAGTTCTAGGCTGTATAAACATACACACAACCCAATTTTTTTTTTTTTTCACTTTGTTTTTTAGAGGATTTGGAAGCATTCGTCGAAGCACTGCGCAACCACGAATTGGTAAGCAAAATGCTTGTGTGCTAGAACAGCGCTCTTCCCTCATGTGCATCTGTCGAGAGGGCCTTCAGGGTCGTGGCAGATACCTTCATCAGGAAACGTGAGAAGACGACTAAAGAGAACTTCGATTGACAACTGCTGTTGGAGCTTAACAAGGTGTGAATGACAAAAAGAAACAAAATGTAACCACTTTGAACATACGTATGTATTTTTGATTTCGTAATAAAAAGTTGGAAAAAGTAGCGTGAAAAGAGATCAATTATACTTTCTGAAAATTTTGTAATTCTGTGATGCAGTAAGTGATCACTAATATCAGTTACATTTTTCAATAAAGTAATTGTAATTGTAATCGGTTACTTTTTTTTAGTAATGTGTACAAGACTGCTTATTCAGTCTACACTGTACGTTGCACATGTTTATGGGCTACCCAGGAACAAATGTAGATCCGGACCCGCAGATATCCAACCGCATCCAACCCGCATCCGCAGCCCCTGGCATCGGCATCCAAACCGCAAAAGCCGATTCATTTTTATTCGCATTCGCCAGTTTTCTGCAGGTATGCAGAAAACATCAGTGTCATTGGTGTGCTTGGAGAAAAAAGCCCAGACATTTTGCTCGCTCTTGCAGGTCGACATACTGTAGTTGTGATCGTAGGTCGACCCCAAACTTTAAAGAAAAGTGCTGGCAAAAAAATGTTGACCTATATTTTAAAGGGGCCCTGCAATCATATTTAAGCTTTCACCTTTTTTGCGGTTTCCACGTCTCTTGGGGTTCAGGCAATCCAGCGGGCATGGAGAGAGTAACTAAATATCAGTGCGTCATATTTTAACCGGACGACGCGAAAACCTCCTCCACCGACGAGGGCGACCCGCGGTACCGAAAGCGCGCAAAATGTGACGTCTTTGGTCCTGGGCTTACTATTGGTCAGAGCCGCTAAAAGCCTCTTTTTAGTCGAAATACAAAATATAAGTGTCGCGAACCGTTTCAATTACTGATAAAAGTAGTTTTTGTTCACTATTTTAGATGAGAAAAGAAACAAATGCAGTTTATAAAGTACGGAAACAAGAAATGACCCGTCGGCATACCCGCCACCAAGCGGTGGAAAAGGCGGCGCATACTAGAAAGGAGTAGTGGGATCAGGCGCCGACACGGAAAGGTCACGGATGTACGCGGCGGCGCTGCGGTCATTTGGGCAGGAGGATCCGAGCGGTTCCGAGCGTTCCGAAGGCCTTCGGCGAGAAGCTTTGTCTTCCGGTTTGGCCCTTTCGCGGTATGGCAGCGCAAAGTAGCTCCCGTTCTGAACTGATCTTTACCCCGTGTTTGCTGTCGTTTGTGGCCAATGAAGTGTCATGCCGAATGAGTATTTAATCGCGCAGCAAATGCAATGAGAGCCGCTCTGGCTGCCCGCTGCATACAGCCTATCCAGAACATGCTTCAATGGCGCCCTCTCGCGCCGTCCACTGGGAGTTCGGCAGCCGTGAGCGCTCGATAAGCTCACTACCCCTCTTCTAGTTCACGGCCACTCTCAAGCAACCAAGGACGTCATGAGGGAGGTTATTTTTTGCTTGTTTTTGTAATTTTAATTTGCCTATAACTTTTAAAATAAAGGGAATTTCGAGAAAAGAAAAGTTTCACATAGTTACTACGTTCAGTGCGCTCAGGTTCGGTGCAAATTAAAAATTAGTAAAAAAGCCATTGCAGGGCCCCTTTAACAAATATAGTTCACCAGAGCCAAGGAAGTATATGTTAAAAAAAATGAATATTGTGCGAGAGGTTGTTTTTAGCCTCGTCTATAGCCCCTCCCAAGAGCATTGTCACACTGGGTCGTTATCACCCACCCTCACCCATAAGCTCAATTTTAATCATTGTCACCACTTTTCTTTCATCTTTCAATGCTGTCACATAATTGTACGCTGCAGCCCAGCACGACTTCACAACTTGCCCCTCGGCGCCACCGCGACTCTCCTGAGCCAAAATAAATTTCTTTTGATTGTATTAATTTTCCGGGTAACACATTTTTTTACGACTGTCCCTAGAAAAAGCATATATCAAAACGGTTCTACTGTATTGAATTATCAGAGAGATCATGTCTCTCAGGATGCCTGGAATCGAGGGGAGATTGGGATGCCCTATAGATGTATGTCTGTTTTGTATGCCAAGGCTACCATAGCTGTGATCAGAACACATTAATGATGAATCACTCGGTGACCTACCCGCGGCCTCTCAAACTCAGGTTCATTGTCGTCGACATCCAGGACCACGACCCTCAGAAGCTGATGAGCCTCTTGAGGAGGAACCCCCATGTCATAGGCAACCACAACCAACTGAAAAAGAAAATACAGAAAGGGTGCTCTAACTTACCTCCTCAGTCAGAAATTATTTATTTTTTACACCACAATATAAAATGTGACTGATTACATGCTTACTGTCAAGGTTAAGCAGCGCCCTCAGTTAATTGACAACAATTTTTCTGATTCCATAGGTTAAAATTTATGCCAGCAAAACTGTATCACCAAAAGCATACTGAAGATGACAAGTGTGTTTAAAGTAGATGGGTGTATATTGTTTTATAGGGTTGTGCAAATATTAGAAATTTTCAATAGTAGTTTTGAATAATACACTATTCAATATTCGCTTTGAGAAGAACTGCACTATTTGCATTTTTCGAAGTGTTGATTGCAGCAGGCTAGCCCCATTGAGCACGCTTCTTACTGAGCACCTGTGCACTGCGGAGAAGCAATACCCACGGAAGCGAGCTCCGTGGGTGTTGCTTCTCTGCACTATGCCGGTGCTCGGTAAGAAGCGCACTCAACAGGGTAACCTGCCGCAATAAACACTTGGAAAAGTATGAATATCACAATTGCGTGCTTCGAAGAAAAAAATAAATTCAAAGCAGGATGGTGCACGCGTGCCGGTTGTATTTAGAAAAAAATGGAAACTTTGTGAATCTGTATATCTACATTGTAGTAAAAGTTTCAAAATTAAACTGACTGCTATGCAAGAGTATGTGTTAGGCAGAGATGCCCTTACACCCCGCGTTCAATATGCGCGATTCTTCCTTTTTTAACTCGAGATTAAAGAAAGAATATTTTATATAGCAAGATTTGTAAATTCACTCAATTGGGTATAGTTGGCCATCTCTATAGGATTCATTTTATATCAAATCCGTCGTTTACTTGCCATCCCATGACATCAGACCTTCTGACGTCACAGTTCATAAATGTAGAGATTAAACTTAGCTTATAAATGAACAAGTAGAACAACCTTCACAAATTTAGCCGGGTTTTCATCTAACCATGATGCAACGGTAGTGAAAAACGTGGAAAAACTATGCAATATTCAAATCAAAAATATTCGGCCAAAACCACTATTCGCTTTGAACTCGAAATCCACTATTCGCACAGGACTATTTTTGTTTTTGCAACTTGCACCTTGAATGCATAGACTGGATCCACTACAGCGTGGCAAATGAGGTTTTGAATTGTATGTCAGAATATCTAGAAGATATGTTGCTATCCAGCACAACATTAAAGGGGCCCTCCGGAGCGTTCTGCGATGGTCTATTTATGGCGGTAACTTAATCTGCAGGCCCTAAGGATCCTAAAAATCATAAAATTACAGTCATGCGCGGCGGATTTCCCTATTAAAATTGATATCAAAGTCCCCGGCACGCCCCCCTTTCTGAGATGACCCCGGAAAACGGGAGGGGCATCTCTTTACGCGTCAGCCAATGCAAACGAAGGATTCCGGCGTCACTGCGCGTCACCAACGCGGCCGACCGCCGACCCGCGGAGGAATCTCTCGAATACGCGCGGACCGTCGTCAAGGAGCCCGGACTTTGTGCTCGGCAGTCGTCGTTCGTCGCACCGCACCGTCGCGCTGCTACTGCAATACACAGTCGCATTCCACAGATGACAAGGAAAAGTTTGACTCGTTGACGTGGAAAGATCACAAAGCTGGCTTCGGTGTCGGGATCCGCGGGAAGAAGGAACACGTGTCCCGCCAACAGCCGCCTGCACACGCTTTGGGAAGCAGACGAGGCGACGCGCCGACCCATCACACCCTAGCAACAAGCTTGCGGGGAGAAAACATAGTTCGCTGGTTTTGGAACGATAATTGTGGACTACGTTTCCCGCACCACAATCAGTTTACGTTCTTCTCAAACTCTAATTTACAACAAGCTTAAAAAGTGTTGCAATAATAACTTTCGCATTCACCGTGAGATGCAGCATTTCCATTGGTCAAGTTTTAGCGATGGGCAGGGAATGGGCGATTTTCTTCCAAGCGAAAATAGTCCTGATATATTTCTACTTCCATCTGCTTAATAAACGGTTTTGTAATCTAAAACTTTGTATACATATTAACTTGCACCCTACTACGTAATATAACAACATAAACAGACGATCTCAGAAAGCTCCAAAGGGCTCCTTTAAGATTACTGTTTTGCTGAATAACAATTTTAAATTTACTTATGTGTTATGTTACATGAGGAACAGTACAGTTGTTCACTCAAAATAAAGACTTTACCTATTGTTAAACATTTTATGATAGTGCCTCAGCCACACTGACAATAAAGAAAGAATAGTGGTTACAGGTTGTCAAAAAAGTTATATTTACACTATGCGATAGTTTATAATTAGATTCAAGAAACAAAAAAAAAACATTTCCAATTTTAAATACATGCTGATAGCACTCACAGTATAGTTATCCCGCTTTTCCCTGTCGAGGATCGCAGTGGTGCTGATTAGACCGGATGCCAGGTCAATTTCGAAGTTCAACTCCTCACCGATAGCACTGTGTTTGTCCAGAAATTTGTAAGCCACTTGGCCATTGGAGGATAACGCATTGTCTGGGTCAACTGCCTGCACTTGAAACACAGATGTGCCAATAGTGACATTCTGAAAAAAAAAAATAAAATGTCAAAACAGGAATTATTAGCCCAATTAAAAACTAACTAATATTCACACTTCCCAAACTTGTTTGGAAAAACAGTGACTTTCTAAAACACTTATGAAAACCAGCTTCATAGCAAAAATTTAATTTTATTACAAATAACTGTAATACATGCTTTTTTTGCTTTGAGGAAAAAAGGAAGATCCTTTGCACTTCATTCACCTGCAGCTTTCTGAATATCTCGTTGCAAAGACAAGCACTTCGCTTACTCCTCAGGACTGGCACCCTTAATTAAATTAGAGGGCAACGCTCCAGATGTATGCAGTTTCTTGAAAGTAATAACAAAAAAACTCTAAAAAAGGTCAAATCTTGTTTCCGTGGGGCATTGGTGAAAAACACCGGTGGGCTAAGTGCCACAAAAAGCCTAGAACCCATCATAAATGTAGACAAATCCCCCCCCCCCCCCCCCCCCCCAAATAAAAAAGTAGTTTCCATCCTCTTTTTTTTTTTTTGAACCTCTGTGTTTTCTGTACATTATTTTGAAATCATTAGCATGACCCAAGGTCAGTTGAAACTTTTATCTGTCCTTTTCCTGGTGCTCTTTGTTTCTCCCATCCTCATCCTTGTCATGTCGAACTCTTCTGCTTGTATATGCACAATATAATCTCAAGCACATATATAACTGAGGATTTTACATATTCTCAGAGGCTTCTCTGAGCACACATGAAAATGGGATGTTACAGAGGTTATACAGTATGAGAAGACTACATAAGATAATTATGGCTTCAAGACAGTTACCTCGTGTACATAAGCAATCTCTCCAAGCCGTGGACGAATGAAGCGCGGTATGCCGTCGTTAGAAGAGACATCCCCAATAATTATCAGGATTTTGACGTCGGTGGAGAGCTGTGGAGAGCCCGCGTCGGTAGCCCGAACGGTCAAGAAGTAAGGCTCTGACCGACCCCTGCCAGACAAGGGCTGGATGACGCTGATCACCCCTGTCTTGTCGTCCATTGCAAACAGGTCTGCAAAGAAATAGGTACACAACCTTCTATAATGCCAACATAGGACAGCTGTCGGACAGAACCACATACGTAAAATGACGTGGCTGGGGTGCCATTTGTGCACACAGTCAGACTGTTCACAACTCCACTATGCTGAGAGGGTTCTCCCCACAATGGGTGGCAGTGGTTTTGCCGCCCACCAGTTTGGCTAACTGTCCACCTCTACTGTGTCCGACCCACCTCTATATTTTGCCTCCGCCGAACAAAACATTGTTGATTTTGAAGACATTCTACAACCCGAGACGGAGGTTTACAAGGAGAGACAAATACCAACGTCTCAATGTGATTGAGATGTTTGTGTATGTCCCTCCATGTAAACTTCCATCTTGGGTTGTAGAATGTCTTATAATAACCAGCTTGCCTGCTTAGTTACGTTGTCTTTGGTTATGAAAAGGCACGTACGACTCCTTGGATCGCCATGTTTGGTAGACTTAAGTGGCACTACGCAACAGGACCGCATAGTCTCTGCATACAAAATCACTGGTGTGTTGCAGAAAAAGTGCCGATTACACCAAAAGTTGCAGCAATTGTCCCCGCTTCCTCTTCCCAACACCCTGGAAATTGTCAGATGTCCAGATCTCAAGAATTCCTGGGGAGAACCATGCAGTATGCAGTATTGAATTAGTTTTAGCTAAAAATTTGATATCAAATGAAGTACTGGGAAATGTAATAAAAAACATGCTACCAAAAAGCAAACTATACCTTACATTGTTCAATATGAGCTAGCAAAAATCTGTGCAACAAAATGTGATAATCATAAAATTTCATGTCACCTATGTTAAGTGGCATACAAGTATCGTAGGCATTTCTAATAACAAAATGACACTCTTTACACTTTCTGCTTTCTTTTGCTCTCTCGCATCCCTCCTTTCTCCCCAGCAGTTGATTGCCTCCCCCACCAAACAAAAAGCCATGCAGCCATGTCCCTTCTTTTTAAGTTCCTCAACTCATTCCTTCTTTATTTATTCTCGGGCACATAAAGAGCAGGAAGGCAACATCATTTTCTTATTTGACTAATTGGGCCATAAGATGGGGCTCCTGTTTTACTGGAGTTGCAATTGTGTCATCACAAAAGAATTGTATCCAGCGTGCGACTGCTGAGTGGCATTTTTCGGTGGGGCAGCCCTTAAACTGGTGCACGTGTCGGTTGTGTTGCCGAAACCAGTAGTTAAAGTTTAGTGCACTCTACCACAAAATAATCTGTGAAGTGACCGCACATTGCAGGCACGAAGATTGCAGCCCTAGTGATAGACAGCAAAACACAGAAATTCAGCAATCAGTCGGCCATCTTCATTCTCACTTTCAACAGCAGAGGATGCACTCCCGATCACCAGTTAAGTCTCATTATGCGAGATATTAATTAACACACTCACCGATCTGTTCGAGCTCAGGCTCATCCACGAAAGAATAACTGATTTCAGAGTTGACACCACTGTCTTTGTCAGTTGCTTTTACGGTCAGAACACTGAAGCCAGTTGGGACATTTTCAGGAACGACGGCAGTGTAACCTGACTGGCTGAATTCTGGAGCGTTGTCGTTTTCATCTTGAATTTTGATCACCACCTTAGAAATAATAACAAAAAAGCAACATCACAACAAGTTGCGTGGCACTGCACCTGAGAATCTCCATTCAAAAAACCAACTTGCCAGCACTGATGTCCTGCGTTGGTTTGAGGGACTGCTAGGATTGTCAATGGCTGTCACTTGCAAATGGTAGACAGATTTCCTTTCTCTGTCAAGGGTGGCACCCTCCTGAATTCCAATTGTTCCCTGTAGTGATTGTTAAAAAAAAGAGGGTTAACATACTTAAGCTGCTGAGAGCAAAAGTGATTTGTGACATACGGTTGTTTCGTTGATGCTGAAAACGTCGGTTCCTTCCCCAGAGATGGAATACCACACCACACCATACTCCTGCTGAGTATCCTTGTCCGTTGCTGCAATGTGGAGTATGGTCTGGGGGTACTTGGTGGCTTCTGAGACTGTGGTTACATAGGACTGAAAAGAACATAATGACAAAAGGTGTGCTGATCCAATCAACACTGTGCCAAGTGCACTATTGCAGAAAAATGCCTTGAATAGATCAAATTATATTTGTAAGTTCTTGCAAAGAACTGAGACTCACGTTCTGAGAAAACACAGGACTGTTGTCATTGATGTCTTGGACGTTGATGATGACAGTAGCAATGGAGGATCTCTGGTTGTTCTTGTCGAGACCTATGACTGCCTTAACATCAAAGGCCAGCACTTTTTCTGGAAGGTCTTCATAGTCCAGCCTCTGGTTTAGAGTCACAGCACCTAGGGACGAGACGCAGTTGTCACGTAACAGTAGTGAACACAGAGAAGTGGGACTGGCACCAAGCTTATTCTGATGTCCACCTCACCTGATATGGGGCTCACTGAGAAGAAACTTCCCTGATCCGATTCTGGAATCTTGGCAAAGTTGGTGACTGCCGCATGAGTAAGGGGGTCACGAGCTGTGACTGTAAAGATGGTGGAGCCTACAACAGACTCCTCAGGCACTGTTATTTCTATCTTCGGGTTGGCAGGGGTCCACGGTGGAGCAAAGATGGGATTGCTTTCGCTGTGAGCTTGGATGTAGATAGTTACTTCCGCTGTAAAACAATGAAGACATCTGTAAGTTTCCGTCATAACAATGCGGTTAAAGAGAAAACGGTAACAAGAAAGATTCAGACCGGATGTCTTCTGGGGATCGAGAGAGGCATTCTGGTCCACAGCCGCAACATTGAAAGTAATGACTGAAGCAGCATTGTAGTCCAAAGGACTGTTGACAGTTATCTGTCCTGTCACACCATCAATTCGAAAAGCATTCTGCAAAAGATTACACAAAGTAAACACAAAAGTACCAATATTATAGGGATATAATATACCTATAATATTATATTATAGGTACAGTATAGACCACTTACAACGTAACCGCTTATAGTGCAGGACCGGGTATAACGCGGCTTTTTTAAACCACCAGTTCGCCTCCCATAGAACTCCATGTAATTACATACCGCTTAAAATGCAGGTGCGCGAAGGGAAATAACGGTTATAGTGCGGTTTCTGTAACAGCCCGCCGACCGCGGCGACCAACCCACGCAGCGAGCACGCTTCCCTGTGCGACACTAGATAACGGCGCTACCCGCAAGCGGCACTCGCGGGGCAAGGAGGTTGCTCGAAGAAGCGGGGAGAAGCGAAGAGAGAGGCTTCAGTTGCCATAGCGACGGGGGGACGCACGCACGTGTCGTTCACGTGCGTGCTGTGCATCCCTCCGCCCTGTGCGTTCGAAACAACCGCAACAACAGACCAATCACAGGTCGAGAAGTGTTCGCGCGCGTTGCATGCCGGTCGCGGGCCGGCTGCTTCTATCCGCAAACATGGCGTCGGTTGTGATCATCGACGTAGACGGTGTGGTGGATGCTCATTGTTCCCCGATAAAGCGCTATCATTGACTGTGAATTTTCGTTGTGTGTCGCTATGATAACCCAGCACGTACTAGGAGGAAAGATCCACCTATTCGTGCGGCGATGTCGGCAGCACTCTCAAGACGGCAGAAACGCCCGTGTCGTCGTGTTTGTTTACTTCGACTAAGGTGGTGCTTTCTAAGCATTTGTGTTTTCGAACATCGCCCAGATTTCTTATTTGGAGCATTTCATGCCTGTGCTCAAGTTGAAGGTATTACTGGCTCGTACCGTAGAAGGGATGCGAATTTTTACGCGCTTTTATCACCGGAGAAAAGTGATTAGGGTTAGCAATCCTGAACGCTCGCAACGTCCGTCCGCAACCCGCGACGCCGTTAAAAGGCTGCGCCAAGCAAAAGTCGCTCATTTCTTTCAAAATGTGTGACACACTTGAGAGAGAAGTGTACTAGTCTGGTGAAATAAAGAATTTCCTCAAACTAAGCTTTATTTTTCATCTAACATAAAATAAATTGTTTTACAAAGGTAAGTTGTCTCATGGCATGTATTTTGGCCTGAAAAATTGGTGTTTTGGTTATAGCGCGGTACCGCTTATAGTGCGGATTTTCGCGACATATGTTATATGCGGTCTACACTGTATATTATAGGTAACTCGATCACGCCCGACAATAGCGTGATCGAGTGCCATGAAAACTCCAAAGAAGAATAAGGAACAATAAAGCATACTTGTAGAGATATTATGTAGAAGGAAACAAAATCCTCAAAAACAGAACACGCATGAATACTTCTGACTACAGATACCAACAAACAGTTGTTTCAAGTTGTGTCTAGAAAAACAACACACCCATCAGTGTCCTTCTTCCTTTTTACACAAAGAAAAATCACACTGACAGAAAATGAAACTGGATGTTCTGGCAAAATATATGAGACTCTGAAATACAGCATGCTCACCTAAATTTACAACATGAAGTTCATGTGGCAAAGGATCTTTATTAGTGTCCCTTCAAAAAATATTAATCTATTGAAATTGGAATATAATGTCTTGTAATTTGTCATGGATGATATAATTATCAGCTGGTTCCCAATTCCAAGATGACTGTAGATAGGAAGGGGAACTGGTGGAGATACACTTCAGCACAAACAGGTCAAGGTACAAAACAAGCATCTCAAACACAATATTATTGTGTTTGGGACACTTGCATTTGTTCTGCACTTGGTCCTGGTCCTCAGTTGCAGGTGCAAGACATACTACATTCCCACTGCATCGGGTTTAAATTAGGCAGGCACTGAGCTGGAATTTTTTTATGGAAGCATTAATGCACTATGTTTTAAAGACAATTCATTATAAGTCATATTTCAGTGAACAACTCTTCCCCCACTGGTAAAAAAAAGGCATTTGAGCTCAAGGCAAACAGGCCATATGACACAAAAGACATCTCAGCAACAAATAAGTAGTAGCATACTCTTCCATACCTTATAGTTATATCCAATGGAGGACATGACTACTGATCCTGTCTTGTCTCTGGCAGTAATAGGTTCTTCAATTGTATAGCGGATCTTGGCCCCATAATCTGGATCAGTTGCTGTCACATTCAGCACCTCCCTGCCCACTGGCAAACCTTGTTTTAGGGAAAAAAGAATAGTCTTATATTCCAAACTTCACACAAAGTGCTATGCCACAAAAGTCCATGAATCCATGTCTTTAAGCACCAGAATACAAGGTGTGCACATGAACACCAAGAGCAAAAGCTGCACTCACTCTCAGTGACCCAATGCACATAGGTGTCCTTTGCGAAGACTGGTGCTTTGTTGTTCACGTCTTGGACCGTCACTGTGACACTGGTGTAGGCTTTCTGGGGGACTGCTCCACCGTCTACAGCAAATACCTGTAAAATAAATAGTTTTACTGATTCTGAATTTGTATATAAAATTCAACGTTGATCTTAACTCTAACGGTGTCCTACCAGGAACCACATATGTCATGGAATGAAAAACAGCGCGGAAAGACGAGCGCCAGACAAAGAAGTGACACGGACGCAGCGCTACGTCCGTGTCACTTCTTTGTCTGGTCCTCATCTTTCCGTGCTTTTTTTAATTCCGAAGTATGTACCAACTCGCCCAAGCCTCAACTTTAGAATTTGAGTGGGCGCTTGCAAGGTATTTTACGGCACGGCTTTTGAAATTAATCATTTTCAAATGCTGAGATTCCAGCATCAACACTCATATCTTCCATCTGAAAAAAAAAAAAAAACCTATCACAAGACTGCCCAACTATTTATGGCATTCCAACATTAGTTGTGCAGTAGTCCTTTCTTACTGCATGACATACAGTGAATGAGAAGAAGAGCTCAAAACAATGAGGGCACAAATGAAGATTCGCAAACAATGCAGTGTTTGCTAATTTCTCTGGTTTGTACTAGCACCACAGAAGCACTTCTAGTTCACCAGTCCTTGGTTATACACCTAACAAAAACTTCATCACTCAAGCACTCCTTTGTAGTGGACACCCACTTTGGTAGATTGGGTAATAGCCTTCAAAGTTTTGATTTTGATGTGAGATGTCTCTCATTTCGGTCAGCAGGGGGTCACTCGCTAAGACCGCACGTAATGAAAACATGTAACAGTAATGGCGCATTCACACTGGAAGCGGATCCGCGTTCGCGAAGCGGTCGCGGATGCGGCTCGCGAGCGACCCCGTTTAGACACACCGAGAGGCGGTTGGCGGTTTCTCGGCGATCACGCATGATCTTGTGAGACTTGCGTTTGGCAACCCTGTTTTACAATCCACAATCCACTTTAATTCAAGATCCAAAGCCAAACTTTTGCTATTTTGGCACTCGGAATATTTTTCTCCGGGATATGTCCGCGCGCATCACAAGTTCAGGCAGCGAAAAAAGAAGCATGGACCCGCCAAACTCGTCTGTGATTCCCTCGACTTCTCCCACACGCAAAGCCCAGCTAGACGCGCCTTGCTGACTCAGAACAGGATGCCCCCGACCTTTTCTTCGAAGTGGACCCTTCCCGCATGAATAGCTGACCTTGTTTTCGGGATAGAGGGCCAGTTTTCCCCCCTCGTTGTTGTTCGCTCTTATCATTTTCGAAGTTGTGGGCGGTGGGCTGGACCGTGGTGCGGGGGAATTTGTTCGGTGCTAGCCGGTCGTGGCTTCGTTGGTGGCGGACTCTCCTCTCGTCACTCGCTCGTCGATCGAGTCTACTGTTTGTTTGACATTAAGCTCAAATAAACGCCGTATGGATTACCTCTGCATTGTCTGGTACGTAACGTACACTTTATTCCTTGAGTAGGTTCCCTTTATTTATTTTATTAGTAGCAAACGTTACGGGTCGAGCTAGCGCAGGTACCCTGCCCCCCCCCCCCGCGGTAGTGCGTTGGCTACGCAATCAAGCTCACGACGTCCCTATCGGCCTTCGTGGTAGTCATACACGGTTTCGAAAGCTTTCAATAGTTCACGCGACTATACTAGTGGGTAGAAAAGCTGACATTTTGGTCGATCAGGGGCGGGTTACGACGTTCTACAGGCAGAGATTAACAAGGCAGCGAGCTTGGGCCGTGGCACCCGGAATAATCAACAAACTCTTACCCGAACCAAATCACCGGTGCGAAGTGCGTTAAATTTACGAGTCAATTCTTTTCGCGGCGGATTCAAGTGACAGACGTGAATATGAAGTTTCTCCGTTGATTTGTCGAAAGCTAAGACTACAGCGCTAGGACTACAGCGCCTTGGACGCCTCACCAGCGACAGGTGCCATCTTGTTTCGAAAGTCAACGACGTCACGTCAGCGTCTCGTTGTGATTGGTTGCCGCTTTGCGGTTTGTGAAAGCGATTGGGAGAAATCGGTCCCGAAGCGGTTGGCAAAAACGCGCTCCAACCGCTCGATCCTAGCCGCTTTGCGGTTAAGAACGCGCGGATCCGCTTCGCGAACGCGGATCCGCTTCCAGTGTGAACGCGCCATAATATTGCTCATATCCTTGCAACCATACTGCCTGTGCACGTTTGGCATCAATGTGTAGAGAAAAAAGTGAAAGCCGCTTACAACTCCCTGTAACGCCGAATTAGAGCGCAGCTCTTGAGGGGGAGGAGGGAAGGGTACTGGGGGGGGGGGTTCAACTAACCAGGGGAGGGGTCACGTGACCCCCAAGGTCACGCGACCCCCCAATGCCGATGATGTCATCACTGACGTCACTGATGACGTAATCAGTGACGATGACGATGCGGATACCGATGACGTCATTAGGGACGTCACTGATGACTTCACCAGTGATGATGACGATGACGATGCGAATGTCGGTGACGTCATCGTGACATCACTGATGACGTCATCAGTGACGATGTGGATGCCGGTGACGACATCAGTGGTGATGACGATGACGATGCGGATGTCGGTAACGTCATCAGTGATGACGACGATGACGATGCGGATGCCGGTGACGTCATCAGTGACGATGACGATGTGGGTGCCGGTGACGTCATCAGTGACGTCATTAATGACGTCATCAGTGATGATGACGATGACGATGCGGATGTCGGTAACGTCATCAGTGATGATGACGATGCGGATGCCGGTGACGTCATCAGTGATGATGACGATGTGGATGCCGGTGACGTCATCAGTGACGTCATTAATGACGTCATCAGTGATGATGACGATGTGGATGCCGGTGACGTCATCGGGGGGTCACGTGACCTCGGGGGTCACGTGACCTCGAGGAGGGGGTCACGTGACTTCGGGGGTCACGTGACGTCGGGGGGGGGGGGGGGGGTCACGTGCCCCCCACGAGGTCACGTGACCCCGGTGGGGGGCTCGCACGGTACATTATGGGACATTTCCCATAATGCACCACGCGGTTACGCCGACGCCACTCAAGCCGGAAACGGGCCCCTAAGAGCTGCGCTCTAAAAGAGCCATTACTGAATCACGCATGTGTCTCGCGTGAGATTTGTAATTGTTGTGGGGCCATGCATAATGCAATCGAAGCTAAATTTAGCCTCGCGTGCCGCTTTCCCAGAGGCGTCGTTCAGCAGCGCGTTTGTGGATCCGAGCGGAAGTGGTCGCATTTGAGAGAGCTCACTCTGCCCATAGTAGGCATAATTCATTGAACTCAAACTGGTGCTTATGAGGCTTACAAGTGTGTCACCCTCTGCAGCATGTGCAAGATGTTTCACATACCCTGCTGCAGCAGCATCCCCGATAAAGCGTACCCCGATTTTTTTTTATTATTGTGGTGGAACTTCTATTACAGCTGATGAGGTTTGGTTTTTTCGAGATCAAAATGCACCATTACTACTGCACACCTTGAAAAATTGTCCACAGTTCTAAAATTTGTCTTTGTAAAATAGGGGGCAGATTGAATGCAAATAATTTAATTACAAGTATGTTATAAAGATTCATTTGAAACGTGGAGCAATAACTAGGGATGTCGCGAACCACTCCAAGTTCGATTTCGAAAGGTTTCGATATTTGCGAAGCGAACTGAGGTTCGATTTCGAAAAATTTCGATATTTTCGTACCGACCAAGGTTCGAATTCGAAAAATTCGCAACTTTCGATCACAGTGGAGTTTCGATTTCGAAAAGTTCGAAGCTTTCACGGTTTCTAAAATTTCGGATTCGAATATTTCGAATATTTTTTTACTTCAGGTTCGATAAATTCGAAGATTTCGAAACTCTTTGGAAATAAAATTCGAAAACTTCGAACGCTTCGAATTTTTATAGACATGAAGTTCGAACAATTCGAACATTTCGAATTTCTTTCTGCATAAAGTTCGAAAAGTTCGAAGGTTTCGATTCTCTTTTAATGCTAAAATCGACAAAAAAAAAACAAAAAACTTCAAGGATTTTGAATTTCTTTCTAGTCCAAGTTTTCAAAGTTCTAAGTCCGGTTTTCAAGTTCCTCCACAGTTTGTTTCAAATGACGTTTTCACGACTCACTTTTTACAAAATCAAGTTTAGAAAAGTTAGGGTGTGATCTAGATTCTGCGAAGTTGGTCACGCAATTAAATGAGGCGACGAGTGTCCCGGATGTGCTGGAATATTTGCCAGTGCAGGGTGACGTGTGACCATGGTTCAGTAATCGTGACCGCCAGCCCGGGGTGGAGAAGGGGGGGGGGGGGAGTCTTTAACCTGCATCACGCAGTAGTGATCACTCGAACACACTGTTTTACGAGACTCATCCAGTTTGAAACGGCCAGGGGCGGGCAGGAGGTTGAGGCTCAGAAAAACCTTGAAGCGACCTGGCAAACTACCTCGCCACCCCTTGCACGCTGGTAGCAATCTGATCGAACGCCGCCCGGGTGACGCTGGCATATAGTAAGTTAAGTTTTAATTGTCCTGGAGGTTTATTCTCTGGGACAAAGGAATCGTCTCGCAAAAAGCCGACACAACTCGAGGTTGAGGAGCGTTCTACCATACAAGTGGCGACGGAAGAGGAAAAACGGGGGGTAAGAGGGTAGCGGGGGGGGGGGGGGGGCTTCAGTTCCTTTCCCCTCCCCTTTCCAGATATTTCGGACTGTTAAAGAAAACAATACGGGGAAAGAGGGCGTGGTCGAGCTTATTTTAATCTGAAATTATTTATGCATATGTATAGCTACTGTCGCTCTTCACTGCATAAAAGATTGCGTACATGGTCATTGTTAGAAACTCGTTGTCAGAAGGCACTACTCGTCACATGCTTAGTGGTTCGGAAGTTCAAAGCTGTCTTTTCGACCTAAATACCTGTGCCAATAGTAAAAAAAAAAAAAAAAAAAGAATAAATGCGGGGATAAAAAGTTGGAGAAAAAAAAAACTATCAAGAATTCGCCGGAAGTGTTGTATTCTTGAGTATTCAGAGGTTCAGAACTTCGGAACAAGTTTCTTTTACCAAAATCTGTACAGGCTAAAAGTAGAAACACGTCCCAGGATCGTGAAGCGAAAAAAAAAAAAGATTTCTTTCAATGACGTGCTGAACTTGAACACTATTAGAAATCTTCTCCCATGAGTTAATTTATTCCTTAACGTGAAAAAACAATAAATACATTATTTTGTATTCTGCAGATGGCAATGATATGTACTGTCTGTGATGTTAATTTAAATGCGATACCTCAAACAACTTAGACAAAAATAAATATCAAGTTTAGGGCATAATTGCATGTAGATACATGTTTGGACATTCCTTCGAAACTCACGTTGAAAAACAATAATCACATCTTAAGACGGCACCTACCTAGGCTATACATAGATCATTCTTAAAAAAAAATATAACATCTCTACCACAAATAGCTTCGGCTACAGCGCGCTTCAAATCTGGCACAAACGATAATCATCAAAAACCCGTCGTCCTTCCTCGCCCCTTCGGAAATTTATTTCTTTAAAACTAAGCATGCCAGAACATTGAACCAAACGCCATTGTCTTTCGTAAGGAACGCAGCACCACGTGTAAAAGTTCAAGAAAAAAAAAACTATGAATGTACCTCACTACTTGAATTCAAATGAAACCGTCCGCTGGTCTTTCGAAGTTCGACGAACGTCGAAGTTTTACCCTAAAAGTTCGAAGTTCGTCGAAATTCTGACTTTTCAGAATTCGAAAGTTCGAAACTTTTCGAATTTTCTTGATAAATAAGTTTGAAAGTTCGAAATTGATCGAATTTTTTGGTCAGTCAAGTTCGGAAGTTCGACAAGCATCGAACTTTGCAGCGCAATAAGTTCGAAAGTTCGAAAAAGATCGAATTTTTTAGCATAATAAGTTCGACGGTTCGAAAAGCGTCGAACTTCTTAGCTCAAGAAGTTCGAAAATTCGACTTTTGTCGAATTTTACGATGTAGACAATTCGAAAAATCAAAATTTTTCGAACCTTTCGAACCGCTTGATTCGATCATCGAAACTTCAATTCAAAAAAAGTTTGCGGCATCCCTAGCAATAACCAACTGCTTGCTCAGACTGCAAAAAGACAAGCGACTTGGCAGTCTCGAAAATGCTAAGGCAGAACTGGTCATAGCCAGGTCTGGATAATGAATTGCAGGTTTTTCAGTGGATAATGAAAAATGCAAATAAGCATGTGCCAGAAACATATAAAAGGTCAATCTGAGTCAAGCGCCTGTTTTCAGTTTAAATGAAACACCTAATTTTTAACTAAATGTTGGTCGACATTTGCGTTTCACAAATAAATGCTGCTTATAAATAAGATTTCTGGTTTGCAGTATTTACCAAAAGACAACAATAAATGCAAGCCAAATATCTTTTGGTGAAAAATAGTAGACCTTTTGGCCTTTTTTGTGTGTATGTACGATGCAATGAACTTTAACTAAACATTTATAGAAACTACTTTCAACAAAGAAACCAACCCTCGTCTGTCCTTGTTTATGGCTTGTATTGCCACTTTGATTTGTATAAATGTAGATACCATCCATAGTAGTACTGCATTCTTGAGCATCTAAAAATAAAAAGCTCAAGCAACCAGATAAAGAAGAAGTGATTTCTTACATCCTATACTGCTGTACTTTACTGTGCCCCATTCGCCTCATTACAAGACTTTGTTTTACTGGCTTACTGTTAAATACTAAGCAAGTGCTCACCCCAAAACTTCAGAGATAATCTTGGAAAACTGAGGGGATTGAGCATTTGTTAGGTCCAGAGTTCAAGATTGCACAAGGGGCCTATGATAGAGTGGGCTTCATTGCTTTGCACTGGCATGGACAGAGAAGGAGCTGACGTGGAGAAGCATTTCAATTAGTTACCAAAAAATACCGAGCAAGCACCCACTCGAAATTTAAAGATAATCGCTAAAAAATAGGGGATGGGTGAATGTGAGGTCTTCAATTTTGCGTATATATATTACTGTGCATATTTTTTCAGATGCTTTAAATTTTGGGGGTGGCCACTTAGTGTGGAATAGGCGGATGCATGGTATTCTACGGTAGGTAAGCCCAGAAGCCTAAGTTGGGGGCTTGATATGTCCTTTGTCTATTTTTCATATCTTTCAGGGGTGGGCACTTATTGTGATA